>NC_064856.1:59059652-59408237 GCF_024139225.1 Suncus etruscus | reverse complement strand
GCCGGTGCTCAGGGGTTACTCCTGGCTCTATGCTCAGAAATCGCTCCTGGCAGGCTCGGGGGACCATAGGGATGCCGGAATTTGAACCACCATTCTTATGTGTCTAAGGTAAATAAATGCTCTACCGCTGTGCTATCTATCTATATATATATAAAATATGTTAAAAATGCATTCAATACGGGCCCGGAGAGATAGCACAGCGGTGTTTGCCTTGCAAGCAGCCGATCCAGGACCAAAGGTGGTTGGTTCGAATCCCGGTGTCCCATATGGTCCCCGTGCCTGCCAGGAGCTATTTCTGAGCAGACAGCCAGGAGTAACCCCTGAGCACCGCCAGGTGTGGCACAAAAACAAAAACAAACCAAAAAAAAATGCATTCAATACAAAAAATAGTTTTAAACTAGTCTGTTCTAAAATTAGTCATAAATAGTTTTATTTAATTATGCATTTTTAATTGATAAAATCAGGAAAGTTCAGGTTTTAGTTAAGTAAAATAATTTTACTTAAAGAACTTTACTTAGAGAAAAGTGAGGGGAGAATAAAAAGAAAAACCATGTTCAAGAGAGAACATGAACCTCACCAGATTTAAGGGAAAGGCCAAGAGTTAACATCTCGGGCCCGGAGAGATAGCACAGCGACGTTTGCCTTGCAAGCAGCCGATCCAGGAGCAAAGGTGGTTGGTTCGAATCCCTGTGTCCCATATGGTCCCCCGTGCCTGCCAGGAGCTATTTCTGAGCAGACAGCCAGGAGTAACCCCTGAGCAACGCCGGGTGTGACCCAAAAACCAAAAAAAAAAAAAAAAGAGTTAACATCTCAAAAAATATTCTTTTGTGGGGCCGGAGAGATAGCTTGGAGGTAAGGTGTTTGCCTTTCATGCAGAAGGTCATAGGTTCGAATCCCGGCGCCCCATAGGGTCCCCCGAGCTTGCCAGGAGCGATTTCTGAGCATGGAGCCAGGAGTAACCCTGAGCACTGCCGAGTGTGACACAAAAAAAAAAAAAAAAAAATTCTTTTGTTGCAATGTACTATTTGACAAGAAAAGTTAGGAATGAAAATGGGTATTTCTTCCATGTCACCCTGACTTCAACATAGGATCTGTACAAAAACCAGGATCTCTAACAGAAACCTGACCAACAACCATGATTGAGAAAAACTTTTACTGGGACCACAAAAAGACTTAAGAGTTAGACAACTCAGTATGCCCCGAGCCTGTAGTTGGTCTTATGCCAGAATGCTTCATGGGTAGAGTCTCCCAAAATTTTTCCTTTTTTATTTTCCCCATCTTTTGCTGTGTCTATACAAAAACAAACAAACAAACAAAAACAAAAAAACTGCCACACACACCCTTTTTGTTTTGTTTTGTTTTGGGGTCACACCTGGCATCGCTCAGGGGTTACTCCTGGCTCTACACTCAGGAATCGCTCCTGGCAGGCTCAGGGACCATATGGGATGCCGGGATTCGAACCACCATCCTTCTGCATGCAAGGCAAACGCCCTATTTCCATGCTATCTCTCCAGCCCAATATTTCTGCATTTTTCTATATTACTAAGAAGAAAGGAATAAGGCCAAGTGGTCTCAGATGCACTGGTGGGGAAAAAAATAAGGACAGAACTAAATATCCAAGCCAAAGTCAATGACAATAGAATCAAGAGAACTAAGCTTTAACAATCTAAACTTTTTTTTTTTTTTTTTGGTTTTTGGGCCACACCCAGCGATGCTCAGGGGTTACTCCTGGCTGTCTGCTCAGAAATAGCTCCTGGCAGGCACGGGGAACCATATGGGACACCGAGATTCGAACCAACCACCTTTGGTCCTGGATTGGCTGCTTGCAAGGTATATGCCGCTGTGCTATGGCAGGCCAGGGTACAAAGGGTGGGTATAGGATGCATTCTGGGTTCACTGGTGGAGGGAAGTTGACACTGGTGGTGGGAATAGCCCTTACTATATATCTGAAATTCAACTATGAAGGACTCTATAGATCACAATTGTTTCAGTAAAATAAAATTAACAAAAGAAAAATAGGTATTTCTGTACCAAGGGGGAGCCCTATAGAACAGTGTTTACTAATCATAGCAGCAACTCAAACACATTTATCTAATGAGTTCTGTATTGCAAAGTAATTTCCCCACAGTCAAAAACATATTTGTGTTTGCTTGAGAGCCACACCTGGCTATGCACAAGGGTTACTACTCCTGGGATGCCGGGATCAAACCCAGTTCAGTAGGATGCAAGCCAAGCTCCTTATCCACTGTACTATATAATTCTGGCCCCTCAAAAATACATTTGTTCCCAACATTATGCCTACTCAAAACTTTTCAGATTCTATTTAAAGGGGGGAAATTTTCTCAGTTATGGTAGATAACTCATAACTTTAGAATCTTCTTTGAAAAATCTCTTCTTCCTCAGCTCCAGTTGCCCCACAGTGGTTCTGGGCTCATATTTCTGGTTCCTTATCTTTCTCTCACCACCTGCTTTAGCTACTCATTCATTCCCCAAGGCTATTCATTAGTTTTGCCTCTACCCTTTTTCATGCTTCAACTATGTGGTTCCTGGAAAAAGTAATGTTAAGCAAAACAAAATGCAAGAAAACTGATTTTATCTAAGGCTAGTGGACATAAGAATTAAGCATCTACCACAAATTTCTAGTCACAAAACCATCACTAAACTTAAATCACAGCTAGAGCAAAGTACAGAGCTGAGAGCCCTTGCCTTATATACACCTGATCTAAGTTCAATCCTTAGTATTCCATATGTCTCCTAAGCCTGCTAGAAGTGAATCCTGAGGATATTAGTCCAGAATTAACCTCTGAGTACCACTTGGTGTACCCCCCCAATAAAAAGAAAGTGAGAGAAAGAAAGGAAGAAAAAGAGAAGAAAATGAAGGAGGGGAAAGGAAAGAAAGAGAGAGAGAAGGAGGGAGGGAGGAAGGAGGGAGGGAGGGAGGGAGGGAGGAAAGGAAAGGAAAGGAAAGGAAAGAAAGAAAGAAAAGAAAGAAAGAAAGAAAAGAAAGAAAGAAGAAAGAAGAAAGAGAAAGAAAGAAAGAAAAGAAAGAAAGAAAAGAAAAGAAAAAAGAAAGAAAAGAAGAAGAAAGAAAGAAAAGAAGAAAGAAAGAAAGAGAAGAAAGAGAGAGAGAAAGAAAGAAAAAAGAGAAAGAAGAGAAAGAGAGAAAGAGAAAGAGAGAAAGAAAGAAAGAAAGGAAAGAAAGAAGAGGAAGGAAGGAAGAAAGAAAAGAAAGAAAGAAGGAAGGAAGGAAGGAAGAAAGGAAGAAAAGAAAAGAAAGAAAGAAAAGAAAGAAAGAAAGAAGAAAAGAAAGAAGAAAGAAAGAAAGAAAGAAAGAAGGAAGAGAAGAAGGAAGGAAGGAAGGAAGGAAGGAAGAAGGAAGGAAGGAAGGAAGGAAGGAAGAAGAAAGAAAGAAAGAAAGAAAGAAAGAAAAAGAAAGAAAGAAAGAAAGAAAGAAAGAAAGAAAGAAAGAAAGAAAGAAAGAAAGAAAAAGAAAGAAGAAAGAAGAAAGAAAGAAAGAAGAGAAAGAGAGAGAGAAAGAGAGAGAAAGAGAGAAAGAGAAGAGAGGAAGGAAGGAAGGAAGGAAGGAAGGAAGGAAGGAAGGAAGGAAGGAAGGAAGGAAGGAAGGAAGGAAGGAAGGAAGGAAGGAAGGAAAAGGAAGGAGGAAAGAAGAAAGAAAGAAAGAAAGAAAGAAAGAAGAAAGAAAGAGAAAGAAAGAAAGAAAGAAAGAAAGAAAAGAAAAGAAAGAAAGAAAGAAAGAAAGAAAGAAAGAAAAGAAAGAAAAGAAAGATAAGAAAGAAAAGAAAGAAAGAAAGAAGAAAGAAGGAAAGAAAAAGAAAGAAAGAAAGAAAAAAGAAAGAAAGAAAGAAAGAAGAAAGAAAGAAAGAAAGAAAGAAAGAAAAGAAAGAAAGAAAAGAAAGAAAGAAAGAAAGAGAAAAAAATACATTTAAATCAGTGTTTCCCAAAATGGGAAATACGAACCCTGATCCTGCCTCAGGGTTTTGCTGGAAGGATCCAGAGAGCCTTAGTAACTTCCAAAGCAAATGAGTTGGTTTTTTGTTCAGTAGCCTAAAGAAGACCCATTTCCAGGGGGTGTGCTTAATAATTTTCTTTCTAAAAGGAGGCAAGAAGCCAAGAAACTTTGGGAACCTCTGTTCGAAATAAAGACCCAAAGATTTCAAACATTAAACAATACTCTATATTCATCATTCATTTTTTAATCTGCTAATTTCAGCTCAGGGTCAAAGAAGACCAGCCTTCCCTAATAGCTCAAGTTAGACAAACCTACCAGAACATTCTGAGGACAAGGAAGGAATGAGAGTCCCCAGACAAAGTGTACAGATGTTAGAATCTGCAAACTACAGACAATGGCCCTGGCCAAAAATCCATTTTAATTTTTCTTTGTCAGTGTCAGAGCAAAATAACTATATTAGGGATAGGGATGTGGCTCATTGATAAAGTACGAGCCTTACATCTGTGAAGCTGGTGCATCCCAGCATCCGAGAATAATAATGTGATAATGGTAATAATACTAATTTAAAATATTCTTTAAGGACTTGCAGTACTCAAGGGCCCAATGTCATCCTCCCAAAGATGTCATTTCTGGCAGAACAATCAACCATGAAGAATCTCAAAAATAAAGCAAACTAATAAAACTGTGTGTGTGTGTATGTGTGTGTGAGAGAGAGAGACAGACAGACAGACAGACAGACAGACAGACAGACAGAGACAGAGACAGAGATTTCTTTCCTAAACTATTCCCTCTGGTGTCTGACAATAAAGACATTAAGGATCTAGCCTAGCCATACACTCAACCTTATAACCCAATCCAGCCTTGCTTAAGGTTCCCCAAGTAGACAAGAGTACTGGGCACCAAGTGTGGCCCTTTCAAAACTTTCTTAAACTACTATCAGTCTGATCAAGGTAGCTATATTTTGACATATTTCTTTTTATTTTGGTTTGTGGATCACACTAGGTGACACTCAGGGGTTACTCCTGGCTCTGCGCTCAGAAATTGCTCCTGGTCAGCTCAGAGGACCATACAGGATGCCGGGGATAGAATCCGTGTCCAACCCAGGTCGGCCCTGTGCAAGGCAAATGCCCTACCACTCTTCTAACACTCCAGCCCCATATTTTGAAACATTTCTGTCTTTTCTTTTTCTCTTCCCACCCAACTGTGGGTCAAGGCATGAAGACAACAAACTTGCTTCTCCCACAACAATTTTGTCCACCCTCACAACCCCAATCTCCCATTACCTCTCAGCTGGGCTACTGCAACGGTTTCCAAGTACTAATCTTCTGAACTCATTCCAACCCAGTACACATGCTATGTCCAAGGGATTCTAAAGTGATCTTATGACCATGGTACTCACTGAGGAGAAAAACTGGAGGCCCCAAGGCACCCACCTAAATAGTCTGACACTTAGAGCCTTCCTTGCATTATCCCCAATGTTTTCTACCAATATAAACTTTTTTTTTTTTTTTGGTTTTTGGGCCACACTCGGCAGTGCTCAGGGGTTACTCCTGGCTATCTGCTCAAAAATAGCTCCTGGCAGGCACAGGGGACCATATGGGACGCTGGGATTTGAACCAACCACCTTAGGTCCTGGGTCGGCAGCTAGCAAGGCAAACGCCACTCTCTCTGGCTATCTCTCCGGCCCTAGTATAAACTTCTTGTGCACACCCAGAAACACCTGGATTTAAAGTCTACATTCCAATAAAAATAAATTCCACAGGGCCAGAGAGATAGCATGGAGGCAGGGTGTTTACCTTGCATACAGAAGGACAGTGGTTCAAATCCCGGCAACCCATATGGTCCCTGAGCCTGCCAGGAGGGATTTCTGAGCACAGAGCTAGAAGAAACCCCTGAGCACTGTCAGGTGTGACCCAAAAACCCAAAGGGAAAAAAAAATACCCACAAATGCCTGAAGAATTTCTCTTGCAAGAGTCCATTCACCAATTAGAGCTTAGAAGTCCCTTAAAGATTACCATAGTCCACAAATACCAATTGAATGAATGAGTAGAATAAGTTTAAAAGAGAGAGGGGCCGGAGCAGTGGCAGAAGCGATAAGGCATCTGCCTTGCACGCTAGCCTAGGACAGACCGCGGTTCAATCCCCAGGCATCCCATCTGGTCCCCCAAGCAAGGAGCAATTTCTGAGTGCATAACCAGGAGTAACCCCTGAGCATCACTGGGTGTGGCCAAAAACCTAAATAAATAAATAAATAAAAAGACTGGAGAGAAGGTTCAGCGGGTAAGGCACTTGCCGAGCACTCGGCCAACTATGGTTCTATTCCTAGCACTGCAAATGGTTACTCAAGCACTGACAGGAACGATCCTTAAGCACAAAGCAAAGAGAACACAACCAGGCATGGACCCTTCCACAAAAAAGGGAAAACCAGAGCAACATTATAGAGTACATTTGCCTTACACAAAGCCAAACCAGGTTTGATCCCTGGCACCTCATATGGTCCGCTGGCCACGAGTGATTCCTGAGTGCAGAGCCAGGAGTAACCTGAGAATGGCCAGGAATGGAAAAAAAAAAAAAATTCTTTTCTTGTATGTTTTCTTCTGGGAAACTCAGTGACCACACATTGCCAAATCAGATGTCTACATATTTAATAAGCCCTCAGTTCTCTGAGCTATGTTGCTGACCATTTCTATATCGTCACATCCTAGCTTTCTTAAAGAGTTTATTTCGGGCCCGGAGAGATAGCACAGCGGCACGCCTTGCAAACAGCCGATCCAGGACCAAAGGTGGTTGGTTCAAATCCTGGTGTCCCATATGGTCCCCCCGTGCCTACCAGGAGCTATTTCTGAGCAAACAGCCAGGAGTAACCCCTGAGCACCGCCAAAAGAGTTTATTTCAGGGGCCAGAGAGATAGCATGGAGGTAAGGCGTTTGCCTTGCATGCAGAAGGACGGTGGTTCAAATCCCAGCGTCCCTTACGGTCCCCCGAGCCTGCCAGGAACAATTTTTGAGCATAGAGCCAGGAGTAACCCCTGAGCACTGCCGGGTATGATCCAAAAACCAAAAAAAAAAAGTTTATTTCAATTTTTTTTTTTTTTTTTAGTTTTTCGGACCACACCCGTTTGATGCTCAGGGGTTACTCCTGGCTAAGCACTCAGAAATTGCCCCTGGCTTTGAGGGACCATATGGGACGCGGGGGGGGGGGGGGGGGTCGGGGTCGGGGGGGATCTAACCGTGGTCCTGATCCTTGGCTAGCGCTTGCAAGGCAGGCACCTTACCTCTAGCTCCACCTCGCCGGCCCCTATTTCAAATACTTTTAATGATGTAATCCATCTGTAAAGCATAATCACCTCTTTCCTCCAAAATCTCTAGCCTCTTTATTGTCTGACATACTGAACATCTTCTACCCAATGTTATTTCTGTATCTTATCTCTACCACCAGACTTTAGAGATAAGGTAAGTGAATAATACAACACAATTCTTTCCCCCACCCCCTTTTCCCTTTCATTGTTGTGGTTTGTGCGGCCAGTTCCACACAGGCCCCTGAGTTCAGCTGAGGGGCTCACAGCAGGTCTCAATGCTCATATTCAGTCCCAGAGCCCAGCAGGGTCACCCTTCTTCACTTGTGGAGATTACACACAGGTTCACTGCACCCTTCAGCCCTGGAGATCACACACAAACTGGTTCTAGTGTTTGCCAGAAATTCACTGAGGAATCATGCACACATGTTTTAGTGGTGATCATTGGGGGGGGGGGGTTGGAGTGCTCACATACTTGGCTGTGGCATGCCAAAGATCAGTGGTGATGGCAGGGATCCCAGACTGCTGAGATGCTAAGCTCATGTGGCAGAACTACTAGGACTGGGCTCAGTGTGTGGTGACACCAAGGCTCAAACTTGTGACCTTATGCTTGCAAAGCAGGCATTCTAAACCCTGAGCTATGCCACCAGGGCCTTGTCTGACTAGGAGAGGGAGAGTCTTCTGTAATGATGGCTCATTCTCTTAAATTACCTACCAAAAGTTAAACCCACCACCACATTTGCTACCATACAAGATGTAACACATGAAATTGTCAAAAGTTATGTGTTGGGGCCGGAGAGATGGCATGGAGGTAAGCATTTGCCTTGCATGCAGAATGACAGTAGTTCGAATCCCGGTATCCCATATGGTCCCCGAGCTTGCCAGGAGTAATTTCTGAGCATAGAGCCAGGAGTGGTCCCTGAGCACTGTCGGATGTGACCCAAAAAAAAAAAAAAAGTTATGTGTCAAAACTGTCCAAAGAGGCCAAACAGGCAGTACAGTGGGTAGGAAGCTTGCCTTGCACATGTCCAACCTGGGTTCTAGCCCCAGCATCCTATATGTTCTCCCAAGCATCAAAAAAACTGTTCTTGAGGGCCCGGAGAGATAGCACAGCGGCATTTGCCTTGCAAGCAGCTGATCCAGGAGCAAAGGTGGTTGGTTCGAGTCCCGGTGTCCCATATGGTCCCCCGTGCCTGCCAGGAGCTATTTCTGAGCAGACAGCCAGGAGTAACCCCTGAGCAATGCCAGGTGTGGCCAAAAAAAAAAAAAAAAAACTGTTCTTGAATGCAGAGCCAGGAGTAACTCCTGAGCACCAAATGGTAAAGGAGAGGGGAGTGGAAAGGAGGGGAGAGGCAGGGTGGGGCAGGACAAGGAAAGGAGGAAAAGAGAGGGACTGACAGGGAAAAAAGAAAACATACAAAGTTGTGATGGTAAAACAAAGAATGATGGGCCCGGAGAGATAGCACAGCGGCGTTTGCCTTGCAAGCAGCCGATCCAGGACCAAAGGTGGTTGGTTCAAATCCCGGTGTCCCATATGGCCCCCATGCCTGCCAGGAGCTATTTCTGAGCAGACAGCCAGGAGTTACCCCTGAGCAACGCCGGGTGTGGCCCAAAAACCAAAAAAAAAAAAAAAAAAAAAAAAAAAAGAATGATGAGTCGAATATATTTTAGGAGCCTGGGGAGATAATAGTGGGTAAGGCAGTTGCCCTGTAGATCTGTAGACCATCAAACCAAACCAGGTTTGATCCGTAACCCCATATGGTCCCCTAAACCTGTCAGGAGTAATCCCTGAGCACAGAGCCAGAAGTAAGCTCTAAGCACAGCCAAGTATGGCTAAAAATAAGTAAATAAGGGGCTGGAGAGATAGCATAGAAGTAAGGCATTTGACTTTCATGCAGAAGGACTGTGGCTCGAATCCCGGCATCCCATATGGTCCCTTGCCTGCCAGGGGCAATTTCTGAGCATAGAGCCAGGAGTAACCCCTGAATGCTGCCGGGTGTGACCCCGCCAAAAAAAAAAAAAAAAAGAAAATTTAAAAAAAGTAATAATAAGTAAATAAAAATAAAATAGAATACTAAATAGCTTGCTAATATGAAGAGGACCCAGAGAGATAGTACAGGAATAAGGAGCTTGCCTTGCACATGGTCGATCCAGATTTAAATCTCAACCTATGCTTGATCCTCAACATCCCACATGGTTCCTCAGCTGTCACCAGGACTGATTTTTTTTGTTTGTTTTTTTTGTTTTTGTTTTTTTTTGTTTTTGTTTTTGGGTCACACCTGGCGGTGCTCAGGGGTTACTCCTGGCTGTCTGCTCAGAAATAGCTCCTGGCAGGCATGGGGGACCATATGGGACGGGACACCAGGATTCGAACCAACCACCTTTGGTCCTGGATTGGCTGCTTGCAAGGCAAAGGCCACTGTGCTCTCTCAGGACTGATTATTGAATGAAGAGCCAGGAATAGCCAACAAGTCTCGTCAGGTGTCGCCCAAAAACAAAAGAGGCATAAGAACGGCAAATCTGTTTTCACCATAGCCCATTTTGCCCACCTCACAACCTCCATCTCCCATTACCTCTCAGCTGGCTATTGCAATGGTTTCCCAGTTTATGTCTTTACATATACATATATGTATGTGTATATATATATATGGAAACAAAAACAAACTGAAGCCATCGAGCGGGAGGAGCAGAAGGGGAAAGAAGGGAAGAGATAGTGCTAACACTATGATAAAAATTAAATATTATGGGGCCGGAGCGGTGGCGCAAGCGGTAAGGCATTTGCCTTGCATGCACTAACCTAGGACCAACAACAGTTCGATCCCCCAGCGTCCCATATGGTCCCCCAAGCCAGGAGCAATTTCTGAGCGCATAGCCAGGAGTAATCGCTGAGCGTCACCAGGTGTGGTCCAAGAAAACAAAAAAATTAAATATTGTGCACAAGGTCCAGAGTTGGAACCCTAGCACTGCCAAATAGATAAATATTTTAGGGACTGGGCCTGGAGAGATAACATGAAGGTAGGGCATTTGCCTTGCATGCAGAAGGATAGTGGTTCAAATCCCGGCATCCCATATGGTCCCCCGAGCTTGCCAGGAGCAATTTCTGCACATAGAGCCAGGAGTGACCCCTGAGCACTGCCAGGTATGACCCAAAAATCAAAAAAAAAAAAAAATTTAGGGGCTGGAGTGATAGTACAGTAAGTAGGGCACTTGTCTTGCCCGTAGTTCATAAACCCGGATTCACTCCCTGGTATCCCATATAGTCCCCAGAAGCCACCAGAAAGACTCTTTTTTGGGGGGAGGGGCACACCCAGCAGCACACAGGGGTTACTCCTGGCTCTACGCTCAGAAATCGCTCCAGGCAGGTGGGGGATCAAACCCAGGACCATCCTGAGTTGGCCACATGCAAGGCAAATACCCTACCTCTGTGCTATCACTCTGGCCCCCAGGAGCGATTCTTGAGTGCAGATTCAAGAGTAACTCCTGGGGGAGCTAAAGGAGTTAAAAAATAAAAATAAAAAAAGAGTAACACAGCTAGATGTGGCTCAAATACAAAAAAAAAAAAAAAAACTAACTAACAAAAATATAAAATTTTTTTTTTTTTGGTTTTTGGGCCACACCCAGTAACGCTCAGGGGTTACTCCTGGCTATGTGCTCAGAAGTTGCTCCTGGCTTGGGGGACCATATGGGACACCGGGGGATCGAACTGCGGTCCGTCCAAGGTTAGCGCAGGCAAGGCAGGCACCTTACCTTTAGCGCCACTGCCCGGCCCCGCAAAAATATAAAATTTTTAAAGAACAGAAACCAGGGGACTAAAATAGTACAGTAGGTACTATATTTTGTCTTGCATGCAACGGACCTGATTCAATGCCCAGCGCCCCAAAGGGTACCCCAAGAACCACCAGGAGTAATCCCTGAGCAGAGAAAGGAGTAAACCTTAAGTACTGCCAGGTGTGGCCCAAAAACAAAAATAAAAAAAGGAACAGAAACCAAATAGTAGTTAAAAACTAAACATACTTACAATCATGTTAAAAGTGAAGACCAGGGCCCGAGAGATAGCACAGCGGGGTTTGCCTTGCAAGCAGCTGATCCAGGACCAAAGATGGTTGGTTCGGATCCCGGTGTCCCACATGGTCCCCCGTGCCTGCCAGGAGCTATTTCTGAGCAGACAGCCAGGAGTAACCCCTGAGCAATGCCAGGTGTGGCCCAAAAACCAAAAAAAGAAAAAAAAAAAAAAAAGTGAAGACCAGGGCCGGAGAGGTGGCGCTAGAGGTAAGGTGTCTGCCTTGCAAGCACTAGCCAAGGAAGGACCACAGTTCAATCCCCCGGTGTCCCATGTGGTCCCCCCAAGCCAGGAGCGATTTCTGAGCGCATAATCAGGAGTAACCCCTGAGCGTCAAATGGGTGTGCCCCCCCCCAAAAAAGTGAAGACCAATTAAGAGTAAGAAAGAGAATTAGGAAGAATGACAGAGGAAATGCTAAGTCTCACTAGTATAAATCCCGCTACTATTGCAACCTCATTACTGCATAAAAAATACAAAGCAAACTCAGTTTTCTGTAATCCATTCCCAGTAGGAGCTACGAAAAACACTGGGAGCCAAAATGTGTCTATTTTTTTAATGCCAATGAATGGCTAGATTACCTCCATATTTAATATTTCCAAGAAGCTGCCAATTTCTCCTGGCACGGTGCTACTTTCCCTGCTAGGAGATTACTCAATAATTCACAAGCATTCCTTTATACCTTATATTCTCGCTTTGGCAAGTCACAAGAAAGACTTGCCGAAGCAGAGTGCCTGGAAGACCTGCGGAAGGCACTGAGATCTCTCAGGATCCTAGGGGGATCCTCATGATCTCTCGGGATCTTAGGGGGATCCTCTGATTTCTCAGGATCCTGGAGGGAACCCTCATGATCTCTCAGGATCTTAGGAGGATCCTCAGGATCTCTCGGGATCTTAGGGGGATCCTCTGATTTCTCAGGATCCTGGAGGAAACCCTCATGATCTCTCAGGATCTTAGGAGGATCCTCAGGATCTCTCAGGATCTTAGGGGGAACCTCTGATCTCTCAGGATCCTAGGGGGAATCCTCATGATCTCTCAGGATCTTAGGGGGATCCTGGTGATCTCTCAGGATTTTAGGGGGATCCTCATGATCCCTAAGGATCTCAGGAGAGTCACTGCACACACCCCACCACCACTACCAGACCTGAGATCTGCAAAGCCAGGTGTCCCCCCACCTCGAGCCCACCTGTCAGTCCCTTCGCTCAGTCCAGGCCCAAGCGCCTCCCACCCTCCCTCCCTCCCACTCCGGATCTCAAAAAAAGTTTGGCACTTTTTGGGGGACTGCGGCGGGCGTCGAGCAGGAAGGCAGCAGGCTCGCGGGTCCCGGATCCCTTTCCCCCAGTCGGGCCGCTAATTGACCCGCAGCCCGGAGGGGACCCGCCTGAGGGCGCTTGCAGAGGGCAGAGCCCGGAGGCAAAGGGGAAACGCCAAAGCCCCACTGCAGGCCCCTGCAGGCCGCGTTCCCTCGACCAAAGCGTGCGGCGCACTCGGGGCTCGCTCTCCCCCAGGGGCGGGCACCCACCTTCAGCTGCGATTTGGAGACCTTGCCGCTGCGGTCCAGGTCCAGCGCGGTGAACGCGTGCCAGATGGCCTTGAGCAGCTCGTCTTTCAAGCTCCCCATGGCCACGGCCTCGCAGCTGCAGCTCCACAGCCCGCCCGGCGGCACCACCTCCAGCCCCGCCAGCCCCACGGCGCGACTGAGGCTCCTGGGGACTCGCTCGCTCGGCCGCTGCCCGCCTCTGGTCACCTGACCCGGAAAGCCACGCCCACTGACCCGGGAGGCCACGCCCTGACTGCGAAACTCCGGCCCCGCGAGGGCTCTCAATGAGGAGAGCGTTGCACGCCTGTTGGGGATGCTGGGTTGGGGTGGGAAGGCCTGCAGCTTTCACTCACGTTCTGACTAGAGGTTAAAACACCGCTCCTAGGGCCGGAGAGATAGCATGGAGGTAAGGCGTTTGCCTTGCATGCAGAAGGTCATCAGTTCGAATCCCGGCATCCCATATGGTCCCCCAAGCCTGCCAGGAGTGATTTCTGAGCGGAAAGCTAGAAGTAAACCCTGAGCACCGCCGGGTGTGACCCAAAAACCGCTCCTGATATTCCCATCGTGTATATGTATATGTAGCACAGTTTCTTTAGACAATCATCTGTTATGCAGCCCTAAGGAGAGAACGAAGTCATGAAATTTTTCTATACATGGAAAGACATGAAATCTACTATGCTGAGTGAAATTAGTCAGAGGGAGAGAGAAAGACAGCAAATAGTCTCACTCATCTATGGGTTTTAAGAAAAATTAAAGACATTATTGAAATAATACCCAGAGACAAAAGAAGATGAGGGCTAGACGGGCTAGCTCATGATATGGGCTAGCTCATGATATGAAGCTCAGCACAAAGAGTGGTGAGTGAAGTTAGAGAAATGACTACACTGAGAACTACCATAACAATGTCAGTGAGTGAGGGATATAGAAAGCCTGTCTCGAATACAGGCTGGGTGTAGGGAGAAGAGATGGAGGCATTGGTGATGGGAAGATTGCACAGGCGAAGGGGACTGTTCTTGTTATGACTGAAACCCAACTAAATTATGTTTGTAATCACGGTGTTTAAATAAAGAGATTATTTTTTTTTAAATCTTGATTTGTCACAGCAGAAAAAAAAAATAAAACGCCACTCATCCTCCTAATGTTCTCCAGTCCAGTTCGGATCATGTCCCTTGCTCTCTTGCTCAAAGTCCTTCACCCAATGGAAGAATGAGTTGGGGTGAGCAGTGCTCTAGCTTCTCTCCCTTGGCTCCTCAGAGGAAAAGAATTTGGCTTTAATTCTGAAAATGAGGACACTGTCCAAGAGGCCAGTTAGAACCCTGAAAAGTTCATCTGGGGGACTAGCACAGTCCTAAAAGGAAGGAGAGGTAGGGATGCGGTTGCTGGGGGAAGTTGGTTTATTCATTCTGCAACTTTTCTTGATTCTGATGTCTACTATGAAATGTGTCCTAGAATGGGTCAGAGAGTGAGTCCTGGGGGCCAAGTGGTAGTACAGTGGCAGGGCATTTGCCTTACACATGGCTGACCCAGGATGGATACAGGTTCGATCCCCATCCCCGGCATCTCACATGGTCCCCCGAATCAGGAGTGATTTCTGAGTGCAGAGCCAGGAGTAATTCCTGAGCACCACCAGGTGTGGCCCAAAATAACAATAACAATTATATTAATAATAATAATAATAATAATAATATTACTAATAATAAAGTTTTTTTGTGGTTTTTGGGTCACACCCGGCAGCGCTCAGGGGTTATTCCTGGCTCCAGGCTCAGAAATTGCTCCTGGCAGGCACGGGGGACCATATGGGGCGCCAGGATTCGAACCGATGACCTCCTTCATGAAAGGCAAACGCCTTACCTCCATGCTATCTCTCCGGCCCCAATAATAAAGATTTTTTTTAAAAAAATTTTTAAAAAATGGGGCCCGGAGAGATAGCATGGAGGTAAGGTGTTTGCCTTTCATGCAGGAGGTCATCAGTTCGAATCCCGGTGTCCCATATGGTCCCCCGTGCCTGCCAGGAGCAATTTCTGAGCATGGAGCCAGGAATAACCCCTGAGCGCTGCCGGGTGTGACCCAAAAACCACAAAAAAAAAAAAAAAAAATTTTTAAAAAATGAGTGAATCCGCTTCCTGGGAGCCGGGAGTCTAGCAGGAAGAGGTTTGGCAGGCCCACGCCATGCCGGAGGCCTGCTTGGCCAGGCCTAGGGGGGGGGTGCGGGATTTGGGTAACCCCAGCACCCCTCTGCCGCCTTGCTCCAGATCTCCAGGGCTTCCCCGGGCCACACCCCTGGGCAAGCCGGTGAGTTGGGTCCCTTGGTGGAGTTTGAAGGTACCCTAGGCCTTCCCCCACTATCCATGCGGCTCCTTAGGGAGGGTCTGGGTGGGGCTCTGAACTTCTGAACTTCTGTCTAGCAGGAGGAGGTTTGGCTGGCACTGGTAATCTCTGTCCAGTCTACATTTTCAAAATCGCGCGGGGGCGATAGCCCCCGCGCGCACAAGAAACATTAATAGTACTCTCACAAGAAACATTAATAGTACTCACTATCATTGAATTATGTTTTTATGTATGCAGAATGTCCATTTTGTACTCTGCCCTTTTGCATACCCCTTCATAAGTTCATATTTCTCTTTAACTTCTTTAACTCCTATCATCATTACTCCTTTTTTACCCTTTCTAACTTAAGTACTGTTGAGTCCTAATTCACAGACCAAAGTGGTGCCCTAGAGTTAACACCCACCCAACTATTTTAAAAGGCATAAAAAGGACACATATTTTTTCAACATTTTATGGGTGTTTTCTTTGACGGCTATAACTTTTGCTAAATACTTTCTTATACAATGATGATCCCCCCCCCCCATGTTTTTTATCTTCTCTTTATGAACTGCTCATATGGAATTTGGTGTGAAAGAATCCCTCAGTTTAATACTTATGTTTGAACCAAGTCATGGGTCTTGTTGGAAATGTTCTTATGCCCCCATATATCTGATAGCACCACGTGGCTTTATATCTTGTTTGCGTAGGCACAATAACATAGGAAAATACTATACATACCAATAAGTTCTTATCTAATAGAAATGGGAACTCACAAATCTTGTAGTGCAATGAGACCTTACACCCTGAACATTGACATAAAGACCTGGCACAGGCCTCAGAAGAATGGGCATTCTCCATTTACCCCTTGATCTACAGAAGACATTTACAAAACATCCAAGGTTGTATATAACATCACCCGGAGGCATTCCTGTACCGGGGACGACCCTACAGCTGCTCAGACATCGATCTACTCAAAAGAGACATCCCTTAACACTGAGAAGACAACAAGAACAATGACCTGTTTACTGGACAGGGCTTGCTGTATTGCCCCTTTATGGTGAGGTTTGTCTATAACATCACCTGGAAGCAATCCTCTACCACGGAAGACCCTACCACTGCTCAGACATCGTCCTGCTCAAAAGAGACTTCCCTTAACACTGAGAAGACTTAACAACAACAACCTGCTTACAGGACAGGGCTTCCTGCATTCCCCTTTCATGGTGAGGTGAAACGAAAAGGCACTCCACATCATGACTTCAATGTAGGACATGCAGATTCCAGAATCTTTAATACAGAAACATGAGACCAACAACAGAGACTGTGTGATAAGTGTGTTGGCGCTACGGACAATGTCTTGGAGTGAACGATAACTTTCCTGAGGCCTAGAGTTGGTCTTATGCCAGGAAACTTCAGGGGTAGGATCTCTTTGTATTTAGGCCAAGGCTATTCCTTTCCATGCCTCTCATATTTTGGTGGGCCTATGCAAACAACAATTGCCACTCTAACACCGTTTTTACTGTGCTCCTTTGACTCTAATCCTTAAAACACACCCACTTAAAATTTGAGGTTAACTTAAGCTAATATGCATGTACATGGAAATGTAAAAAATACTATGCCTCTAATGTTTAAGGAGTTACGTAAGTTTGATGGCTTTAGATTGCCTTGTGTGCTGTTAAGAAATATTATAATGTGCTACAATCTGGGGACTTGAGGGAAAAAGTAATTGCACATGGATTCTGTTTTATTTATCTTAACTTTCTTTGGTGAAAATTCAAAGTTAGGGGCCGGGCGGTGGCGCTGGAGGTAAGGTGCCTGCCTTACCTGCGCTAGCCTAGGAGACGGACCGCGGTTCGATCCCCCGGCGTCCCATATGGTCCCCCAAGCCAGGAGCGACTTCTGAGCGCATAGCCAGGAGTAACCCCTGAGCGTTACCGGGTGTGGCCCAAAAAAAGAAAAAAAAAAAAAGAAAATTCAAAGTTAAGATATCAGCAAGGGGACTTCTTCTGATAATTATGTTATGGGTGATTGTCCTTCCACTGTAACTTTACCTTATCCTCTTTCTTTGCATCTTTTGTTGTCATAATTCATAATAAAAAATTATAAAAAAAATGAGTGAATCCTTTCCATGTGGGGCCATGTTGGCATCCAGGGTGGAACTAGAGGTGCAATGAGATACACAGTAACTGCCCTCTATGTCCAACTCCCCATCACAGGAAGAAACTAGATCAAGAGGGCTGATGTGACAGCACAGGGTGTAAGGCATTGCCTTGGATGCAGACAATCAGGGTTCAATCCCCGACTTCCTATATGGTTCCCCAAGCCTTCCAGGAGTGATTTCTGAGTGCAGAACCAGGAATAACCACCTGAGCACTGCAAGATGTGACCCCAAAACAAAAACAAACAAAAGAAATTGAATCAAGACTCCCTGCTTCTCCCCATTCAGAAATAAAGAAGAGGGTGGAAGATGTCACCCTCTACCCCATAGCACCCACTAGAAGGGGGTGGTGGTGGCTGTGGTTGCCATATGTGAACACAAAAGTCCTAAGATTAGTTTTCTGTTGTGTCTTTGTCTAAGTTGAAACAGACCCAAAAAGTCAAAGTATGACAATTTTGTCTCTATAATACATAACTTTGAGGGTCAGTAGACAATTAGGAATCATTCACCCAGGTTATGCTTCTGTTTCTGTGCTCTGTGTTTCTGAGCTCATACAACAGGAAGTCTGGTAGGACTCGAGGAAGACTCCATCCGTGGAGATGAGAATTAAAATGAGACCTTCATTTCAAAAACTTATCTAGTATAACTGGAGGGTATCATGAAAAGTGAAAAAAGTCAGAGAGAAAAGGACAAAGAAGAAATGATCTCACTCATCTATGGAATACAGAGAGACAAAACAAGGGAATAGACAGTATGGAACAGGACAACTCTTGGCCTTGGTTTAAAAAACTTATATGTGGAGCTGAAGAGAGAACACAGCGGTAAGGCATTTGCCTCGAAAGCAGCCAATCCAGGATGTCCCATATAGTCCCCGAGCCTGTCAGGAGCAATTTCTGAGCACAGAGCCAGAAGTAACCCCTGAATGCCGCCGGGTTTGACAAAAAAAAAAAAAAAAGTAAGGGGCACAGCGGTAGAGCATTTGCCTTGCAAGCCAATCCAGGACAGACCTGGGTTTGATTCCCAACATCCCATAGGTTTTCCCAAGCCTGCCAGGAGCCATTTCTGAACACAGAGCCAGGAGTAACCTCTGACTGCCACCGGGTGTGCCCCCCCCCCCCCAAAAAAAAAAAACTCTTATTACCAGGCCGATGTAATAGCACATCAAGTAGGGTATTTGCCTTACATGTGTATGACCTGGCATCCCATATGGGAAGAAAGAAAAGGAAGGAAGGAAGGAAGGAAGGAAGGAAGGAAGGAAGGAAGGAAGGAAGGAAGGAAGGAAGGAAGGAAGGAAGGAAGGAAGGAAGGGAGGGAGGGAGGGAGGGAGGGAGGGAGGGAGGGAGGGAGGGAGGGAGGGAGGGAGGGAGGGAGGGAGGGAGGGAGGGAGGGAGAAATGGAAAGAGGGAGAAATGAAGGAAAAATTTCAGATTACCAAGCAATGGGGGAAAATGGGAAAAGAGGGGGGAAAATGAAGTAGACCAGAGGTGACTTAGGAACTGTGGTAGAAAATCTTGGACAATTGGTTGGTGATGAATGCAGTAACTTTGTACATCAATACCATTAACTTTAATATTATTATAACAATGTTACTTAACTATATAATGTGTGTGAATCAAATAGTTTTTATTGAAAGAAAGATGTGAAGGCAGAGAAAGAAAGGAATGTGTGTTCGAGAGAACAAGGGAGGACCAAAGAGATAGTACAGTAGGTAAGGCACTTGCCTTGCACACAGCTGACCCAAATCAAGCAACCTTATGTCTTTCTGTTCCCCTGAGCCCACCAGGAGTGGTGAAAGACAGACAGACAAACAGACAGACACAGATACAGACACAGAGATAGAGACAGAGAGACAAAGACAGAGAGACAGAGACAGAGAGAGAACACGAGTTTCTCCAGAGAGGAAAAAGACCCAAAGATAATTTCCTGTTTGTTTCATTTTGGAGCCACACCTGGTGACACTCAGGGGTTACTCCTGGCTCTGCACTAAGAGACTACTCTTGGCAGACTGAAGGAACCCTATGGGATACTAGAGATCAAATCTGGGTCAGCCACATGCAAGGCAAACCCCCTACTTGCTGCACTATTGGTTTGCCCCCAAAAGTTTGTTTTTTGGGGGGTTTTTTTGGGTTTTTTGTTTGTTTGTTTTGGTTTTTGGATCACACCCTGCATTGCTCAGGGATTACTCCTGGCTCTATGCTCAGAAATCACTCGGGGGACCATATGGGATGCTGGGATTCGAACCACTGACCTTCTGCATAGCCAGGAGTAATCCCTGAGCATCACTGGGTGTGGCCAAAAACTAAAACAAAACAAAAAAAGAGATTTCTGTCTTTTGTTTTATTTTGTTTTGGGGCCACACCCAGTTGTGCTCAGGGGTTACTCTTGACAGGCTCTCAGGACAATATAGGATATAGGAGATGGAGCCCATGTAGACTAAGCATCTACAAAGCAAGCACCCTATTTGCTATACTATTTCTGGCCAAAATTTATCAAGGTGAGTCCTTATTATAGGTAGTAAATTATCTTAACAATTGTGGCTCAAACTCTGGGGGCTTGGGGACAAAAACTTTGTTTTGAAGTTTTGGGCTTTGGAGGGTTGGAAGGGGTGTTTTTGTGGGGGCACACCTGGTGACCCTTTGGGGTTACTTCTGGCTATGCGCTCAGAAATCACTCCTGGCTTGGGGGACTATATGGGACGGTGGGGATAGAACTGCTATTAGTCCTAGGTCAACCACGTGTAAGGCAAACGCCCTACTTCTTGAGCCACTGCTCTGGCCCCTATAGGTATGTTTTTTATTGATGGTTTTTGGTTTTGGTTTTTAGTTGAAGAGACACATTTGGTGGTGCTCAGAGCTTAATCATGGTTTTGTGCCTAGATATCACTCCAAAGTGTATTCATAGAACCATATGCTATGCTAGGGATCAAACCAGGACCTATCACATGAAAGCAAGCACTTTCCCACTCTCTGGCCCTTGAGGAGGGTTTTGGCCTGCATATTCTCCATATATCAATGGATATGCTCCCCTAAATGTTTTCCTAGGTATCTTGCAGCAGACTAGTAACTTTCTAGCTAACTCAGACTTGAAGTCACAGAGGCACAGCACCTCTCCAATCCAACACAAATCTGGACACTAGCGAAAAGAGCAAATACCAAAAATTCTCAAAAGGAGATCCTCTCAGATAAAACTTGGTTTTGTTTTCCTAAATGCACCTATATATACCCTATTTAGGAAAAAGATAAGGAAGGGATTAGGAAAGAGCAGGAATGTACCCATACCCTCTAACCCTTGAGCTAAAAGGTGCAGGAGGAAAAGACAAAAGAAAATGTTGTTGAGAAGCTGAAAAGATAGCACAGCTGGTAGAGCCTTGCACACAGTGACCCTGTTTCCATTCCCAGAATCCCATATGGTCAGGTGAGTACCCCCAGGAATCATTCCTGAATGCAGAACCAGGAGAAACCCCTCAGTATCACCAAGTGTGGCCCAAAAAAACTAATTGATTACCGTATTTGCCGGCATATAAAACGACTGGGCGTATAAGACGACCCCCTAATTTTGCAGTTAAAACATAGGTTGAGGCCTATATTTGCTGTATCAGACAGAACGTTCCTGTGCTGCAACTGTATGTACCACAGTGAGCCAATCACAACAAGCAAAGGTTCAAAGGGTATACTGTAATAGACTTCCTCTCTGACTCTGGCCCATTTGAGCAGGCTTTTGACTGTGTACAGAACATTGTCTAATTTGCATGCATCAAAAGCCTGCTTGGATTGGCCGAGTTAGAGAGGCAGTCTGAGCAGCCTGCAGTGATTGGTGCAGGATCGAGTAGGAAAATTCATTTTGTGGCAATATTAGACAATTTTCATTTAGCGGCATATTGAAACATTTTTCGGGACATACTCGGTGTATAAGACGACCCTCGATTTTCGGATGACCTTTTTGTTCCAAACATCGTCTTATACACCGGAAAATACGGTAATTAATTAAAGTAGAATAAGAAAGTATTGTTGATTCCTGGGTCTCTATTTCATCACTGTGTTCAGGATTTCCAATTTCTGTCACTTATTTTTCCAAAAGCAACTCAATTTGCTGTCCCCCTAAAACACAAATTAAGTTAAGTGTGTTCCTCCATCAATACTGGTGGGGAGCAGGAATGATGGTAGCAATAAAGGAATAATTCAGAGAGTGCAATTAAGGGTGGGGGATTTATTCTGCTTGTTAAATTATAAATTTCCAGGGCAAGAAATATAGTTTAATGATCTGGGGCATATGTTTTACAGTCAAGAGGAGACAACTTGATCCTCCCACTACCACCACCACTACTTACCTACAAAACACACACACACACACACACACACACACACTTCCAAGAGACCCAAAATGCAAAAACAAGTTTGCCATGCCAGGTGTCATTCAGAGGTTATTCCTAACTGTGCTCAGAAATTACTCCTGGTAAACTTAGGGAACCATATAAAAAGCTGGGAATAAACTCAATTGACTGCATGCAGAGCAAATATCCTGCTAGGTTATCACTAAGATGTATAGGCCATTCTGAGTAATTTTGTTTCTGCAAAGGAGGCAGTGTGCTAAATAAGACTGGGAATTTTTTTCTTAATCTCTTATTTCTTCATATCAATTTTGCTCCCCTGGGTAGTGATGAAGACACCCTCCTAATTCTTTTTTTTTTATTATAACTGGAGCAAATGATGTAAAAATATGGAACGCTTCACGAATTTGCGTGTCATCCTTGCGCAGGGGCCATGCTAATCTTCTCTGTATCGTTCCAATTTTAGTATATGTGCTGCCGAAGCGAGCACAACCCCTCCTAATTCTTAAGATACAGTTTAACTGCCAGATAACACTTTTCCTCCTTGCATCTAACAGCACCAAACATCTCAAAGATTTTTTTATAATATCTTTATTTAAGCACCATGATTATAAACATGTCTGTAGTTGGGCTTCAGTTATAAAAATATAAACAATCCCTTCACCAGTGCAACTTCCCCATCACCAATGTTCCCCAACTCCCTCCTCCCCTACCTCCTGCCTGTATTCAAGACAGTCAATCTTTCTCTCACTCATACCATTGTCATGACAGCTGTTAATGTAGGGGTTTTTTTTGGAGGGGGGTCACACCCGGTGCTCAGGGGTCACTCCTGGCTCTATGCTCAGAAATCACTCCTGGCAGGCTCAGGGAACCATATGGGATGCCGGGATTCGAGCCACCGACCTTACCTCAATGCTATTTCTCCGGCCCCGTACAACAGTTTCTTTAGCCACTCATCTGTTGTTGGGCATCTGGGTTGTTTCCAGATTCTGGCTATTGTAAATAGCGCTGCAATGAATATAAGTGTGCAGAAGGCATTTTTGTGTTGTGTTCAGTGTTCCTAGGGCATATCCCTAGAAGTGGTATAGCTGGATTATATTGGAGCTCAATTTCCTTTTTTTTTTTTTTTTTTTTTTTTTTTGGTTTTTGGTTTTTGGTTTTTGGGCTACACCTAGTGATGTTCAGGGGTTACTCCTGGCTATGCATTCAGAAATCGCTCCTGGCTTGGGGGACCACATAGGAAGCGGGAGAATGGAGAATCGAACCACGGTTGGTCCTAGGCTAGTGCAGGCAAAGCAGATGCCTTTAGTGCTTGTGCCACCACTCCAGCCCCTCAATTTCCAATTTTTGAGAAATCTTCATATGGTTTTCCATAAAGGCTGGTCTAGACATCATTCCCACCAGCAGTGAGTGAAAGTTCCTTTCTCCTATCCCTGTAAGCCAGCCCTGATTGTTCTTGTTTTTTTCTTTCTTTTTTTTTTTTTGTTTTTTGTTTTTTGTTTTTG
The DNA here is from genome assembly GCF_024139225.1 of Suncus etruscus. NCBI lineage: Eukaryota > Metazoa > Chordata > Mammalia > Eulipotyphla > Soricidae > Suncus > Suncus etruscus. The sequence continues at coordinate 59,385,080 of NC_064856.1, read as the reverse complement.
GTTTTTGGGTCACACCCGGCGGTACTCTGGGGTTACTCCTGGCTGTCTGCTCAGAAATAGCTCCTGGCAGGCTCGGGGAACCATATGGGACACCGGGATTCAAACCAACCACCTTTGGTCCTGGATTGGCTGCTTGCAAGGCAAATGCCACTGTGCTATCTCTCCGGGCCCTTGTTTTTTTCTTTCTTTCTTTTTTTCTTTTTTTTTTCTTTTTTTTTTTTTTGGTTTTTGGGTCACACCCGGCATTGCTCAGGGGTTACTCCTGGCTGTCTGCTCAGAAATAGCTCCTGGCAGGCTCGGGGAACCATATGGGACACCGGGATTCAAACCAACCACCTTTGGTCCTGGATTGGCTGCTTGCAAGGCAAATGCCACTGTGCTATCTCTCCGGGCCCTTGTTTTTTTCTTTCTTTCTTTCTTTCTTTCTTTTTTTTTTTCTTTTTTTTTTTTTTTTTTTTTTTTTGGTTTTTGGGTCACACCCGGCATTGCTCAGGGGTTACTCCTGGCTGTCTGCTCAGAAATAGCTCCTGGCAGGCACAGAGGACCATATGGGACACCGGGATTCGAACCAACCACCTTTGGTCCTGGATGGGCTGCTTGCAAGGCAAATGCCACTGTGCTATCTCTCCGGGCCCGTTCTTGTTTTTTTCTGATGTAGATTTTGTTTTGTTTTGTTTTGTTTTTAGGTCACACTGGCAGCGCTCAGAGCTTACTCCTGGCTCAATGCTCCGAAATTGCTCCTGTCAAGCTACGAGGACCATATGGGATGCCGGGATTTGAACCACCGTCCTTCTGCGTCTAAGGCAAATGCCTTACCGCTGTGCTATCTCTACGGCCCCATTATTTCTTTCTTTTATTTTATTTTACTTTACTTTTTTTTTTCTTTTGGTTTTTGGGTCACACCCAGAGGTGCTCAGGGGTTACTCCTGGCTGTCTGCTCAGAAATAGCTCCTGGCAGGCACGGGGGACCATATGGGACACTGGGATTCGAACCAACCACCTTTGGTCCTGGATCGGCTGCTTGCAAGGCAAACACCGCTGTGCTATCTCTCCGGGCCCCTCTTTTATTTTTTTTTAAGTACAATCCTATAAATTCTGGACTATAAAGCCTATAAATCATCGCCACAACCAGTAGCACAACCTCAGCTTTTTTTTTTTTTTTTTTTTTTTTTTGTGGTTTTTGGGTCACACCCGGCAGTGCTCAGGGGTTACTCCTGGCTCCATGCTCAGAAATTGCTCCTGGCAGGCACGGGGGACCATATGGGACGCTGTTATTCGAACCGATGACCTCTTGCATGAAAGGCAAACGCCTTACCTCCATGCTATCTCTCCAGCCCCTCAACCTCAGCTTTTTATAGTTCTGTAAGCCTAATACCATACTCAGGAAGTATGATGAGAAAGTTACATAGAAAACCACCAAACTGGGGCTGGAGAGTAAGCATGGAGGTAAGGCATTTGCCTTGCATGCAGAAGGAGGGTGATTTGAATCCCGGCATCCCATATGGTCCCCCGAGCCGACCAGAAGTGATTTCTGAGTGTAGAGCCAGGAGTAGCCCCTGAGCACTGCTGGGTGTGACCCAAAAACCAAAAAAAGAAAAAAGAGAGAGAGAAGAAAAGAAAAGAAAACCACCAAACTGGGGCCGGAGAGATAGCACAATTTGCCTTGCAAGCAGCTGATCCAGGATGAACGGTGGTTCAAATCCCGGCATTCCATATGGTCCCCGAGCCTGTCAGGAGCAATTTCTGAGCACAGAAAGAGGAGTAACCCCTGAGCGCTTCCAGGTGTGAACCAAAAACAACAATAACAACAACAAAGAGGGGGAAATGGGCTAGAACAATAGTACAGCAGATATAGTGTTTGTCTTGCACACAGCCGACCTAGGTTCAATCCCTGACATCCCATATGGTCCCCTACACCTTGCCAGTACTCAGGGGTTACTCCTGGCTCTGGGCTCAGAAATTGCTCCTGGCAGGCTCTGGGGACTATATGGGATACTGAGATTTGAACCTAGGCCCGTCCCAAGATAGGCCATGCAAAGCAAATGCCCTACCTCTATGCTATCACTCTGGCCCCTGCTGGGTGTGATTCCTGAACTCAGAGACAGGAGTAACCTCTGAGCACCACCGGATGTGCCCCAACACACACACACACACACACACACACACACACACACACACACACACACACGGCGGAGTAGCTTGGAGAGAACATAGGGACCTTGGTGAAAGAAGACACTGATAGTAGAATTGGTACTAGAATTTAGTATGTCTAAAGTCCAACTATTAATAACTTAGTAAATCATGATGCTTTAACAAAAAAAAATCTTTTTTGTAATGTGCCTGTCTAGGAGGCAGGCAGAGGATAGAAGATGAACTGGTGTTGTTGGTGGCAGAAAGCTAACACCGATGATAGAATTGGTGTTGGAATGTTGTATGCCTAAAACAATGTGTAACTTTGTAAATCACAGTGTCTTAATAAAAAAAAAAAATTAAAAACCATACATGCCAAGTTTTCAAACTCCTACTTCTTCCACAATACCCATTTTTACAATCAAAACAAATTTTATTTGTTATTTTTGTTTGGTTTGGTTTGGGTTAGGGATCATACCCAGCAATGCTCAGGATTACTTCTGGCTTTGCAGAAGGGTACTTGGGGACCTTATGAGATGTCAGGGATAGAACCATGATAGCCACATGCTAAGCAAGCACCCTCCCCACTGTATCTCTCTGGCTCCATTCTGTTTTTTTTTTTTTGGGGGGGGGGCACATTCACCAGTACTCAGGGGTTACTCCTGAGTACTCATGCTCATGCTCAGAAATTGCTTCTGGCAGGCTCAGGGGACCATATGGATGCTGGCGATCTAACCCGGGTCCATCCTGGGTCAGCTGTGTTTAAGGGAAATGCTCTACTGCTGTGCTATCAGTCCAGTCTCTGACTGCCACAGCACACAGAGCTCAACCCACCAGATGTATCCTCAGATTTTCCTGGTGGGGAGAACTGAAATACCCCCCATGGGGTTCCTCGAAAGGCCTGCTGTGGATGCCTTTTTCCCCTGCGTGGATGATTGAGGAATTTCTGAAGAGATGCTTGGCATTACATTTTTGGTCATCATTTGGCTTTGTCTCCCCTTGCAAAATTACTGGCTGAAATAGGGCCTCTATCTAATTCCTTTTCCCAGAGAAATTTCTGCACCAAATAAGACAGCCTTTGTCAGCCTATTTACTTCCAAAGGCCAAGTCAAAACAGCATCTTCAAGACAATGTCTTCTCTCCTTGTCTTTGAGCACCACAGCAGAATGACTTTGCCTCAGGGACTTTCCCTGAGGGACAAACAGGTTTGGCCAGTGTAGAATTAGACTATTTACCAAGTATAATTCTGTACCCCTTTCATAAGTTTTATCTCTTTCTATTACCAGATCATAGAAAGTGGGTCTTAGCCCCTAGCTAGAAAACTATTTCCTCAGGTTAAGGATATTTGTTCTTAGGAAGAAAATCAGGATTCCTGCTATCCCTTCATTTACATCAGTAATGACACCTAGGGCCAGGAACTACTTTGATATGTAAGAAATTAGCCTTCCTTTAATCCGCTGGCTCCTAACTGAAACCTATTTTATTCTAAGGATACAAACCACCTAAAGCTATGTGTATTTGTTTTAAAATCAAACAATGTACATTGATAGTTCCTGTACTTTGAGAGAAACAAATGAGGGCATTTCTTTCATGATATGACTGTCTCTTTACCCTTTATATACTCCCTTGTAAAGATTAAATTTGTCGCACTCCTGCCAGAAGTGTTTTGACCCCACATACACTGTGTGTGGTATCATTATTTCATATTTCATATTTGTCCGTTCGTGTACCTGTTTTCCTCTCATGAAAGAATTTTCGTCTCCACAAGAGAAGCTGAGATGCAAAACGCCTGCAGCATCTGACTCATTTTTTTTTTCTGTTTTATTTCTGGGTCACATCTAACAGTATTCAATACTTTGTTTACTCCTGGCTTCATGCTCCAGGTTCACTCCTGGAGGTGCTCAAGGGATTGATCAAACTGGGGTCAACTGAGTGCAAAGCAAGTATCTTAACCTTTGTTTAGCCCACTGGTAGCCCCTTTTTTGTTTTGTTTTTATTTGGGGCCACATTTGATAGTGCTCAGAGCTTATGCCTGGCAATGTGCTCAGGGATCATTCCTAGCGAGGTCTGGGAGACTGTATGATGGCCATGTGCAAGGGAAGTGCCCTGCCTGCTCTACTATTACTATCTCTCAACATCTTACCCCAAAATTTTATTTCTTCTTTGTTTTCTTTATTTTGGCTCCTAAATTTTTGTTTTGTTTTGGAGTCACACCAGGTGGTGTTCAGGAATAACTCCTGGCTCTGTACTCAGAAATCACTCCTAGGGGGTTCAGGGGACCATATGGGATGCCAGGGATCAAACCCAGGTCCATCCTATGTCGGCTCCATGCAAAGCAAACACCCTACCTGCTGTGCTATAGCTCAGCCCTGGCTCTTGAATTTTATTTATTTATTTTTGGTTTTGGGGTCACACGCGATGGTGTTCAGGGGTTACTCTTGGCTCTGCACTCAGAAGTCTTTCCTAGCAGATTCGGGGACCATATGGGATGCTGGCAATCAACCCGGACAGAAATAGCTCCTGGCAGGCACGGGGGACCATATGGGACACCGGAGGATTCGAACCAACCACCTTTGGTCCTGGATCGGCTGCTTGCAAGGCAAAGGCTGCTGTGCTATCTCTCCGGGCCCCAGGCTCTTAAATTTTAAAGAAGAATGATGTCATGGAAAAAATTGTACTTTGGAATCTAACATTGTATTATGGTATTTTTAACATTTAAACCAATTAAACCTAGCAGCTAAAAGTGAATAATATATATCATTTTCCATTTTCTAGTGAAATAGAATTTAGAAGACATTTAGCTATATAGTACTGTAATGAGGTGTCTTGGAAGGTTTTTGTTTTGTTTCTTTTTTTTTTTTTTTTTTTAGATTTTTTTGGGGGAGACACATTCTATAGTGCTCAGAGCTTATTTCTGGCTCTGTGCTCAATAATCACTCGTGGTCGGGCTGGGAAAACCATATGGGACGCTGGGGATCGAACCAGGGTTTATCCTGGTTGGCGCTTGCAAGGCAAACACCCTACAGTGAGGTAAATAGAGGCCTTTGAAATAGTTCCCATTTGTATCAGGTTGGCAAGATGCAAGACTAGCACCCTACCCACTATACTATCACCTTAGCATGGTCTTGAGAGGTTTTAACCAAAATACAGTGCTGAAGTCCTCTGAGGGTCATGTTGATACTGGAAAATACACTTCAAGATGGTTTACTCACTGACTTAGTCACTAAAGACTTCATTTCCTCCCTGCAGGAGTGTCCACAGATTACTGAGATGTCTGCAATTTTTCAGCTAATTTTCCCCAAAACAAGTAATCCAAGAAAGATAAAAGTATAAGCCAGTTACTAAAGTCCTCACTCTCCTTTCTGCAGTGTTACACTGTTCTCTCAGTTTGGAACCAAGTTGTAAGTATAAAGTGATACAACCAAAAAGCAGGAATAGTGGTAGACAAATATAACTGAAAGCTACATTTTGTTTTGTTTTGTTTTTGGGCCACACCCGGTGGTGCTCAGGGGTTACTCCTGGCTGTCTGCTCAGAAATAGCTCCTGGCAGGCACGGGGGACCATATGGGACACCGGGATTTGAACCAACCACCTTTGGTCCTGGATCAGTTGCTTGCAAGGCAAACGCCGCTGTGCTATCTCTCCGGGCCCTAGAAGCTACATTTTAAGTTGGCTGCTACAGATGTAGGGCTGAATCCAGAATTCACTATTTGCCTACCTAGTAGCAAATATGAGAACACATTTCCTCACATGTAAAATGGAGAAAATAACATTTATTAAAATATTAAAGTCTTATTATAAAACTTTAATAAGACACCAGAATCAGAGATGCAGCAGCCAGTACTTGCAGTGGTCAATCTATGTTTTTTCATGGAGTAGTTTTATGCTAAATTTAGCTAAACTGCAATTTACTTTCACCATTTCCTTTGCCCAGTTTGGTTCCAGAATAGGTCTGACCATGAGAGAAATTTGTGTAAATCTTCAAAGGTGCCCAGGATGTTACCCTATTCCCTGAAAATTGATGCAGATCCTAGGTGCCAGCTGCAGGGAGCTGCTGAACTCCCAGTTCCCAGATTTCATCACATCCAAACCCTGGGACAAGACAGATAGACAGCTCTGTGGTAAAGGCATCTGCAGACCACACGCACCATCAACTTAAGAGATAGCTGTGGTTCCAGCTTTAAAATGAGATTCTAGTTTTTCCTCAGTTTCTCCAAGTCATTTCAACTTTTCCTCCAGACTATTAGACATTATGACCTATCCATTTCAGGTTCATTATCAGACACAGAAGCAATGACTTGGAAGCATCCAGCACTACCAGGGTGGCCTTGGTGATCCCAGGCACCATAGAGCCAACCAGTATCACCTCCTGAAGTCCTAGCCTTAAACTACCAGTCTAGAATCAGAAATATCAGTGGGATCTCCAGCTCGCCTAAGCAACACTTGGGTGGAACACTCATAAATAATAAAGTATATACATATATAAAAACAAATAAAAAGTCATGTACCATGAGATTTGATCAGGAGTTTCAAGTGAAGGCTTGAAGGGTAGTAAATGGATTGATGGTTTGTGTTGAATTGTGTGTCTAACAAAGTTAAGAAACCAGAGCAATGTTTTGTTTGTTTGTTTGTTTTATTTTTTAATTTTTTTGTATGTTTGTTTGGGGGCCACATCTGGCGGTGCTCAGAATTACTTCTAGCTCTGCGCTCAGAAATCGCTCCTGGAAGGCTCAGGAGAACCATATGGGATGGCAGGGATGGAACCAGGGTTCATCCAGGTTGGTGCTTGCAAGGCAAACACCCTACAGTGAGGTAAATAGAGGCCTTTGAAATAGTTCCCATTTGTATCAGTGTTCCCACTCAGTGGGAGGGCTTTTTTCCCCTCTCCTTGGGGGAAGGGGCTTTGTTTGGAGCTCAATAAAGGGGAGGCAGGATAGCTAGTATCAGCTAGGCTTGCAGGTGAACAACTTGAGGTGTGAGTTTTCTTGCCTGCTACAACCTTCATATCTGTGTGGATTACTTATTGAGGGAACTACAACCGAATCAGTATCTCCTACTTCCCTGATAGGAGATATGGGATTCCTCTTTCCCCATTGGGGACTGTGGAACGCTCAACCTGTACAGTTACACCCTACTATTGTGTAATCACTCCAGCTCCAGCAATGGGTCTTTAAACACACCACCAAACATTGCCAGAAAATCACCAGAAGCTAGGAAAGAGACACAAAGAGTAGATTCCTCTTCTGATGTCTTAGAATGCACCAGTCCTGGGGCCAGAGTAACAGTAGGGTGTTTGCCTTGCACCTGACCAATCGGGTTAAATCCACAGCACCCCATATAGTCCCTATAGCACTCCCAGAAAAAGTTCCTGAGTGCAGAATCAGGAGCAACTCCTGAGAGTTGTCAGATGTACCCCTTGTTCTCACTTAAAAAAAAAAAAAGGCACAGCTCTGCTAACTCCTTGATCTTGAATTTCTAACCTATACCACTGTACACCTGTACATCTCTAGAACTGTTTAAATTTCCAATCTGTCAAACCTTAACACCTCACCCCAGGCCGGAGAGATAGCACATCAGTAGGGCGTTTGACTTGCACACAGACCACTCAATTTCTGCATCCCATATGATCCTCAAAGCCTACCAAGAATGATTTCTGAGTGCAGAGCCAAGAATAACCCCTGAGCACTGCCGGGTGTGACCCTCCACTCCCCCCCACCAAAAAAAAAAACCCACCTCACCTCAAGCAAAGTAAGAGAGTTAGAGTAAACGTTAGTAGCAAAGAGACTGTAACACCATTGCCTGAGTTGATATTAAAAATAGAAAGAGGTGGGCCAGAGAGATAGCATGGAGGTAAAGCGTTTGCCTTTCATGCAGAAGGTCATCGGTTGGAATCCTGGCGTCCCATATGGTCTCCTGTGCCTGCCAGGAGCAATTTCTGAGCGTAGAGCCAGGGATAACCCCTGAGCACTGCCGGGTGTGACCCAAAAACCACACAAAAAAAAAAATAGAAAGAGGGGCTAGAGAGATGGTACAGTAGATAAGATACTTGCTTTGACACAATTCACCCAGATTCTATTTCTGGCACCACATATGGTAATTCTGAGCACTGCTGGGTATAACCCAAAAACAAAACAAAATGAAAAGTGGAAAAGATACTGAGTAATCTTACTGAGTTTGACTGAGAAAAATTTCAGTAAGAATGCTAAAGATGGGGCCGGAGAGATAGCATGGAGGTAAGGCGTTTGCCTTTCATGCAGGAGGTCATCGGTTCGAATCCCGGCGCCCCATATGGTCCCCTGTGCCTGCCAGGAGCAATTTCTGAGCCTGGAGCCAGGAATAACCCCTGAGCACTGCCAGGTGTGACCCAAAAACCAAAAAAAAAAAAAAAAAGAATGCTAAAGATGGGCCCGGAGAGATAGCACAGTGGTGTTTGCCTTGCAAGCAGCCGATCCAGAACTTAAGGTGGTTGGTTCGAATCCCAGTGTCCCATATGGTTCCCCGGGCCTGCCAGGAGCTATTTCTGAGCAGACAGCCAGGAGTAACCCCTGAGCACCGCCGGGTATGACCCAAAAACCAAAAACCAAAAACCAAAAAAAAAAAGAATGCTAAAGCTGGAGCCAGACCAATAGCACAATGGGTAGGGCATTTGCCTTGCATGCATCGGACCTAGGTTCAATCCCTGGCATCCCATATGATCTCTCAAGCCTACCAGGAGAAATTTCTGAGCACAGAGCCAGAAGTAACCTCTGGGCACTGGGCACTGCTGGGTGTGGTTTAAAAGAATGCTGAAGCTGTCACCTGACTTCTCTTTTTGTTTTTGGGCCACACCTGATGACAGGGGTTACTCCTGGCTCTGCATTCATAAGTTACTCCTGGCAGGCTCTGGAGACCATATAGCATCCTGGGGCTGGAACTCAGGTCAGTTGCATGCAAAACAAACACCCTAAAGTTTGTACTATCACTTCAGCTCCCCCCCACCCCCCGTTACTGCTTTTATTTACCAAGCTTAATGGGCTTCTATACAACTTTCCCATCTAATTTGCTGTGCTTCTACTGGGCTGTCAGTACTATGAAATTTGGAAGTGTCTCATGACCACATGTACAACAAAATTAAACCATTTCTAAAATATGGAGTGATTATAGAGCAGGCAGGGAGCATGTCTTGCAAGCAGCTCTCTTAAATTCAATCCACAGCACTCCATATGGTCTTTCAAGCCCCACAGAATCAATCCCTGAATGCAGTGCCAGGAGTACCCCTGAATATAGACTGGTATGGAAAAAAAAGACAAAACAAACAAATGAACAAAAAAGCAAAAAAGTTCTGGGAGGAGGGGCTGGAGCTATAGCATGGCAGTAGGGCATTTGCCTTGCACGCAGCTGACCCAGAACAAATCCGGGTTCAATCCCCAGCATCCTATATGGGCCCCTGAGCCTGCTCAGAGCAATTTCTGAGCACATTGTCAGGAGTAACCCCTGAGTGTTGCTGGGTGTGCCCCCCCCCCAAAAAAAAAAAGCCTGAAAGGAGAGGGGCACACATCAGGGAGTGCTCAGGGATTACTCCTGGTTCTACTCCTGGAAGATAAAGTTCTATTCCTTATCTCTGAAGGCTACTTTTAAGACTGGCATTTAAGTAGCAATTGGGAACTGAGATTTCAGGAAGATTCTCACCATTAACTGATAATAATGGCTCCCTTTGACTAAACTGTTTAAACAAAATCACCTACACTAAACAAATGTCTTCCTTCAGGGAGCTTGCAATCTGGGCATATGCCAGTCAGAAGCTCCCTACACAACTATCCCTTAATAAACATTGGTTTATTGAACATTGGTTCTATATGAGTTGTCCTGTTGGAAACATTTTACATGTGTCTTCATGACTCACATCTGGCAAGTTGCTCCATTAGGAAAGGACACTGCAAGTTATACCTGGTTGTCTTTGGAGTGGTCCAATATGCCTTTTTTTTTATCATTATTTGTTGCAATCAAGCATAGACATGAATATGATTCCCATGAGTCCTCCTGGTGATTTACCACACCTGAGGTTTTGGGGGGACCCATGAAGCATCAAGAAGGTGATACATAATTTGTCTCTTTGGTCCTAGTGTTTCAGATGAAACAGATGTTGTAACATCAGGAAGCCTCATTCATCTGAGCATGATTTTCATGAGATTCTGGACTTGAAACCAATTCCATGAAAGGCCCATGAATTACGGTGTCAGTAGCGAGTTGCAAACTGTCCTGGATAATCTTCTGAATGGCTACCATTATTTCGTCTCTCTCTATATATATATACGCATTGCTCTTTAGACCTGGAATATAGCTCAGTAGTAGAGCACTTGCCTTGTATGTGTGAAGCCCTGGATCCAATCTGCACTGCAGACATGGTAAATGTGCTAAACCTACTGCTTCTGATATAGAGGAGAAGAGACAAATTTCTCTCCCAATGATTCTGAACTGGATTTGGTGATTTTATTTTGTTTTATTGTTTCCTCATTAGAATGTGGCATATATGATAGCTTGTGATTTCAAAAGCCCCAGTTAATCAAAAGGCTTAGAAATTCCATCTGGATTCTTTGATATTCTCTTGGGATATAGTCTCTTGTTTTTATTTCCTATGGCTTGGGGGTCATAACCAGTAGTGCTCAGAACTTACTTCTAGCTCTGTGGCCACGATTTGTTCCTAGAGGAGTTCCTGGAACCATATGGGGTGTCAGAGATCAAACTCCAATTTGTCTCATACAAGGCATGCACTTTAAATTGTGTATTATTTCTCCAGTCCCTTGGGATCTGCTCTCTTGAAACATTGCTGTTCTCATTCTATGAGGAGCTAAAGTTACAGAAAAAATGGACTAGAGAGATAGTGCAGCAGGTAAGGATCATGTCTTACACATTTTGGATCCAAAAAACTAAATTAATTAATTAACTTAATTTAATTTAATTACATGAAGAAATTATTTAAATTACTTGAAGAAACAGGAAAAATGCTATCAAGACCCTAATTGCTCCAACCATCCTATTCCAAATATCAGGTATGTGAGTGAAAGAAACATCTTAGACAGTCTAGACCCAACCACAGGACCTGGAGAAGAACCAAAATTCTAGCAATTTGTTCCCTAGCAAGCTCTCCTAGCCATCTACATCCCTGGCCCCTAAATGGTTAATGTTTTATTAGTTTGGGTGGGTTGTTAGGTAGTATTTTATAGTAAGCAGGATAAAATAATGTTCTCAAGATAATGTTTCCCTCTCTGACACACCAAAGAAGATTCTGTCTTGCCTTACTCACTTTTCCTCCTCTCGCTTTCCAATAAGAGTCCTACCTTTTCATACCAGTTTGTGAGGTTTTTTTTTGTTTGTTTTGGGGTTACACCCGGCTGAACTCAGGGGTTACTCTGGCTCTGCACTCAGAAGTTGCTCCTGGCAGGCACAGGGGATCATATGGGATGCCGGGATTCAAACCACCATTCGTCCTTGATCTGCTGCGCGCAAGGCAAACGCCCTATTGCCGTTCTATCTCTCCAGCCCCTATGAGTTATTTTTTTTAACTCATTAAAGGCCTAGCAGAAGGTTTAATAAGCTTTTTTTTAAGGATAAGAGTTAAAGAAGTACAGCAAAAACAATGTTAGAGTGGCAATTGTTGTTTGCATAGGCACAGCAAAATATGGGGGACATGGAAAGGAAAAGTCTTGTCCTAAATACAAGGAGATCTTACCCCAGAAGTTTTTTGGCATAAGACCATTTCTAGGCTCCAGGCATACTAGGTTGTCCAACCCAAGTCATTGTCTGTAGTGCCAATAAACCTATTTTTCCCACACAGTCGCTGTTGTTGTTGTCGGGTTACTGTAAAGATCCTGGAATCTATGTATATCCTACATCAAAGTCAGGATGATGGGAGCATCCTTTAGTTTCACCTCACAATTAGAGGACAATGCAGATAGTCCTGCCCTGAAAGCAGGTGGTTGTTATTGTTGTTATGTCTTCTCGGTGTTAAGGGACCTCTCTTTGGAGAAGGTCGATGCAGGGACAGTGGTAGGGTCTTCTGTGGTAGAGGATTTCTCCCAGGTGATGTTATAGACAACCGTGGTTGTTTCGTAGATGGCATCCTGGTTCAGGGGTGAATGGACAATGCCCATTCTTCTGAGGCCTGAGCCAGGTCATTATGACAATGTTCAGGGTGTAAGGTTCCACTGCATTACAACATTTGTGTGTTCCTATCTCTATTAGATAAGAACTTGCCTGTATGTATAGTATTTTCCCTTTTTTTCTTTTGTTTTTGGTTTTTGGGTCACACACAGCAGCACTCAGGGGTTACTCCTGGCTCTATGCTCAGAAATCGCTCCTGGCAGGCTCAGGGGACCATATGCAATGCCGAGATTCAAACCACATTCCTTCTGCATGCAAGGCAAATGCCTTACCTCCATGCTATTTTTCCAGCCCTTAGTATTTTCCCATTTTGATGCAAAAGAGGAACAATGCCTCATGGCGTTATTGGTGCATATGGGGACCTTGGAACAAGTCCATCAATCCCCGTAACTTGGTTCTAACATAAGCTCTAAATCTAAGGACTCCTACCAAAATTCCTTATTGAACAGATCACAAAGAGAAGAACAGACAAAACAGTGGGGGAAATTGTCACTGTATAAGAGAATATTCAGTAAGGGTTATAGCTGTTAAGAGAATACATACAAGATATTCAAAAGATATATACATGTCATTTTAAGTCTCGAAATAGTTGGGGGTGTGTTAAATCCGGTGCAGCACTTTGGTGTGTGATTTGGCTTGTGCAGTCTGATAACTGGCTGGGGATGGACCCATATCAAGAAAAATTCTTGAGCCGTGACTTCTCAGAAACTGAGTCTCTTAGCAAGCAAAGGCCTACAATGAAGGAAGAAGGAGTGAAGGAGGCCTCTGTGAAGGAGTAGATCAATAGCAACAGAGTATTGGGATCTTCTTAGGCTGACAGTCTATCATATCACTTAGGGTGCGGTTTGGCAGCTGGCTTTGTGTGGGGATAATTATCTGCTTCTTGAGGGACCAAGAACTCAAGTTAAAAAGGGTTAAATGTGGGGTAATAATGGTTGGGGATGAGGGAGTGAAGGACTAGACATGAGCTTGTAGGGCGGTAGGCAAGGGCAGAATGTAATATGGACGTTCTACATCTGCAAAACATACATTAATCATAGGAAATTCTATTGATTTATTATATCATATGCGCAGGTGCCCCCGCGTGGTTTTGAAAATGGAGACCAGTGAGAAAGAAACTTGCCTGTGATTGCCCCAGCCCAACCCTCATTAGTGTCCTCCCCAGCACCCACCTTCTGGCTGCCTGGGCCAGCACCCAGGCATGCCCCTGGAGTCCGGGAGGCAGAGTAGAGATGGCTGGGAGCCTCCCTGGCCTCCCAGCAACCCCCAAGATCGGAAGAGGGCTTTCGTCCTGGGGTCTCCCCACACCCCATGCCAGTGAGAGCTAGCCTCCAGGCCTGTTAGTTATTTTTGTAAAGATAATTTTTGGAAGACAAAAGAAGAAAAGGAGATGATGTTGCAGAGTGCAAAGTTTAGGGGAGTAGTAAAAATTACAGTTTTGTTTTTTGTTTTGGGGCCACCCCAGGTGGTGGTCAGAGGTTATTCCTGGTTCTGCATTCAGAATTACTCCTGGCAGGCTTAAGAAATCATATGTGGACCCGGAGAGATAGCACAGCGGTGTTTGCCTTGCAAGCAGCCAATCTAGGACCTAAGGTGGTTGGTTCGAATCCCGGTGTCCCATATGGTCCCCCTTGCCTGCCAGGAGCTATTTCTGAGCAGACAGCCAGGAGTAACCCCTGAGCACCGCTGGGTGTGGCCCAAAAACCAAAAAAAAAAAATCATATGTGATGCCGGGGATCAAACCCAGGTTGGCAAGGCAAACACCCTACCCTCCATGCTATTGCTCTTGTGTTATTGTGGGTGGAGGGAGAAACTTGGAGAGGCCTTACAGGAAGTTGGATAACTCCATCCTCTTAGAAAGATAAAAACTTGAGGTCCTTTAACTAAGTTCTAGCTTAGTCATAGTGCACACTTCTCTACAGTGTGACAGTCATCCAGTGTGACTGTGTTCTACAGTCTGTGTGTGACTGTCTTTTCCTTCTCAGTCTACAAAGGAAGAGTGAGAGCTGTGATATAAGTATGTATAGATGAACCCATGGTTGTATAGAGGAGGGAAGCTTTCAAAGGGTAATAATGAGTGAATCCCAAAGGAAGAGTTGCAGTTGACTGAGCAGCAGTTAAATGGGTGCCTGAGCGACATCGTGATTAGGGTTTTGCCTTGCATATGGCTGATCCAGGTTTGATTCCCAGCATCCTATATGGTCCCTCAAGCCCCCCACGAGTGATTCATGAGTGCAGAGTCAGAAGTAACCCCGAGCACTGCTGGGAGTGGCCCCCAAACGAAACAAAACTTTAAAAAAGTGAGATGAGAACCTTCCAGAGACAGCAAATAGCCTAAAAAAGAATGTGATTAGATCGTCATGAAACCCAAGTGAAGGCCAGTGAGACAAGTATGCAGAGAATTTTGAGGAAAGTAGTGTTGAGAAAAGGAATGACATAGATCAACATCAGAGGCCTAACAAGCTAAGAGCAGCAGCCTATCAGTTAGCTCTTCACACTCTTTTTTTTTTTTTTTTTTTTTAGCTCTTCACACTCTTATCTCCCTCAAAAGCCCACAGTACCCTGCAATCAGTGGGCAGGATCAGATGGCGAGCACCAGAAATGCTGAATGACGCTGGAAGTCAGCAGATGTGGGTGTGATGTGGGGCTCTGGCTGTTTCCCTTAGCAGCCACTGATAGCATCTTCATCCTGCCATTACGCACAACTCACAGGGAGAAGAGAAAGCTTCAGTCGATCTCCTGAGAATTTTCAAAAACCTGCCTAGTGTGCAAGAACAATCCAGCCCAAGGCCTGCTAGCTCCACAGTCCTAGAGCCAAAAGAAACTGTGGTCTACTCTAGTGACACAAACACTGTCTTCTTTTGCTTAATGAGGCTGTGAGAAACAAGATAAGAACTGTGAAACCACCATAATTGCAAAAGACCACCCATACGGGCTGGGTGACAGCAACAAGCAAGAGAGTATTAAAGAGTTCTGAGGCAAAGGACAAAGCCTCTGTAGTCTGAAGGTGGGATGGATTGCTCTAGAAGCAAAGGCTGCAGCATTTCATTCTTTAATTATAAGAACTGTGTCTCTGGCTGGAGCAATAGCACTAGGCTGACCTGGAACAAACACTGGTTCAATCCTTGGCACCCGTATAATCCCCTGAGCGTGCCAGGAGTGGTTTTTTTTTTTTTTTTTTTTTGGTTTTTGGTTTTTGGGTACACCCGGCAGCGCTCAGAGGCTACTCCTGGCTCTACGCTCAGAAATCACCTGGCAGGCTCGGGGGACCATATGGGATGCTGGGATTCGAACCACTGACCTTCTGCATGAAAGGCAAACGCCTTACCTTCATGCTATCTCTCCAGCCCCGTCAGGAGTGGTTTCTAAGCACAGATCCAGAAGTAACTCTTGAGTGCAGTTGGGTGTGGCTCACTCCCCCCCAAAAAAGAACTATGTTTCACATTCTAAAATTCTAAAAGCTTCTCAGTCAACTTGCTGAATCCAGTATTTCAAAGGAAATTCTGATTTAATGATCCTCTACTAAGATTAAGACCAGAACAATTGCCTCATTGGCTGCATGAAATTCATCACCAGTCTGATCCACTAAGGATAGGGTGAGTGAAACCTGCAGAAAACTTTCAGATGTGGACACTGAATCTTAAGAATTAGTAAAAGCTCAAAAATAGCTGTTAAAAAAAAGATGGGCAATCCCAAAGGAGCGTCTCCATGTGCAGAAATATAGAAGCAGGGGCTGGAGAGATAGCATGGAGGTAAGGCGTTTGCCTTTCATGCAGAAGGTCATCAGTTCGAATCCCAGCATCCCATATGGTTCCCCGTGCCTGCCAGGAGCAATTTCTGAGCATGGAGCCAGGAGTAACCCCTGAGCACTGCTGGGTGTGACCCAAAAACCACAAAAAAAAAAAAAAAAAAAAAAAGAAATATAGAAGCAAAACAAACAAAGCAAATAGGGGCCTGGTGTGGTGACAAAGGGAATCTCAGTCAATACTAAAGGAATTGTCACCTGGCCCAGCTTCTCTGAAAACAAATATGGAGATTTTTCCAAAAAGTAAGAATGGAGCTCCTGTTTGACCCTATCTACCTCCAAAACACAGCATTTATTTTAAAAGATAGATGTGCATAAAGCATAGTGCACTTATGTTTACTGCAGCTCTTAGTACAATAACCAAGATACAAAGGCAACTCAAATATCCAACAACAGATAAATAGATAAAGAAGCTGTGGTATATTTGGAATGGATTACTACACAGCCAGTAGGAAAAATAAAGTCTTGCAGTTTGTGGCAACTTAGAATGAGAGGGCAAACTTAGTCAGAGGCAGAAAGACAAATATAGGCTGATCTCTCTCATCTGAATATATATATAGAAATACATCAAGAATATAGATAATATCAATCAATGACTTGAGTACTGGAATACAGATATGAGAGTGCCAGATTTGTTTTGTTTTGTTTTTTGGGGTTTTTTTTGGGGGGGTCACACCCAGCAGCGCTCAGGGGTTACTCCTGGCTCTAAGCTCAGAAATCGCTCCTGGCAGGCTCAGAAGACCATAAGGGATGCTGGGATTGAAACCACCATCCTTCTCCAAGTTATATCTCTGGCCCAAGAGAGTGCCAGGTTTTAAGGGAGATAATAGGGTTGACTGGAAGTGATATGGGAACATAAATGGAGAGTCTTGAGCACATGTGTGGTGCTAAGGGAAG
Source organism: Suncus etruscus (assembly GCF_024139225.1). Taxonomy (NCBI): domain Eukaryota; kingdom Metazoa; phylum Chordata; class Mammalia; order Eulipotyphla; family Soricidae; genus Suncus; species Suncus etruscus. Next base: position 59,368,108 of record NC_064856.1, on the reverse strand, counting down.
TAACTGCTCTAAAACCATAGTGGTCAAACAACAAATAATGGGGAGAGGGATGAAAGAGGAGGGAGGTTGAAGAGGAGGTGCCATGGGGTTAAGCTACAGCCACTTCAGTACTGGGATGTGCAGTAATAGGTACACGCATGATTTCAATCTTGGGGCCTCTGCATTCACCAAGCATGATCCCTGGCAATGCAAATTTGTGTGTTTGTTTGTTTGTTTTTAATTTTTTTTCCTTTTTGCCACACTGGTAGCACTCAGGGGTTACTCCTGGCTCTGTGCTCAGAAATTGCTCCTGGCAGCCTCAGGGCAATCATATGGGATGCCAGGAAAAGAACCTGGGTCAATCCTGGGTTGGTCTCATGCAAGGCAAATATCCTACCTGCTGTGTTATGACTCCAGCCCCCAATGCAAATTCCTGCTACACTACAGTCAAGTGTTGTGTGAGCACCCAACTAAAGGCTCTGACCCCTGACTAGCACATGGCCAAGTGCAAGTCAGATCCCTGTCATCCAACAAAGGATGGACCCCTGTTCATGGCAACAAAGGGAAGAGGAGGAGAGGGGAGGAATAAGAAGGGAGGGAAGAGGAAGTTTAGGAAAGGAAAGGAAAATTTTATGAATTTTTGGGGGGAGTCACACCCAGCGGCACTCATGGGTTACTCCTAGCTCTGTGCTCAGAAGTTGCCCCTGCATGGCATAGAGAACCATGTGGGATGCTAGGATTCAAACCACTGTTCACTGTTCTGCATGCAAGGTAAACACCCTACTTCTGTGCTATCTCTCTGACCCGCTGGAAAATTTTAAATTAAATGAAGAATGGGAGCAAGAGTACAGCAGGCAGTGTGCTTGCTTTGCATGCAGTCCATCCAGGTTTGGTCCTGGCATCCCTTATGTTCCTTGAGCACTGCCAGGAATAATCCCTGAGATCAAAGCCAGGAATAATCCCTGAACATCTCTATATGTGTTCCCAAAACAAAAACAAAAAAGATTTAAATTAAATGAAACAATAAATGCATGTAGGAGATGAAGGGAGAAAGAGAAATGTAAAACAATATATTGTGGGCCCGGAGAGATAGCACAGCGGCGTTTGCCTTGCAAGCAGCCGATCCAGGACCAAAGGTGGTTGGTTCGAATCCCGGTGTCCCATATGGTCCCCCGTGCCTGCCAGGAGCTATTTCTGAGCAGACAGCCAGGAGTAACCCCTGAGCACTGCCGGGTGTGACCCAAAAACCCAAAAAACAAACAAACAAACAATATATTGTGATGTGATCATGTAATCCTGATAAGTATTTGCTCTTCATCCCAATACCTGAACTCTTCAAATCCTTGGAATTTTCAAGGAATGGAGATTTCTTTTGTTATGTTAATGAGGTCATCTGGGAAAATACCTCAGGGTTTGGATAGAGTCCAACCATTTAAGGCAGATCTGCAGAAAAAGGAGCTGAACACAAGCTGGAAATGCCTGAGGTTTGATTCAATTCCTGACACCCAGACTGTTTGAGACTCCCAGAATCTCTGGGAGTGATCCCCTCAGTGTCAGCACAGCCACAAGTAGCTCTAGGAGCATTGCTGGTTATGGCCCCAAATCGAAAAAAAAAAAAAAAAGTCACCATGACAATGAACTCTCTTCTCTGCAAATTCATAAAAATTCAGGGACCAGAGAGATAGCATGGAGGTAGGGTGTTTGCTTTGCATGCAAAAGAATGATGGTTCGAATCCTGGCATCCCATATGGTCCCTTGAGCCTACCAGGAGCGATTTCTGAGAGTAGAGCCAGGAGCAACCCCTGAGCGCTGCCGGGTGTGACCCAAAAACCAAAAAAAAAAAAAAAAAAAAATTAGAACAGGATTGTGAAAACTAACTTCCTAGTTGGCTACCAGAATGCATCCACTTGCTGGCCCCAAATTTAACATGTAATAAAACCCTTTTGTTTGAGACGACACTCTGTGGAGCTCTTCAGCTGCCTATTGACTCCAGTCTTTTAACATACACTCTATAATAATCTGATCAAATATTCTAACATACTAAATAGTAGACCAAACCTTAAAAATGAAAGATTCGCAAAGGCTAGAACTGTGACTATATCAACTTTAACACACACACACACACACACACACACAATTCCTTCATTACCTGAGGCAAAGAACACCAGGGTTTGCACAATACTTAGCTGTGGTGTTCGCACATTGAGCTGTGGTGCTTACACTTGGGGCTCAACCTGGAGAGCACTTCTTTCTTTTTTTTTTTAACTTTATTGATTGATCGATTGGTTTTTGGGCCACATCCAGCAGCATTTAGGGGTTACTCCTGGCTCTGCACTCAGAAATTGCCTCTGGCAGGCTTGGAGGGACCATATGGGATGCCAGGGAATTAAACCGGGTCCCTCTCCGGTTGGCTGCAAGCAAGGCAAATGCCCCACCACTGGGGAACACTTATTTCATGTGGCTCAGGCATATTCTGGTCCCAGAATTCCTTTTTATTTATTTATTCTGGTCCTCTTCCTTTTTATTTATTTATTTATTTATTTATTTATTTATTGGATTTTGGGTCACACTCAGCCACATTCAGGGGTTATTCCTGACTCTGAGCTCAGAAATCGCTCCTGGCAGGTTCGGGGGACCATATGGGATGCCAAGGATTGAACCCAGGTCCATCCAGGTCAGCTGTGTGCAAGGCAAATGCCCTACCGCTGCTCCATCGCTTTGGCCCCATATAAATTTTCTTTAATTTTTGTTTTGTTTTGTTTTTTCAGGGTCACATCCAGTGGCGCTCAGGGGTACTCCTGGCTCTGAGCTCAGAAATAACTCCTGGCAGGCACGGGGGACAATATAGAGTGCTGGGATTTGAGCACCACCCATCTTAATCAGCAGCATGCAAGACAAATGCCATACCACTGTGCTATCTCTCCAGCCCCAAATTTTCTTTAATTTTTTTGTTGGTTTTGGGACACACATGGTGATGCTCAGGGGTTACTCCTGGCTATGCGCTCAGAAATCACCTCTGGCTGGGGTACTATATGGGACGTGGGGGGATCGAACCATGGTCTGTCCTAGGCTAGCATGGGCAAGGCAGATGCCTTACTGCTTGTGCCACTACTCTGGCTCCAAATTTTCTTTAATTTTTTTTTGGGGGGTCACAACTGGTTCAGGGCACAGGGCTTACTCCTGACTCTGCACCGAGGGATCACTCCTAGTGATTTTCAGGAAACCGTATGAGGTGGCAGAGACCCAATGAACCCCAAGTGCGGACACATGCATGCAAGCTTACCCTCTGTATTATCTCTCCAACCACTTAAATTAGCCCTTTTTTCAGTGGAGAAGCAGTGCTCAGAGTTTACTCCTGGCTCAGTGCTTAGAGATCAATTATGGCAATATTTAGAAAAACCTATGATGGGCCCGGAGAGATAGCACAGCGGCATTTGCCTTGCAAGCAGCCGATTCAGGACCAAAGGTGGTTGGTTCGAATCCCAGTGACCCATATGGTCCCCCGTGCCTGCCAGGAGCTATTTCTGAGCAGATAGCCAGGAGTAACCCCTGAGCAATGCCGGGTGTGGCCCAAAAACCAAAACCAAAACCAAAACCAAAAAAAAAAAAAAAAGAAAAACCTATGATGTACTGGGGATTGAAATTAGGTTGACTATTCAAAGCAACTGTGTTAACAACTGAACTGTCTCTCTGGCTCCTAGCAATACAATTCAAAACACAAAAGCAAAACAATGTGAGACCAAAGAGAATAAAGGACATCTGTAGACTATCTCGGTTCCCAGGCTTTCAGGTAACAACCTAGGACATTAGGCTTCTAGCCTGTTCATGAAGGATATAGTGAAAGCTTGTACCTCCATGCTGCCAGGCAGGACAACTCCTTCCCTCACACTGGAGTTTCTTGGACACTTTGATTCTGAGCCCCATAGATGAAAATATGGGATTTATAGTAATATCCCAGCAAGATTAGTGACAACACGCACCTGAGTAGTCATGCTAAAGTGTTGGAGTCAGGACAGAGAGATAGTACAGTAGGCAGGGTTACTAGCCTTGACTCAGCCAACCCTGATTTAATCTCTGGCACTACATGTCCCCTGAGTCCCAACAAGAGTGATCCCAGGACCGAAGCAATAGCACAGCGGGTAGAGTGTTTGTCTTGCATGCAGCTGACCCAGCTTCAATTCCCAGCATCCCATATGGTCCCACAAGACTACCAGAAGTCATTCCTGAGCACAGAGTCAGGAATAATCTCTGAGGGCTGCGGGTGTGCCCCCCCCCCAAAAAAAAGAGTGTTCCCGGTGTTGCAGAGTCATGGGTAATCCCTGAGCACCACAGGGTGTGGCCCAAAAACCAAAATACAAATTAAAAATTAAGTATTAAGGGGTCGGAGCGGTGGTGCTAGAGGTAAGGCATCTGCCTTGCAATCGCTAGCCAAGGACAGACTGTGGTTCAATCCCCAGACGTCCCATATGGTCCCCCAAGCCAGGAGCGATTTCTGAGTGCATAGCCAGGAGTAATCCCTGAGCGTCAACGGGTGTGGCCCAAAAACAAAACAAAAAAAAAAACAAAACAAAACAAAATTTAAGTATTGAAGACAAAGACAAGTTACATACATTTACTTAGCCACTAAGATAAGTAATCCTACTAATCTTGTTCTATAAATTTGTTGCAGGGGCTACACTCAGCACTGCTAAGGAAACTACTCTAGCTCTGTGCTAGAGCGACCTCCGAGTGGTGCTCAGAGGACCATGGGGTGCTAAAAAATTCAATCAGAGCTACAGCATACTAGGCAATCACCTTAACCCCATACTATGAGTTCAAAACTTTAAAGACAGGAAAAATACAAAGCTGTTGCTGGCTATACAAAATTAGAGTGAGCTATTTTCTTGCAACTGAAAAACTGTGAAGGAATAGGATAGAGTCTAAAATTGTTGGTGCCACAGGTACCCCAGAGCAGGTGTCACTCAGGGTTTACTCCTGGCTCTGCATTCAGAAGTCGCTCCTGGCAAGTTCGGGGGACGATATGGGATGTTGGGGTTCAAACCAGGGTCTGTCCTGTGTTGGCCACGTGCAAGGCAAAAGTCTTACCTCTGTGCTCTGGCTTGGCTCCGACTCTTTTTTTTGGGGAGTTGGGTAGATTGTAAACCTGAAGTGGTGCTCAAGGCTTACTCCTTTTTTTTTTTTCTTTTTTGGTTTTTGGGCCACACCTGGCTGTGCCCTCAGAAATCGCTCCTGGCTTGGGGCACCATATGGGATGCTGGGAATCAAACCCAGGTCGATCCTGAGTCAGCTGAATGCAAGGCAAACCTACTGCAACGCTATCAATCCGGTCTCTGGGGCTTACTCTTTGATCTGTGCAGTGGTCACTTTTGGCATGCACAGAGGTATTATTTAGGGTGCTAGGAATCAAATCTGGATTGGCTGTGTGCAAAGCAAGCGCCCTACCCGCTTACTCTCTCCAGCCCCTATCATAAGATTTTTTTGTTGTTGTTGTTGTTGTTTTGCTTGTTTTGGGACCACTTCCAACAATATTCAAGACTTACTCCAGGCTACACAATCAAGAATCACTCCTGGTGGATTCAGGGGACCATATGGGATACCAGAGATGAAACCTTAGACAGCGGCATACAAAGCAAGCTCTGATATACTATCGCTCCAGTCCGGAGACCTGAGACTTACAAACCCAAGAGTTGTAACACAACTCTTCCCAGCAAAGTCCAGCACAGCCCCTGGTCTGCACTGGTCATGCAAAACATATTCGCTGACTTCCTGAAGCTAAAAGTAAACCCAAAGCAAATGAATGTCTCTGACTCATAGAAAACTGCTCATTTCCCTGAGTCTCTCTAAGGGCTATTTAAAATAAGTGTAATATGACACATTGTAACAGGGGGAACTTAGGTTAGATATTAAGAACAATTTCCTGACTCTCAGATTGTGAAACATGAGAGCAGGTTAAAATGAGGAAGTGTATCTCTGTGCAGGACTTATCTATGCCGGTAAAAGCCTGGCTCTGTTGGTCAGAGGCCATCAAGGGGGGGAAATGTCATCCAGGAAGGTGGTGATGTGTGGGTGATGTGTGAGGATTCTCCAGCCTTTTCATTCTTTTTTGTTTTTGTTTTGTTTTTTTTTGGGTCACACCGGCGGTGCTCAGGGGTTACTCCTGGCTGTCTGCTCAGAAATAGCTCCTGGCAGGCACGGTGGACCATATGGGACACCGGGATTCGAACCAACCACCTTTGGTCCTGGATTGGCTGCTTGCAAGGCAAATGCCGCTGTGCTATCTCTCCGGGCCCTCTTTTTTTTTTTTTTTTTAACCGCACACTCTCTTCTTTTGGGGTGGGGACACACGGGCAGCACTCAGAAATTACTCCTGGCTCTGAGCTGAGAAATCGCTCCTGGCAGGCTCAGGGACCAACCATATGGGATGCTGGAGATCGAACCCAGATCCATCCGGGTCTGCCACTTGCGAAGCAAACACCCTACTGCTGTGCTTTCGCTCCAGCCCCCTCTTCATTCTTGTCCCATCTTTTCCATTAGTTGTGGTTATTGCAATGATTGAGGTTTGCACACTTGGTTAAGGTCCTTGAATCACTTTTTTTTTTTTAAGTTTTTGTTCTTAGGCCACACCTGGAGGTGCTCAGGGTTTACTCCTGGCTATGCAGTCAGGAATTACTCCTGGTGAAGTTCCAGAGCCCATATGGGATGCTGGGAATTGAACCTAACTTGGCAATGTACACCTCGTCCACTGTACTGTCACTCTGGTCCAGTTCTTGCATACTTCTTCGAGGTGTTAAAACACAGGATCATAATATCAATGCCATAATGACAGCTGTGACCTCATACGTACAAGGTAGCACTTTACCACTGAGCCATAAGCCTGCCCTCTGTTCTTCACTATTCTTCCTCTCTCCTCCCTTCCCTCTGTTGACGTTGTGATGATCTGATCACACATATTTGTTGCTGGTGCTGGCACATTTACCTGTGGCAACACATGTTAGATGGTAATGCCTGCATACATGCTCACCAGCTGCAGTGCTCATACCCAGTCTGGTAGTAGTAGTATCTGGGAGTCATTGGGTGCTCACACAGATACTCACTAAAGGTGAGTGCTCCTGGATCAAACTCATTATATATATGTTTTGGGGCTACACCCAGTGATGCTCAGGGGTTACTCCTGGCTAAGCACTCAGAAATTGCCCCTGGCTTGGGGGACCATACAGGACACCAGGGTATCGAACCGCGATCTGTCCTAGGCTAGTACTCGCAAGGCAGATGCCTTACACCCTGCTCCACCACTCCAGCCCCTCATATATATATATATATATATATATATATATTTTTTTTTTTTCTTTTTTTGGAAGCAGTGGTGAGCCCTAGATCGGGAGTCTTGGGAAGCAGAGCCCAGTGCATGCAGGAGGTGCGCTGCCACTGTTGCTGCCACATGTCTGCCTGGCCTAGCCTCGTTGCTTCCTCCCGCCGCCTTCTATATTTTTTATTTTTGGTGATCACTAGACATCATAACCTTAGTTGCAGTATTCTCACATACCTCACACAGGGAATCATGGGCTTTAGAGCTGCCAGGTTGATGCTGGAGACATGAAGTGACATGGGGGATGCACTTCTTTTAAGCTTCACACTTAAAAGGCACTAAATCATTTCCAAGCCCCTTAATTCCTTCTTAAGAGTTTCTGTTTTGGGCCCGGAAAGATAGCACAGCGGTGTTTGCCCTGCAAACAGCAGATCCAAGACCAAAGGTGGTTGGTTCGAATCCCGGTGTCCCATATGGTCCCCCGTGCCTGCCAGGAGCTATTTCTGAGCAGACAGCCAGGAGTAACCCCTGAGCGCCGCCAGGTGTGGCCCAAAAACCAAAAAAAAAAAAAAAAGTTTCTGTTTTGTTCAAGAGCAGAAAAACCCTGATTGTTTTAGGCTAAGGGATTTTCCTTTCTAATTTCTCCAATATTTACTGTGCCTATGCAAAAAACAAAAACAAAAACAAAAAAAAAAAAACAAAAAACCTTGCCACATCAGCCCTCCTTCCTTTTTTCTTTTCTTTTTTTTTTTTTCTTTCGGTCTCATAGTTATTGTTTGGGTGTTCTATTTGTGGTGCTTTTGTTGTTTGTTTGTGTTTTGTTTTCTGGGGGTCACACCCAGCAGTACTTAGGGGTTACTCCTGGCTCTATGCTCAGAAATCGTTCCTGGCAGGCTCGGGGGACCATATGGGATGCCGGGATTTGAACCACCGTCCTTTTGCATCAAAGGCAAACGCCTTACCTGTGCTATCTCTCTGGCCCGCTGTGGTGCTTCTTTGTAGTTGCTGGTTTGGGTCTTTTGTTTGATTTTTATTACTTTCTTTGTTTTGTTTATTTTGGTGGTGGTGGAGGTGGTGGTTTATTTTTGTGTGTCTTTCTTTTTTTTTTTTTTTTTTTTTTAAGAGACAGGGTCTCGCTATGTTGCCCAGGCTGGATGGAGTACAGTGGCTATTCACAGGCACGATCCCACTACTGATCAGCACGGGAGCTTTGACCTGCTCCGTTTCCGACCTGGGCCGGTTCTCCCCTCCTTAGGCAACCTGGTGGTCCCCCGCTGCCGGGGGGTCACCATATTGATGCCGAACTTAGTGCGGACACCGATCGGTATAGCGCACTGCAGCCCAGAACTCCTGGATTCAAGCCATCAATCCTCCGGCCTCAGCCTCCCGAGTAGCTGGGACTACAGGCGCGCGCCACCACGCCCGGCCCTTTCTTCTTTTTCAATTGTTATTTATAACCTCTAGATGACTCCACCCGGTTTATTTTTTTTGTTTGTTTGGTTGGTTGTTTGCTTGGTTTTTGGGTCACACCCGGCAGCGCTCAGGGGTTACTCTTGGCTCTACACTCAGAAATCACTCCTGGCCGGGTTGGAGGACCATTTGGGATGCCGGGATTCGAATCACCGTCCTTCTGCATGCAAGGCAAACTCACTACCTCCATGCTATTTCTCGGCCCCTGTTTTTTCATTTTCTTCTTCTTTTTTTTTTCTTCAAACAGAACCACATAATTTGAATCACCTCATTCTGCCTCATAAATTGAGGGGGGGAAATGGATGGTACCAGAATTAAACAGTCGTATAAACATTGAGTAGAAATAAAAAATGATCAGACTTGGGGCTGGAGAGATAGCATGGAGGTAGGCGTTTGCCTTTCATGCAGAAGATCATTGGTTCGAATCCCGGCGTCCCATATGGTCCCCAATGCCTGCCAGGAGCTATTTCTGAGCAGACAGCCAGGAGTAACCCCTGAGCACTGCTGGGTGTGACCCCCTCCCCCCAAAAAAATAAGATCTGATAGTTACCAAGCCAGAGATATAATTATAGGCATTAAAGACCTGGTTCAATCCCTGGCACCACATATGGTAACCTGAGCACCACCAAAAGTGATCACTGAATGGATGTGGCCCAAAAACAAAGAAGAATAAAAAGATCTGTTTCTGCCATTTCTGCCTTTCGTTTGTTTGTTTGTTTGGGGTCACACCCAGCAGTATTACTGATGATGGTGCACAGGGGACCATATGGGATGCTGAGGATCAAAGTCAGCTTGGCTGTTTGCAATGCAAATGCACTGTACTATTGCTCCAGCCCCAGATTTGATATTTCTAAAGGATAATTCTTACTGTCCTAGGTCCTTTTTCTTATCAAATTTTCATAGAAACCCTATAAAATATAGTCCCAGTATAGATGAGACATTGGCCTTCAGTAAGGGAAATAACCTGTTGGATTAAGTTCTCTTCTCTCACTGAATGACAGAGCCTGGATTAGAAGACATCTCTGTGGAGCGCCCAAGACCAGGCTCGTTCCATCCAGCTATATTGTCACCAGTCCCACAGAGCACCTGCCTACCTGTGGGGAAGAGTGGCTCAGGAGCAGGTGTGTGCCAGGGAAATGCTGCCCCTTGAAGTTGTTCAGTATCACTGAGGCTCAAAGAGGAAGCTATGTTAGGAAGATCAGCTGCCAACTGAGGAAAAGACAGTGGCACGAAGTGGGCGGGGGAGGGGGGGAGGTTGGTCTGGAAAATTAAGGGATATCCTTCCAGAAATGAGTTTTCACAGTTCAGGAAGTAAAGGCAATGAGCAAGTTGTTCCTTGTATAACCAGAGCGCCAGCCTGCCAAATTCTAAACTGGGTGGTGCAGAGCCCACAGCTCAGATTTTCCCTCAGAAACACTTGGCCAGCTAACTATGTCTTTGGATCATACTTATTCTCACTCCCTTTACCAGCAATTATTCTTTTTTTTTTTTTTTGGTTTTTGGGCCACACCCGGCGTTGCTCAGGGGTTACTCCTGGCTGTCTGTCTGCTCAGAAATAGCTCCTGGCAGGCACGGGGGACCATATGGGACACCGGGATTCGAACCAACCACCTTTGGTCCTGAATTGGCTGCTTGCAAGGCAAACACCGCTGTGCTATCTCTCCAGGCCCCAGCAATTATTCTTTTTTTTTTTTTTTTTTTTTTGGTTTTTGGGCCACACCCGGTAACGCTCAGGGGTTACTCCTGGCTATGCGCTCAGAAGTTGCTCCTGGCTTGGGGGACCATATGGGACACCGGGGGATCGAACCGCGGTCCGTCCAAGGCTAGCGCTGGCAAGGCAGGCACCTTACCTTTAGCGCCACCGCCCGGCCCCAGCAATTATTCTTGAAGTGCAAAAGATGATGGAACCGGGGCTATAGTACAGCTGTAGGGCGTTTGCCTTGCATGTGGACCTGGGTTTGCTCTCCAGCATCCCATATGGTCCTCCAAGCCAGGAGCGATTTCTGAGCGCATAACCAGGAATAATCCCTGAGCATCACCGGTTATGGCACAAAAACAAAAAGCAAACAAACAAAAGAAACATTGTTTTCAACAATTTCCTCAGCTGCTTGAGTCCATGTTCAGTGCCTGTGATGATGTACCTTTCCCTTTTGGGCAAAAAAAAAAAAATGGCTATTATTGTTTCATTGGTTTTGTTTCTGTCCAGTTATGGCCTAGACTCTTAAATTGTGTCTATCTTACAATGTAAGATAGCAGATGTTCAAGTCTATACAGTGGATCTTTGTAGTCCTACTGTGATATACTAAGTCATATCATCTTTCCTGCTTCATGCTTATGTTTCAAAAGAATGAGTATCCCAGCCAGTGCAAGAGTAGGACACTTGCCTTGCACGTGCTAGATCTGTGTTTGATCCCTAGTATCCTGTATGGTTTCCTGAGCCCCACCAGGAGTGATCCCTGAATGCAGAGTCAGGTGTAAGACCCCTAGCACAGTGAAGTGTGGGTTCCCTGACTCCCTCACCTCCCCACAAATTTATCTTTGCAAAAATATATATTTTGAAAATTTGTTTGTTTTTGTTTTGGGGCCACACTGGTGATACTCAGGGGTTACTCCTGGCTATGCGCTCAGAAATCACTCCTGGCTTGGGAGACCATATGGGATGCCAGGGGATCGAACTGAAGTCCGTCCTTGGCAGCCTTGTGCAAGGCAAACACCCTACCACTAGGCCATCACTCTGGCCCTATTTTTAATATTTTGTATATTTCTTAAAAAACAGTCAAATAGGGGCCGGAGAGATAGCATGGAGGTAGGGCGCTTGCCTTTCATGCAGGAGGTCATCAGTTCAAATCCCAGCGTCCCATATGGTCCCCCGTGCCTGCTAGGAGCAATTTCTGAGCCTGGAGCCAGGAATAACCCCTGAGCACTGCCGGGTGTGACCCAAAAACCACAAAAAAAAAAAAAAAAAAAAAAAAAAAAACCAGTCAAATAGCATATCTAGGCCAATGGGGCTGTCTGTGGACTTTTTCAAGAGGTAATCAAGGTCCCTCCCTATTTTGCAGCCTCTTAAACTCTAGAGTGGCTCCAGGCTCCATGCTTAATTAAGAAATCTAAGGAGGGGCCTGGAGAGATAGCATAGCAGCCTTTGACTTGCAAGCAGCCGATCCAGGACCTAAGATGGTTGGTTCGAATCCCGGTGTCCCATATGGTGCCTGCCAGGAGCTATTTCTGAGCAGACAGCCAGGAGTAACCCCTGAGCACCGCTGGGTGTGGCAGAAGAAGAGGGAGGAGGAGGAGGAGGAGGAGGAGGAGGAGGAGGAGGAGGAGGAGGAGGAGGAGGAGGAAGAAGAGATTTTTTTTTTTTTTTTTGGTTTTTGGGCCACACCCAGCAGTGCTCAGGGGTTACTCCTGGCTGTCTGCTCAGAAATAGCTCCTGGCAGGCACAGGGGACCATATGGGACACCAGGATTCGAACCAACCCAACCACCTTTGGTCCTGGATCAGCTGCTTGCAAGGCAAATGCCGATGTGCTATCTCTCCGGGCCCCAGGAGCAATTTCTGAGGGTAGAACCAAGAGTAACCCCTGAGCACCGACAGGTGTGCTTCCCCCAGACCCCCCCAAAAAAAGAAGATCTCTACAAAAACTAGGCCAAAGAGAGACAGTGCAGGACTTTAGCACTTGGCCTTGTACATGACCACCCCTAGTTCTACCCAGTACTGCAAATGGTCTCTTGAGTACCTCCAAGAGTAAATCCTGAGCATCCCCCTTCTGCGATGCTCAGGAGGTAGGTGACCCAACTCCCCTCCCAAAAAAAAAAAAAAAAAAAGAAAGGAATCTGTTGAAATTATCCCAGCTGCAAAGATGCAGGAGAACATACTCACTGGGCTGGGCTTCCAACTGTTCTAGAACTATAGTCCAGTTCCTTTATTTTATTTTGCACTGGTGAAGAGGGGACTATCCCTGGCTCCATTGACATGTGATGTCATATGTCATATGGAGGGCCCATGTGTAGTGTCAAGGATTTGAACCAGAGCTGTGGCAGGAAATACCTGATCCCTGTATTATCTCTGCAGTTCTTCTGTATCTCTGCAGTATTATCTGTATTATGCAGTTCCTTTCACAAAACTCATAACTTTCTGGAAACTTGGGTTTCATGCAGCAGAAGGGAGTCCCAAAACAGTACTTTTAGGAATTCTTGGATTTCTGTTTTAGGGTTGTTTGAGGAGAGTGAGGTTTGGACTATACCTGTCAGTGCTAATCCAAACTGTCTCCTCAGTATTGGGGGGTCACTTCCAGTGGTTGGGGGGACCAGACAGTGCTGGAAATCAAACCACATGTGTTCTCATGCTTGTGTTCTCTCTTTCCATCCCAGGAATGTCTTTACCTTAGTCTGTGTTTTCCTAAAGCGCATCTCCTTATAATAAAGAGAAAAAGAGAAAAACCAAGTGGAAATTAAATAAATAAACAAATTGAAAGCACTTTTCTGGTTGGCCTTCACTGGTCAGATCAATGAATCGATACTGGGAGACAGCTTTCTGAAGTTAGTTATCTCACTTCACTCCCTTTACCTGCCCTGGGGAAACCCAGAGCTGAGTCATCTATGATTCCATTGAAGTGAGGGAGAAATGGGTAAAGATCTCAAAGGCTTCTGAAAGTTAAGCCTGGAAGTCACAGAATTCCAGGGAAGGCTTGGAAAGTTCGACTGATTTGGTTCTTCTACCATTACTTATGGGGTGCCCTCTGTTCTTGCCTGCTGGTGGTAGAGAGCTGCAGAAATGCCGAGATCATAAAAACCTTCTGTTGCTGATCAGGGTGGAGTAGGGGAGATGGTGTGTGTACAAGATGGCAACTGGCAGAGGAAAGTCCTAAACACAAGAGAGGTGTAACCAAATAATAATCCTGATTTAGGGCCCAGAGAGATAGCACAGCAGCGTTTGCCTTGCAAGCAACCGATCCAGGACCAAAGGTGGTTGGTTCGAATCCCGGTGTCCCATATGGTCCCCCCGTGCCTGCCAGGAGCTATTTCTGAGCAGACAGCCAGGAGTAACCTCTGAGCAACGCCGGGTGTGGCCCCCCCCCAAAAAAAATCCTGATTTATATTTGAATGAGACTTTGGGGTTTGGGGGGAGGTTCATTTCACACACACAACACACACACACATCCCTGCCCTTAAGTTTTTGGTTCACACCTGGCAGTGTTCAGGAGTCATTTCTGACCGTGCTAAGGCCCAGGCAGTGCTATGGATGGAATCTAGACATGCAGATATGTGCACTAGCCCTTGGCGCTCTTTCCCTGACCCTGGAGAGGGGTTTTTTTTGGCCATAATTTCTCTATATTATCACACTGTATAATACTATCCCTACAGAAACGATCTATCATCTCTGTCTGTCACCAATGCAGTAGTCATCTGCAATTACTCTCATTCAGCATCTCCACTATTCTAAAAATAGTAACCCAACATCACCCAGAAGACCCACCACCTCATGTGATACTGGCGCCTCACTCCCAGACTAGAGAGAACAAGTCCCCTGTACCCCAGACAACCCAAGTCCCCAAACCCCCTGGTTCAGTGGCTATTTTAGTGGATCCAGTGGGAACAATAGGAATGACATGGGTTCTGACAAGGAGACTCCCAGTCTGTGTGTCAGGCTTAAAGCTCAAAGATATTGGCTTCTGAGACTGCAGCCTGCCACTAAGCCTGAAGGTAGAATCTGAGCTTAATACTCCTAATGAAGACCGGAGAAATAGTAAAGACACTTAAAAAATAGTAAAGAACACTTGCCTTGCACATGGCCTGGGTTCAGTCCCTGCAACCCATATGGTCCCCAGAACACTGCCAGGAGTGATTCTTGAGTACAGAGCCAAGAATAACCCCTAAGCATTACCAGGTATGACCCCAAAACTAAAATTTAAAAAAAAAAAGTCATGATGACACCATACAATGAGCTCACCCATGCCTACAGGCACTGTCTGCACAGACTTTTTACCTATGTAAAGAAGTAAATGCCGGGTCAGACTAATAATACAGTGGGTAGGGTATTTGCTTTGCACATGGCCAACCTGGGTTTAATCCCCTGCATCCCATATGGTCCCCTGAGCCTTCCAGGAGTAATTTCTGAGTACAGGGCCAGGAGAAACCCCAGAGCACTGCCAGGTGTGACCCAAAAACAAACAAACAAACAAAAAGTAAATTTCCTTTTATCAGAAGCTAATGTGGGCAGATTCTCTGTCACTCAAAACCAAGAGTTATGGAACCGGAGCCCTAGCAGAGTGGGTAGAGTATTTGAGTAGGTAGGGTGTTTGCCTTGCACGTGGCCTACTCAGGTTTGATCCCCCACATTCCATATGGTTTCCCCAACTCTCCCAAGAGTGATTTCTGAGCGCAGAGCCAGGAGTAACCCCTGAGTGCTGCTGGGTGTGACCCAAAAACAAAAACAAAAAAAAATAAAAAAGAGTCATACAAAAGATTAACTGGACCAGAACAGTGGCACAGTAAGGCATCTGTCTGCCTATGTGTGCTAGCCTAGGACAGACCATGGTTTTATCCCCTGGCATCCTATATGGTCCCCCAAGTCAGGAACTATTTCTGAGTGCATAGCCAGGAGTAAACCCTGAACATCACTGGGTGTGGTCAAAAAAATTAACTGTAAAGCCAGGATTTTTGTTTGGGGCCACACCTGATAGTGGTCAGGGATTTCTCCTGGCAGGACATAGGGTATTGCCTGTATATGTGGAACCAGGAATGGACCCGAGGGTCATACGCAAGTCAAGTGCCTTAACCACTGTGCTATATCTCTGATTCAAAGTCAGTATTTTGATCAGCATTATGTAAGGAAAAAAAGAGAGCTTGAGAGAGAGCTCAACAGGCAGAGCATATGCTTTGAAGCTGGAGGACTGGATTCAATTCCTAAAACAGCCTCGATTCCTGACCACTACCAGAAGCAATCCCCAAAGTCAAGCCAGAAATATCTACTAAGTATGGCCAAATGTGGCCCAAAAATAGAAAAGGGGGAAAAAATCACAACTCAGTTTGATGAAAAGAAACAATTGAGCAGCAGAGGCAGGTCCTTTGTTCCAGGATCTGATAGCATTTGGCAGGTTGAATTCTTCTTACCATGGCTGTGTCCTCCACAGAACTCCAGGACACAGGCAGGTGGAAGGATCAACCCGGCTTCACTAGAGCATTGACTGAGCCGTGCTTCAAAAGACAGGTTAGGGCTGAGGAGAGAATACAAGTGGTAGCTCATATGGCCAATCTGGGTAAGACTTTTTGTTTTGTTTGGTTTGGTTTGGTTTTTTTGGGGGGAGTCACACCCGTTTGATGCTCAGGGGTTACTCCTGGCTAAGCACTCAGAAATTGCCCCTGGCTTGGGGAGACCATATGGGACGCCGGGGATCGAATCGAATCGAATCGCGGTCCTTCCATGGTTAGCGCTTGCAAGGCAGACACCTTACCTCTAGCGCCACCTCTCCAGCCCCCAGGTAAAACTTTTTTTTTAATATTGCTGGGGATCAAACCCAGGATCTCTTATACACAAAGCAAATGCTCTACCGCTGAGCTCTACTGCTGTTCTACATCCCAATCCTAAGAAACAAAATGCCTAAAAGCAACCTCTTAAAAAAAAAAAAAAAAACGGGGCCAGTGAGGTGGCCCTAGAGGTAAGGTGTCTGCCTTGCAAGCGCTAGCCAAGGAAGGACCGCGGTTCTATTCCCCGGCATCCCATATGGTGCCCCCAAACCAGGGGCAATTTCTGAGCACTTAGCCAGGAGTAACCCCTGAGCATCAAACGGGTGTGCCCCCCCCCAAAAAAAAATAGACTAGGAGCTGTAGCAATAGCACAGCAGGTAGGGGGTTTGCACAAAGTGGACATGAGCACTGCCAGAAATGACCCTTGAATAGAGAACCAGGAGTAATCCTTAAGTACCTCCAGGTGTGGCTCAAAAACAATAACAAAACAAAACAAGCAACAACAAAGAGATAGGCTACCTATAAAAAGACTCAGAAATCAATGCATCAGCACAATAGATATGCAAAAGATCTTAAAATTGTTGATTTATTGAACTGCAAAGGACAATGAGAATAAGAATCAGGAACCAGAGAGAGAGAGTACAGCATGTACTTGCACACATCCAAATAAGCTCACCAGATACAGTCCCCCACCAGAAGTGATCTCTGAGCACAGAGCCAGGAGCAAGCCCTGAGTACCACCAGGTATGAACAAAAAAAAAAAAAAAAAAACAAGAAAATAAGTAGGGGCCAGAGAGGTAGCATGGAGGTAAGGCGTTTGCCTTTCGTGCAGAAGGTCATCAGTTCGAATCCCGGCATCCCATATGGTCCCCTGTGCCTGCCAGGAGCAATTTCTGAGCATGGAGCCAGGAGTAACCCCTGAGCACTGCCGGGTGTGACCCAAAAGCCACAAAAAAAAAAAAAAAAAGAAAAGAAAATAAGTAAATAAACAAAACAATGTTTTTATGGAGAATCAGGGGAGGATGTTTGAAGAACAGTGCAACCAAAACAAAACTCACAATAGGCCACTAGCAGTGGCACAGAAAAACATGCTTTAGATTCCACCACTGAGCGCACCAAAAGCTCGCACAGGTCTGGTCTTCAGTAGAGTGGTAAGGGACAGAAAGCAGGTGTGGGGAGGTTAAGTCCACAAAAGGAAGTGAGTTTGTCTCTCAAAAAAAACCCTTTGCTTCAAACACAGAGCCATGACATTTAAAATATAAGTACAGGACCTCGTACGCCCTACCTCAGAGCAGACAGGGGGGCTCCACAGGTAGAGGCATCTTCTCAGCACCCCCAAAAGGAAGAAAACACGCCTGTGTCCCCACCTCCCTGACACTACTTGGCTATGATGGCCATAGGAATCTGGGTCCCACCTCCCTTAGATCTTGCTACTCCTTCAACTGCAAATTGGTGGGCCCACTTCACAGAGGTATAAGTCTTCTTACAACCAGCTGACCCACATTTGTTCCAAGGCCCCAATACCCTGAAGCACCAGACTAAGAGCAGCTTCTGGGAGATCCCAGGAGTTCTGAGGCCTGAACACAGGGGCTCTGGGGCTAAGTGGCCCAATCATAGCCCACTGTCTCTGCTGAAGCTCAGGAGGTGCTACTAGATTGGTGCCACCAAGCAGAATTTGGTGGGAGAAGGGAGTGACCATACCAACCCTATCCAGAGAGAGCTCTGTGAGTTTCCTCCCAAAGCCCAGGAAAGCAGAGGGGTAGACTTCCCAAAAAGATGAATCAGCTGGCCACACTTCTCTGCTTAATACAGGGCAAACTCTGGAGGACTGTTTGCTGGAGCCACAGACTTCTTTTTGGGAAGATGCCTATCTCATGGTAATAATCCTAAATCTGTGGTCACAGATTACTTCTAGCAGGAACTCTGGGGACCTTGTGCAATATCAGGGATTGAACCAGTGTTGACTGTGTACAAAGTAAGTGCTTTGGAACTGGAGAGATAGAGCTAGTACTTGCCTTGCATGTAGCCAACTCAGTTCAATCCCTAGCACCACATATGGTCCCCCGAGCAAGCACCAGGTGTGACCCCCAAGATAGAAAACAAAAAGAAGTAATACCTTTTGGGGGGAAGCAGTTAGGGAATAAAGATCATCTGACCTGTATGGTTTAGGTGCAGGCAACCTGATTCATTCCATTACATGTCATCCCATAAAAATTATTTTTGTTTGTTTCTGAGTCACATCCAGTTGTTTGCTCAGTGGCTGTGGGGGGGGGTCCTCTCTCAGAGATGCTCGGGAGACCGGGCAGTGCCAGGAATTGAACCAAGTGCTTCAATGCAAAACATGTAATCTAACCTTTTGAGTCATCTTTCTGATCTCTAACCCATTCCCTAGCCTAGAAAAAGAAATATTTTTTTAAAGGCAGAGATGGAGAGATAGGACAGGGGTTAAGTAGCTTTGCCTTGCACAAGGCCAACCCTGCTTTCATTCCAGATATGTGGAGACTTTCATATCTCCAAGAAGCAGGAATGGACTAGAAATGTAAGGGGATGAGGATAACTGAGGCCTCAGGAGTGCGCCAAGATTAGTAATTGGTAATGGGGTGAGAGTTCAGCTGCTGTGAAAATGGAGCACCCATCTAGTATGGGGGAACAAAGCCTCATACCTCAAGTTTAGGGAGGGCTTGTGGCCTGCAAAAAGAAGCTGTAGAGGGACCAGAGAGATAGTACAACAGATAAGTGTTTGAGTTGCCTTGCATGCTGCTAACACACGTTCTATCTCTGCCTCTCCATGTGGTCCCCCAAACCCCACCAGAGTGCAGAGCCAATAGTAAGCCATGAGCACTGCTGGTTTCATTGAGAAAAAAGAGGACAGATGATCAGAGAAATAGCACAGCGGGTAGAGTGTTTGTTTTGCACAAAGCCACCCCGGGTTCAATCCCCAGCATTCCATAGGGTCCCCTGAGCCTACCAGGAGTGATCCCTCAGTGCAGAGCCAGGAGGGACCCCTGAGCACCGCCGAGTGTGGCCTAAAATTTAAATGAAAAAGAAAAAAGAGGGGCCGGGAAGGTGGCGCTAGAGGTAAGGTGTCTGCCTTACAAGCTCTAGCCAAGGAACGGACCACGGTTCGATCCCCAGGCGTCCCATATGGTCCCCCCAAGCCAGGGGCGATTTCTGAGCACATAGCCAGGAGTAACCCCTGAGCGTCAAACGGGTGTGGCCCAAAAACCAAAAAAAAAAAAAAGAAAAAGAAAAAAAAAAAAGAAAGAGGACAAGGAGGAAAGGAGGAGAAGGGGAAAAGAGAAAAGAAGGAAGGGGAGGACAGGGATGCACTGCAAAGATCCAGAGCACTGATGGAGAAGCATCCTGGGAAAGGATGAGAGGAGAGTAATAGAGAAAAAGAAAACAAAAATGGAACAGAGAGATAGTACAGTGGGTAGGGTGCTTGCCTTGAATGCATTTAACCCAAATTCCATTCCTGGCACCCCAGTGGTTCCCCTATCTCCCCTACGAGTGATCCCTGAACTCGGAGCCAGGAGTAAGCCCTGAGGACTGTGAATGATCCAAAAATAAACAAACAAAACATTTTCTCACTCAGAGGAGGTTGTAAACCAAAATTCTCAAACAGCTAAAAGAAAAGGAAGCAAGAGAATTTTTGCCATTACCAGAAATGTTCTTATATTTTCTCTGGAAATGTGTAAGAGTACCCAAAAAATAAAAAGACATTAAAATAGTATACTGAAAATGTTCAGAGTTGAATGCACACCTTCCATTTCAAGAGGAAATGTTAAGTAGAAATAGGCAGAAATGAAACATTTTAAAAGATAACCAATTAGAAATCTTTGAGATGAAAAATACCCTAGTTGAAATCTAAAAGGTCACAAGGCAACAAACAAACAAAAAAAAAAGCATCTTTAGATTTAACATGCTCAAAAGAATTGGAAGAAATCACTGGGGAATTCACTCAGAATAGAGCATGAGACAAAGAAAATCCTGCAGTTAAAAAACACAGTGATCACATGATCAATTAGGAGTTCCAGAGAAAGAAAGTTAACAGAAAGAGTATAAAAAAGTAACAGTTAGGGCCCGGAGAGATAGCACAGCGGCGTTTGCCTTGCAAGCAGCCAATCCACGACCAAAGGTGGTTGGTTCGAATCCCGGTGTCTCATATGGTCCCCCGTGCCTGCCAGGAGCTATTTCTGAGCAGACAGCCAGGAGTAACCCCTGAGCACCGCTGGGTGTGGCCCAAAAACCAAAAAAAAAAAAAAAAAGTAACAGTTAGGGACCCAAGAGATAGCATGGAGGTAAGGCATTTGCCTTTCATGCAGAAGGACGGTGGTTCGAATCCTGGCATCCCACATGGTCCCCCAAGCCTGCCAGTAGCGACTTCTAAGCGTAGAGCCAGGTGACCCCGGAGTGCTGCCAGGTATGACTCAAAAAAAACAAAAAAAAAGTAACATTTATTGTTTTTTTTTCTTTGTCTTGGGTTCATATTGGCAGTGCCCAGGGACCACGTCTAGCAATGAATCAGGGGACCATAAGCCATGCCATTAATTGAATCAGGGTCAGCCTCATGCCAAGCAAATGCCTTATATTGTACTATCTCTCTAACCCCAATATTTATTGATTGGGGGGGGGGGTTGGGTCACACCCGGCAGTGCTCAGGGGTTACTCCTGGCTCTACGCTCAGAAATCGCTCCTGGCAGGCTTGGAGGACCATATGGGATGACAGGATTCAAATCACTATCCTTCTACATGCAAGGCAAACACGCCCTACCTTCATGCTATCTCTCCGGCCCCTGGTTTTATTTTTACATTGTTGAAGAGATCACATTTATCACAGACACTGAAGATATGGTAGGGTATATGGTTCTGGGGATCAAACCCAGACCAAGGCATGTGATTTTCCACTTGCGACACATCTCCAGGCCTGAAAAGATAATCATATTAAGAGAAAATTGTTTGGGGAGAAGAGGGAAGGGACTCTTCTAAGCAGTGCTTAGGCAATACTCAGCCAGTCAGACCAATATTCAGCACAGGGCATGAGGATGTGGTGTTGCTTATGCCCTGCAGTACCAGAAGCCACCCAGAGGACCACATATGCACCTTAGCCACTGTGTCTCCTGGACCTCTGAGTCTCTTGTCTAGAGTCTAGACCCCTGACTCAACTCAGGGATCACTCCTGGTAGTAAGACTATATGGTGTAAGAGGAATTAAACTCTGGTTGGCCATGTGTAAAGCAAGTGCCTTATCTGCTATCTTTAGTCCAGACTTATTTGGGAAAAGAGGAGCACATCTGAAGATGCTTAGAGGCTACTCCTGATTTTGCAATCAGGAATTACTCTAAGTGGGCTTGGGCAACAATATGGGATACCAAAAGTCAAACCCTTGTTGGACGTGTGCAAGACAAAACTGCCCTACCCACTGTTTTATCGCTCCAGCCCCAGGTCAGACATTTTAATACAGAACTGAATCATAGATAGATAGATATATTATTAAAATGTATATATAATATACATATGGTTTTTGGGCTACACCCAGCAGCGCTCAGGGGTCATTCCTGGCAGGGTCGGGGGACCATATGGATGCCAGGAATTAAGCCCAGGTCTGTCCTGGGTCAGCCACGTGCAAGGCAAATGCCCTACCGCTGTGCTATCTCTCTGGCCCATACATATAGATATATAGATTTATATACATATATAAATATATATTTGGGGAGTCCACACTGGCTGTGTTCAGGGGTTACTCCTTGCTCTGTACTCAGAAATCGCTCCTGGCAGGCTTGGGTGACCATATGAGATGCCGGGAATCTAACCTGGGTCTGTCCTGGATTGGCCACATTCAAGGCAAATGCCCTACCACTGTACTATTGCTCCAGCCTCCCAGACATATATAAAACATTACATATTAAATATATTATATACTATTTATTAATATAGTTATTTATTAACATATTAAAATATATTAAAACACACTAGGAATAAGGAGTTGGCTTGAAGCACAACGGCTTGCTCCAATCTGAACTGCTCACCTGTTACAGCTTACATCACCATGTCTTGGATTCTCCCTCCACTCCACCAACACCTGGGGATTTCCTTTATGCTTTTGCTAAAGCCCTGGTCTCCTGGTGACTCTTTTTTTCTCCCTCTTGGTTTAGTAGAGCAAATTCTTTTTGGGGGGGGGACCACAGCCTGTGACACTCAGGGGTTACTCCTGGTTATGCACTCAGAAATTGCTCCTGGCTTGGGGGACCGTATGGAACGCCACAGTCGACCCTAGGTTAGCATGTGCAAGGCAGACTCCCTCCTGCTTTTGCCACCACTCTGAGTCCAGTAAAGCAAATTCTTATTTTTGGCCCCAAGAGTTTATTGGAAACACGCATGGTTAATAAAAAGCTATGCTTTATGTCCTGTTACCATGTCAACATTAAGCTCTCATCTTATGCCTCAGATCTTGATAGATCAAATTTAGGTTCTGTTCACTGTGTGGCCCTGAGTCTCCTTTTGGTTTCTGCAACCTGGGACTTTCCCTTTCTTGTTTTCAACCTACTTTGGTAGCATTAACCTGCCTGAGGGCTTTAAATACCTTCTACACAATTGGCAATTTGCAAATTATATATATCCACACTAGGCCTCTGCAAATCTGCACATTCAATTACAACTTGATGTATCCACTTATACTTACAACAGAAACCCCCAATCTAAACTCTAACTTGGAATTTCCAATGATTCCCCTACACCTGCTCCTTCCTCAATTCTCCACTTCTTAGGAAATGGCTTTCTGTCAGGTGCTCAGTCTGAAAACCTCAGTCACCTTTGACCCTTGTCTCACACCAACACACAGAGCCATCAGAGGGTCAGTGAAATGGTCAGAGAGTTGTAGAGCATGCTGTGATTGCCAGAAACCTGTGCTTAAAATTTGGCATGAATTGTGGTCCCAGGAGAGATCCCCAAGCACAGTATATGCAGTAGCCGGGTACACAACACTCCTACCCCCAAAAAGGTCATAAAAAATCCTTTCAACTCTACCTTCAAAAATATATCTAGAGGAAAATAAAAAAGACTATGTCTGTGTGGTTAGAGAAATAACTACACTAACAGCTATCAATACAATGGTAATGAGTGAGAGAAATAGAATGCCTGTCTCGAATATAGGCAGGGGATGGGGGAGGAAGAAGTTGAGGGGTATTGGTGGTGGGAAGGTTGCACTGGTGAAGAAGGGTGTTCCTTTTTATGACCGAAACCCAACTACAAACAGGTTTGTAATCATGATGCTTAAAGGTATTTTTAAAAATCGTACCTAAAAATCTGTGAATTCTCATCATCTCCATTATTAACACCATGGTCCAAATGATCTCATGTCTCCCCCTAGCTATCGGAACAGCTTTCATTTCAGTGATGTGGGACTCTAGCTGTGATCCCCCATGAACTCCAGCTCCTGTGTTCAAGTTCTTGAATTGATTCCAGCCCATAGTCTGGGTTGGCCTGTACTGTGTTTATTTTTCAGGGCAATTACTAATTTGCCATCAGTTTACAATGGTACAGGATCCTGCACTTAGATTAAAATAAGAGTATGCACAGCTAGAGAGGTGATAAGATGATACAGGAGGGAAAACACTTGCCTTGCATGTGACCAATCCTGATGTAATACCTGGTACCTCATGGTCTTCAGAGCACAGAGCTGGTTATTTCCTGACCATTGCTGGATATGACCAACCCCACCTCAATTACAAATAGATAAATAATGGCATTTGGAAGAATAGACACTTGCCAGCAATGAACCTAATTCTTAGTAGCCTAAATGGCTTCCATGTGCACACTCTGAGGAACCATCAAATGCCCTACAAGAATACTAGTGAGCCCCTTGAGAGGCCACGTGCAAAAGAAGAGATTTTTAAGGAAGTGACCCAAGGAATCCAGCTAACAACAAAACCAGTGCACTAGATAGATCTCTGGACTGGTGCTGTAGGGGCAACCAGCCCCCATCTCCTGTTCTCTGTGAATTCTTTTTTTTTTTTTTTGGGCTACACCTGGTGATGCTCAGGGGTTACTCCTGGCTATGCACTCAGAAATCGCTCCTGACTTGAGGACCAAATGGGACGCCGGGGATCCAGCTGGGTTTAGTCCTGGGTCATCGTGTGCAAGGCAAATGCCCTACAGCTGTGCTGTAGGCACATGCTCATAGCTGTTCACAAATGTTCACATGTTCACAAATGTTCACATCTGGCCCCTGTGAACTCTTATTAATGAAGAAATCATAGTGACTTCTAGGCTAGCTAGAAATTGCCAGCCTATTGTATGTGGTCCAAATTCCTAACCTACAAAACCATGAGAGGTATAAAAAGTTCACACTGAAGCTAAGTTAGAGGATAATTTATTTGATCTATAACCTGATCTATAAACCTAAACTCAAATGTCTCAGCTTTTTCCATCCCATTACCACCCTCATGCCATTCTCCTCTCAAGATCCCTGGGGCTCTTCTAAACTATGAGAGACAAGTTGGTGAGCAAGCACAAAGAACATGGTGCATAGCATGTGAGTCACATCGGAAAAATCTGAGCCCTAGAGTGATATGATCTCTCATTTTTATTTTTGTGTGTTTGTGTGTGAGGAGTCACACCTGGAAGTGTGTGCAGGACCATGTAATGCCATGAATCAAACCAAGGTCTGCTGCATGCAAGCCAAGCACCTTAATTCCTATACTATATCTCCAGACATTAAAAGTTGGGGGTTTTTTTGTTTGTTTTCTTGGGGAGGGTTGTGTATTGTTGTTGGGTTTTTTTTTTGGTTTTGGGGTCACACCTGGCAGCACTCAGGGGATACTCCTGGCTCTTCATTCAGAAATCGCTCCTGGCAGGCTCAGGGGACCATGAAATGCCGGGATTTGAACCACCACCTGTCCTGAGTCGGCTGCATGTAAGGCAAATGCCCTACCGCTGTGCTCTCTCTCCGGTTCCTAAAAAAGTTTTTGATAATAGATTTTTAATGATTTGTTATTGTTGTTGTTGTTGTTTGTTTTGATATAGCCACGCTTAGGGCTTACTCCTATCTCTGTGCTCAGGAATCCCTCCAAGCAGGGCTCAGGAGACCACCATATGTAATGCTAAGGATCAAATTCAGGTCAACCGCCAGCAAAACCAGCACCCTACCTGCTTATTTCTTCAGCCCTCTAATGATTTTTCTGTTTGTTTTGTTTTTGGGTCGCACCCAGCAGCGCTCAGGGGTTACTCCTGGCAGGCTCAGGGGACCATATGGGATGCCGGGATTTGAACCACCAACCTTCTGCATGCAAGGCAAATGCCTACCTCCATGCTATCTCTCTATCCCCAACATCTCTATTCTTAAATGACACTGTTCTGTACTAAAAAGATAGTACAGGGGCCGGAGAAATAGCATAGTGTTAGAGTGTTTGCCTTGCATGCAGCCAACCCTGAACAGACTCTGGTTTGATTCCTGGCATCCCATGTGGTCCCTTGAGCCTTCCGGGAGCAATTTCTGAGCACAGAGCCAAGAGTAATCTCTGAGCATGGCTGGGAATGACCCCCCCTCCAAAAAAAGATAGTACAGTGGATAGTGCATATGTTTCACATTCAGAAGATCTGGGTTTGATCACCAGCACCCCAAATAATCCACCAAATCTGCCAAAAGTGATCGTTGAGCACAGAGGCTAGAGAAAGTCCTGAGCACAGCTGGGTGGGCCTAAAATAAAAAAAAAAAAAAAGGATAATTTATCCACTAACATTTCTAAAGCCAGCTGATTACTCTCTTAAGGTCCAAGTTCTTATTCAGTTGTGTTCTTGATGTATTCACTTAGCTTTGTAACAGACACCACTAACTTAGCATATTAATAACTAAATTCCTGATTCCCCCCCCCTCTCTCTCAATAAAAAAAAGCACAAATTAACAAACAAAAGGGACAGGAGTGATAGTATAGTCAAGGTAAGACATTTGCCTTGCATGAGGCAAACCTGGGCTGAGCACTAGCATATACGGCCCCTTGAGCACACCAGGAGTAATTCCTGGGTATTGCTGGTTATGGCTCAAAAATAAAAACAACAACAAGAAATGAACGAACAACAAAATGGATTGGCAATTTCATTCTCCCAATCCTTTACATGGTTTTTATTCTTTCTTTCAAATTTCACATTTTTTAACAGTCAACAAATCCTGTTGGCGCCATCCCCAGGCTATCTGTCCTGACCATCTTCACTCTACTAACCTGATCCAAAACATCTCTCTTGCTGAGACTAGCATTACAATCTCTGACCTTTGTGACAATCTGTTCTTCATACCACCTTATTGTGTTATTTAAAAGATAAGTCACAGAATCTTCTTGTGTTCAAATTTCTGTAGTGGCTCCCAGTCTAAAGGGTAAATCCCACATGACTCATACCCTCTACAACTTACAAAGTCTCTTGGGGTTGGAGTAATAGTTGAATGGGTAGGGAACTCGTCTTGCAAGTAGCTGACCCATATTTCATTCTCTACATCCCAGATGGTCTCCCAGAGCTAACCAGAACTTGATCCTTGAATACAAAGCCAAGAATAAACAAAATAACCCCGGAATAAATACTACTGAGAGTGTCCCTTTCCTTCCACCACCAAAAAAAAAATAAAACTACCTCTCCAGTATTTCTTTCACTTCTGCACACCATGACACTCTGGCCTCCTTCAAAAAGTCAAGCACATTCCTGCCTCAGGGACTTTGCACTTATATCACTTTTACCTAGAAAGTTCTTTCCTCAGGTTTGCAAAAATATTATTCCTTGACTTTCTTTATGACTCTGCTCATAAATCATCTTACTAAAACTTTCCCCTTTAGTATTTTTAATGATTTTTAAATTGTATTCTATTGTTTTGTTTTGTTTTGTTTTTCAGGGCAGAGCACGCATGCAGTCCCCACTACCATAAATTACACAGTCGAGTTTCCCACATTTGGGGAAGTCGCAGGGGTCAGCACGCCCAAAGTGCAATGGGTTGAGCCTCACCCTGGGGAAACCACCTTTGTGATCATTGACTCTCCCCTGCCAGGTAAGTATGTATTCTATTGTTTTAAGGGAGGTCATATGTGGTGGTATACAAGAACTCCTCATGGCATGATGCGTGGGGGTGGGGTGCTCATGACAGTGTGTGAGGGAACCATGCAGTACTGGAAATTGAACCTGGGCCAGCAATATACAAAGCATCCACACTAGCCTGAGCATTTTTCCGGCCCTGCCTCCCAGAATAGTTCTATAGTACTGCTATAATCGCAGTGCAGTGTGTGTCATAAGAAAACTTATAGTAAAAATAAATTTAGAAGGGTTAGCGTGAGAGCCTGGTGGGTAGGGCATTCGTCTTGCACTCAGCCAACAACAGGTTTAATCCATGGCATCCTATATGGTCCCTCAAATCTTCCAGGAGTGATTTCTGAGAGCACACCCAGGAATAATGCCTGAGTGCTGTCAAGTATGACCCAAAAAGAAACAAACAAAATTTAAGGGTGGAGAGATTATACAATGGTAGGATGTTTCCCTTGTGTATAGTGAATCCAGGCCCAATCCCTGTCATCCCATATGGTGCCCCGAGCACCCCAGGAGTGACCCCTGAGTTGAGAGTTAGGAGTAAGCCCTGAGC
Organism: Suncus etruscus; assembly: GCF_024139225.1. NCBI lineage: Eukaryota > Metazoa > Chordata > Mammalia > Eulipotyphla > Soricidae > Suncus > Suncus etruscus. The sequence continues at coordinate 59,340,274 of NC_064856.1, read as the reverse complement.
ACCATAATGTGTAGCTCCCCTTAAAAAGATCATAAATATATATATATATATATATATATATATATATATATATATATTTTGGTTTTTGGGTCACACCTGGCAGTGCTCAGGGGTTATTCCTGGCTCCAGGCTCAGAAATAGCTCCTGGCAGGCACAGGGGACCATATGGGGCACCGGGATTCGAACCGATGACCTCCTGCATGAAAGGCAAACGCCTTACCTCCATGCTATCTCTCCGGCCCCCATAAATATATTTTTTTCTATCAAAGGAACACCCTTTAGTTAATGGGCAAACAGGAATTAAACCTTGTCAAACAGCTGAAGAAAATCTCAGCCTGATAAAATCAGCATTCACATTTCTCTCACTCCCACATCTCCCCGGACTTCTATGTGGGAGAAATTCTGGGCCAGGTCTGTGCAGACGCAGCCAAACCCGAAACCCAGGGGTGAGTGAGGCATGGAGGGTTTGTTTGCATGACTAACTCAGAAAAAAGCCCACTGGAGAATTACTTCTATTTAAGCTCAGAAAAATGCAGAAGTAAACCTACTTAAACATAACTTGGCTTTAAAAATTGCTTTAAAAGGAAAACAATGGTGCCACTGGAGTTTTTGTGAAAAGGCGGGTGGGGATGAAATTAGACAGTCAAGCTTTATTTTGAACTTCCCCAGAGAAGCAAATCTTCCCCAGGGGTCTAGGCAAAAATGCTGAAGTCATACAGCCATGAAGCTCTCCCTTCAGAACAGCATTTCTTTATTCTTTCTGTGATACCAGGGATCAAAGCCAGGACATAGTGTATGTAAGGCAAGTGGTCTACTTAGGGCTAAATCCTGGGCCCCGTATGACTTTTATTGTAGCTGTGTTTGGGAGGCACACTTACTAAGGCCATGGTTCTGTGTCCAGGGGTAACAGGTGGTACTCCAGGTGATATGTGGGGCCCAGGATTAGAACCAGGGTCTGCTGCATACAAAGCAAGCATCTTAATCCTTGTACTATCTTTGCACCTTCCTCTCTCCTGCCTTAACTTAACCAAACTCCTTATGAATCCTTTGCTAAATAAGGGGACTTCTTTGGGCCCGGAGAGATAGCACAGCCGTGTTTGCCTTGCAAGCAGCCAATCCAGGACCAAAGGTGGTTAGTTCAAATCCCGGTGTCCCATATGGTCCCCGTGCCTGCCAGGAGCTATTTCTGAGCAGACAGCCAGTAGTAACCACTGAGCACCGCCGGGTGTGGCCCAAAAACCAAAAAACCAAAACCAAAACAAAACAAAACAAAACAAAAAAAAAAAACAAGGGGACTTCTTTTAGAAAAATTGTTCATCAGTCCCCTAAATTGAAATATTTCAGATTTCCCTGGGCCTCATGAAGTCTTATTACCTCTGTGTCCCTATCTCGGCCTAAATATGAAATCTCTTTTCTGCGTGAATAAATAAATCTCTTCATGCAGTGAGTACTTCTCTCCACCAAGGAAGACACCATTGCCCCGCTCCTGGGTCTCTGCGCCTGAAGTACCTGGGGCCCCAGGGGAGCAAACCCCCTTCTCTACTTTCTGGGAATTTTTGTTCCTCGGCTTGACTGGCAACTCCTCTGGCTGACTCACGTCGATCTCAGTTTTACTCTGTAGCAGTGGCCGGGTTTTCCAGGCGCGGACAGTCCGCACCGTTCGGGGAATTACTAGCGTGGGGTCGCTCCAGTGCACCCCCCCACCGATGCAGTCTCCGAATTTGGCCGTGGTCCGCCTTCATCCGCCCAGGCAAGTGGCAGGATCCCCTGGCCGCGAGCGCCCTCTCCTGGCAACGCCTGGACGCGCGCGCACAAGCGCCCCGCTTCTTGCTAATGATTTGATCCTAGATCTCATTATTCTCACAACTTGTATGAATGTATGTATATCTGTATGTATAAAAAATGTGATATACTTATGCATGTTCACATCTAATAAAGCAACTGAAGCAACTGTAAAAAAATACAGGCAGGGGTCGGGAAAGAGGGAGGGGGCAGTGGTGGTGGGAATGTTGCACTGGTGAAGGGGGTTGTAAACAGAACACGCTTGTAATCATGGTGCTTAAATAAAGATTTTTTTGGGGGGGTCACACCCGGCGGTGCTCAGGGGTTACTCCTGGCTGTCTGCTCAGAAATAGCTCCTGGCAGGCACAGAGGGACCATATGGGACACCGGGATTCGAACCAACCACCTTTGGTCCTGAATCGGCTGCTTGCAAGGCAAACGCCGCTGTGCTATCTCTCCGAGCCCTTAAATAAAGATTTTATTTTATTTATTTTATATATTTTTTTGGTTTTGGGGTCACACCCAAAAGCACTCAGGGGTCACTCCAGGCTCTATGCTCAGAAATCGCTTCTGGCAGGCTCAGGGGACCATATGGGATGCTGGGATTTGAACCATAGTCCTTCTAAGTCTAAGGCAAATGCCCTACCACTGGCTAACTCTCTGGCCCAGATTTTATTAAAAAGAAAAAAAGTAACTTGGGGCCCAGGGATATAGTGCATACTTTGTGTGACAAAGGCTGGGGTTCCTGGCACTGCATGAGCTACTGAGCACTACAAGGAACAACCTGCATTCAGTCAGAAGCAGCCCTGAGCATCATGGGTGGTTTTGTTAAAAAAACAAACAAAAGTATTTAACATAAAAGCAACTAGAAGACATTGCAACAAAAACAACAGAAGGGAAGGAAAACAATTCTAAACATCTTCCAGCATGTTAAATCTCTGTACTGACAGAGAAAAAGAAAGAAATATAAACCAACAATGCCAAGTTAGCACCTTGTATCTATAATATACCAAAAGGATTTTGAAATTGTAATGCCCAAGAAGGCTGGTTGAATAGAGCAAACTTTTGATACCTTCCAACCTGTCACAACCAACCTGTACCTAACACTGGATCAATCTACACAGGCACTGACCTTGATGACCAGAAAACAAAGGAGAGCAGCTGTTGGAGACAGAAATGATCTGGCCTGGAAAAAAATCCCACCAGGTGGTAACAGACTGCCATTGGGAAGAGATTGCTTGTATTAACAATAGTTAATGTTTGTAGGGTGTGAGAGAGGTGAGGCAATCACACATTAGGTTGCAGTGCCACAGATAGGAGATAAAGAGTGATGCTAGGGATTAGATTTGTATCCTAACATATGCAGGGTACCTAGAACCCTATCCCCAGACACAAGATCTAAGGTGTAGAACTAGCTGGTAGGAGTGTTTGCACTGAACATCCACGCCTTAGTTCTACAATCTTATATATGCAAAAAACTAGAGGGTTTAGGAGCCAGATAAATATTACCGTAAGCAGGACACGTGTTTTGCACTTGATTCCTCGGGTTCTATCCTAGGCATTAAATGTGTGCGCTCTCTCTCTCTCTTTCCCTATCTCTCTGTCTCTGTCTCTCTCTGTCTCTGTCTCTCTGTCTCTGTCTCTCTCTCTCTCTGTTTTGGGGCCACACCCAGCAGCGCTCAGGGGTTACTCCTGGCTCTGCACTCAGAAATCACTCCTGGCAAGTTCAGGGGACCATTTGGGATGCCAGGAATCGAACTTGGGTTTGTGCTGGGTCTGCTACATGCAAGGCAAATACCCTACTGCTGTGCTATCTCTTCAGCCCTTAAATATGGTCTCTTAAACCATATGTTATTATAAGTGATCCCTGAGCATAGAGCCAGGAGTATGTCCTGAGCTCCGCTGGCTGTGGCCTCAAAATCAAAAAGTTATAGGGAATATGAGGGTCAGGTCATTGGCAGGTATCATCTGAAGGACTTCCTTCAACCTAGTGGTAGTGGGGGACATGGTCCTGGAACGCATGCTCCTCCATAACAGATCCTGAGGGTAAATTCCTGAGCCAAGCCTCAAACCTGCCAGGAGTAATTTCTGAGTGCAGAGCCAGGAACAACCCTTGAGCACCACTGGGTGTGGCCCAAAAAACCAAAAATACTCAAAATGTCTTATGAAAACCAAAGCTAATAAGAACAATAATGCTGATTACCTAGAAAACTATATATATATATATATGGTGAAAAATATATGAAAATAAAAGCATTTTGTTAAGAAAATTCTGACTCATGAAAAAATTATTTCTAAAATGGGGATAAAATGAGATAAGACAGAATCTTCAGAAAGACCATTGAAAGAACATTTCACCTTCAAACTAAAATTGTTGTTTCTTTTTGTTTTGGACCATGCCTGGTGGTGTTCATGGCTTACTGTGTGCAAAGCAAATATCCTACCTGCTCCATTTCAAATTAAAATTAAACTTTATTTATTTATATTGATTGATTGATTGATTGGTTTTTGAGCCAAAACCAGTGGTGCTCAGGGGCCACTCCTGCTCTGCATTCAGAAAGCACCCCTGGCAGGCTGGGAAACCATATGAGTTGCCGGGAATCAAACCAGGTCCTCCCAGGTCGGCCGCATGTAAGGCAAATGCCCTACTGCTGTGCTATCTCTCCGACCCCTCAACTAAAATTAGACATGAGGGGGATAATTCAGAAGGTTGTGTGCTTGACTTGCATGTGGCAGTTTCATTTTGATCTTCAGCACCCCATATTGTTCCTCAAGCCTGTGTCAGGAGTGATCCCTGAGTACAGAGCCAGGAGTAAGCCCTGAGCACCACCAGGTGTGACCCCAAAAGCAAAAACATTGTCTTCTTCTTTTTGTTTTTTTAATCACAATGAATTTATTGAAGCACCAGCAGAAAGTTTGGTGAGCTCTTCTTCTTTTTTTTTTTAAAGAGTAAGAGTTAAAAATAATACAGCAATAACGGTGTGAGAGTGGCAAGTGTTGTTTGCCCAGCAAACAAAAGTGTTGTAGACCCAGCAGAATGTGGGTAAAATGGGAAAAAAAAAAAAAAAAGCCTTGTCCTAAATACAAAGAGACCTTATCCCTGAGGTTCTCTGGTATAAGACCAACTCTGGCTTCAGGCATACTAGGTTGTCCAACCCCTGAGTCATTCTCTGTGGCAAATTTTTTTCACATATTAGCTGTTGTTGTTGTCTGGTATCTGTAGTTAAAGATTCTGGTTTCTGGGCCCGGAGAGATAGCACAGCGGTGTTTGCCTTGCAAGCAGCCGATCCAGGACCAAAGGTGGTTGGTTCGAATCCCGGTGTCCCATATGGTCCCCCGTGCCTGCCAGGAGCTATTTCTGAGCAGACAGCCAGGAGTAACCCCTGAGCACCGCCGGGTGTGACCCAAAAACCAAAAAAAAAAAAAAAATAATAAAAAAAAAATAAAGATTCTGGTTTCTGTGTTTCATCGAAGTCAGTATGTAGAGCGTCCTCCAGTTTCACCTCACCATCAGATGCTGAGTGTCCTGCCCTGCAAGCGAATTGCTGCTGTCGCTGAGTCAAAACCCAAAACATTTAAAAATAAATATAAGGGGCCAGAGTGATAGCACAGCAGATAGGACATTTGCCTTGAACATGGTTCGATCCCCGGCATCCCATATGGTTCCTTGAGCCTTCCAGGAGTGATTTTTTTTTTAGCACAGAGCCAGCATTAAAGCCTAAGACTGAGCACCACTAGATGTGGCCTCCAAACAATAAATAAAATAAAGATTAAAAACAATGGATACCATCTATGGAAACAACCACAATTGTCTATAACATTTCCAGGATACAAGCCTCTACCAGGGAAGACCTATCACTGCTTTGGCATTGACTTACTCCAAAGAGTGCTCCCAACACCCAGACGACTCAGCAACAGCCTGCTTACAGGGCAGATCGCTCCTCATTTAATGGTATGCTGAAACTAGAGGATGCTCCACATCAGCCTGACATAGATGAAAGAAATGCACAGAATCCAGAATCTTTAAATATAAGAACGTGATACCAACGATAGCTAAAGTGTAAAAAAGTTTCACCAGGACCACGGAGAATGACTCGGGTTGGACAGCCTGGAACCCAGAGTCGGTCTTATGCCAATAAACTTCTGGGGTGAGGCCTTTTTATAATCAGGCCAAGGATGTTTTTTTGTTTTCCCCATATTTTTCTGGAACTATGCAAACAACGGCGATTGCCACTATCACACCTTTACTATAGTTTTTACTCTTATCCTTTAAGGAAAAAAAATACAATTTAATGAACTTAAAAATAAATAGTTGTAGTAGAATGCCTGTCAAATACAGGCAGGGGATGGGAAGGGGGAGAGGGGAATGTTACACTTGTGAAGGGGAGTATTCTGTTTGTGACTGTAACCCAACTGTAATCATGTTACTTAAATAAAAAATATTTTTAAAATGTATGTAAAACTCTGGTTTTTACTATCTGGGAAGCCTAAAGGACTGATATAATCAGCAAAAACTCTAACAAAATGCCTTTACAGTTAGGTGAAAAGTTACTGACTTGCTGTTGAGCAACATAAATCCTCACTGGCCTTTAGTGTGGCAATTTGATCATGAAAGCCCAACTGTAAAAGAAGAAAAAGAAATGAGAAGAGGAGGCAGAGATGCAGTACCTGAGAGATGTGATAGGGATCAGTCCCTAGTTCTACATGATTTCCCTGGACCTGATCCCTGCATTGCCTGGTGTGGCCCTGGTGGTCTTCGTCACCATGGGGCCCAAGTCAAAGTGGCATCACATTGTTGGATTCTCAGATTGAATTATTGCTCCAGTTGGCCAAGAATTACCAGAAGTGGTATCAGGCCGCCCTGAGCGCTCTCTCTCTCTCTCTCTCTCTCTCTCTCTCTCTCTCTCTCTCTCTCTCTCTCTCTCTCTCTCTCCCCTCTCTCTCCCTCCCTCTCTCTCTCCCCTCTCTCTCCCTCCCTCTCTCTCCCCTCTCTCTCTCCTCTCTCTCTCCCTCCCTCTCTCTCTCCCCTCTCTCTCCCCTCTCTCTCTCTCTCTTCCCTCTCTCTCCCCCTCCCTCCCTCTCTCTCTCTCCCCTCTCTCCCTCTCCCTCCCTCTCTCTCTCTCCCCTCTCTCTCCCCTCTCTCTCTCCTCTCTCTCTCCCTCCCTCCCTCTCTCTCCCCTCTCTCTCTCCTCTCTCTCCCTCCCTCCCTCCCTCTCTCTCTCTCTCTCTCTCTCTCTCTCTCTCTCTCTCTCTCTCTCTCTCTCTCTCTCTCTCTCTCTCTCTCATGTGCACTGGTGTTTAAATAGATCTTTCTCCCTCGCCACTTTTTTTTGAAAGGGAGAGCTATATCTGCCAATGTTCAAAGACTACTCTTCATTTTGTACTCAGGGATCACTTCTGAAGGTGCTTGGGATAACAGTTGTGATATCAGGGATCAAACCATGGTCAGGGCCCGAGCTATAGCACACCAGTAGGGTGTTTTTGCCTTGCACGAGACCAAACTGGGACAGACCCAGGATCGATCCCCCGCATCCCCTATGGTCCCTGGAGCCTTCCAGGAGTGATTCCTTTTTTTTTTTTTTTTTTTTAGTTTTTGGGTCACATCCGGCAGTGCTCAGGGGATCACTCCTGGCTCCAACCTCAGAAATCGCTCCTGGCAGGCTTGGGAGACCATATGGGATGCTGGGGATTGAACCCATGTCCTGGGTCAGCCACATGCAAGGCAAACATCCTACCATTGTGCTACCACTTCTGCCCAGGAGTGGATTTTGTTTGTTTGTTTGTTTGTTTGTTTGTTTTTTGGGCCACACCCAGCAGCGCTCAGGGGTTACTCTTGGCTCTGAGCTCAGAAATCGCTCCTGGCAGGCATGGGGGATCTTATGGGATGCCAGGATTTGAACCACCGTTGGTCCTGGGTTGGCTGCTTGCAAGGCAAACGCCCTACTGCTGTGCAATCCCTCCGGCCCCTCAGGAGTGATTTCTGAGAGTAGAGCCAGGAGTAACCCCTGAGCGCCGCCATGTGTGGCCCCAAACAAAACAGAACAAAGAAAACCATGGGGGGCCGGGAAGGTGGCGCTAGAGGTAAGGTGTCTGCCTTACAAGCGCTAGCGTAGGACGGACCGCGGTTCGATCCCCCGGTGTCCCATATGGTCTCCCCAAGCCAGGGGCGATTTCTGAGCTCATACCCAGGAGTAACCCCTGAGCATCAAACGGTTGTGGCCCAAAAACCAAAAAAAAAAAAAAAGAAAACCATGGTCAGCTTCATGCAAAGCAAGAGTCTTTACGCTTGTACTAGTTCTCTGCCTCCCATCTATTGCCTTTATTTTTAATTATCATGAATTATAGTTACAAAGTTATTCGTTATTAAGTTTCAGACATAGTGTTCCAACACGTCTTCACCAGTGTCCACTTCTCTCCCCAGTTTCTCTTCCGCTCCCCATCCTGCCTCTAGAGCAGGTATTTCTACCCCCCCCCATTATTGTTCTAGTGTTCCCTTCCCTAATTTATCTCCCCACCCCCATTCCAGTGGCAAGTTTCCTACTGAACAACCACAACCACAACCACAACTGTTCTCCTGCTCCTCATTTTGTTCGTTTGTTTGTTTCTGATTTTTGGGCCATACCCAGCTCAGGAGTTACTTCTGGTTCTGAGCTCAGAAATCATTCCTGATGATGCTTGGGGAACCATATGGGATGCCAGGGATCCACTACGTGCAAGGCCAATGCCCTACCCATTGTGCTATTACTCTGGCCCCTGCTCCTCATATCTGTTGCCCAGAGCTTTGCTATATCCTTATGAAGTTTTTTTTATATTCTATATGAGTGAGATCGTTCTGTATCTATGCCTCTCCTTCTAACTAACTTCATTCATGATACTCTCTAGATCCACCCATGTAGCAGCAAATTGAATGACTTCATCTTTTCTTATGATTGAGTATTATTCCATTGTATAATAATAAACATTCTTCATCCAATCATCTATTCTTGGACATGGGTTTTTTTCAGATTTTGACCATTATGAATAGTGTTACAATGAACACAGGAGTGCTAATACCTTCTACAATGTGTTTTTGGGCCCTTCCAAAAAGTGGAAGAGTAATTGCTGTATATCTGAAGTCAATTTTAAATTATAACCTTAATCTGTGATCTTTGTAAATCTTATTATCAGCTCTTTTCCCTCCCCACCCCCATATCCACCACTCACCCTTTGGTCATACTTGTTACCTCCACTGATCCTGTCAACACTTAGAAGTGCCACACTGTCTGATAAAACTCATTCTCCACTCTACAGGCACAGCCACCTATTCTTGTAGCTCTGTCATCTTTATATAGCCACCTCTTTTGCAACCTAATCCTTCCCTCTTTCTGTCATCACACACTGCTGAGAAGTCATGGGGAAAATCCTATTCCTCTGTGATCTCATGGCCAGGGCTCCAATTTCTAATCATTGACATCTGGATTCTTTCTCTGCTACACCAAACCTGCTCTTTCCATGTCATCAGAGCCTTCTACATTGCTAAACCAGGGACATACTTCAGTCCTTATTTCACTAGTCCTCTTCCCACATGGACCACTACTTCATTTTTGAAATTCTTCTCTCCTGGGGCTGCTCACAGCCAGTCACCTTCAATTTCTCCTGATTCTTTGGATGTCTATTTTCATCTCTCTCACAAATTTCTTCATCTTGTTGACAACCCCAACTAGACTGCTGTTCAAGAGGGCAAACTGAATTTACTTATCTCTTTATTTTACAATTGTTTATTGGATCTTGTTACCACAGGTCTTTTAAATGCATCATACCCAAACAAAATCATATTCTCTCTCTCTCTCTCCTTCCCTCCCTCTCCCTCTTTCTCTCTCCCTCTCCCTCCCTCCCTCTCTCTCTCTCTCTCTCTCTCTCTCTCTCTCTCTCTCTCTCTCTCTCTCTCTCTCTCTCTCTGGAGGGAATGGTGGTGATGGTTGTTTTGGGATCATATAGTACTAGGGGGTTATTCCATGCTGGAGATCATTCCTGGCAGTGCTCCAGTGCCCATGCAGAACAGGGTATTGAACTTGGGGCTCCAGAATGCAAAAAAAAGTACTCCAGCCCTTTGAGCCTTCTTCCTAGTTCTAAAATTGGATTTTCTACTCTAAAACTTGAACCCCTTTTTCTTTTCACTAAAACACTATGTCCTGAAAAATAGGAGAGAGTCTATTAACATTGTCAGATGATGCTACTCAAGGAAACTTGAACAGGTCTCAGTATTACCAATTCAAGATGTATCACAATGTCCCAAGTATGCCTTTTATTCAGCAATTAGTAAATGAGAAAATATTTATAATTCTATTTCCTCCCTAAAGTCTGCAGCTGCTCAGCTGTGAATTCTTCTACAGATGATTTCAGGTCAGAATTACTGTCACTTGGCTTGCTCTCTTGGAGAAGCAGTTGACAAGGTCATGCAGTATGGAGCAGGGTCCAGGTCAGGACAGCCTTGCATTTGTCTGTATTCAAAAATAGTTCTGCTATGTAGAGATTAAGCTGTGGGTGGGAAAAGGCTAAATAACTTATATGAACCATTTTTCTCTTTTTTATTTGTTTTCTTTATTTGGAGGGCACATCCAGAAGTACTCAAGGCTTACTCCTGACTCTGCTTGCAGGGATCCTCCTGGTGGGGCTAGAGAAAACCAAGAGGGGTAACAGGGATTGAACCTGGATTGGCCGTGTGCAAGGCAAGTGCCCTACCCATTCCAGTATCTCTCACTGAGTGTTTTTTTTTTTTTTCCTCACTGAGTATCTTGTAAAGTTAACATATATATCCTCTGAGAAAACTCCAGTCTCTGGGTTTCAAGCCCCTCCTGAATTGTGAACTCTGTGGTTTTATATGTGTAGGTTATTCTCAAGGACCAGAGACAGAATAGGGGTGAAGATGCTTGCTGACCTCCATTTGATCCCCAGCACTGCATAAGTTTCCCGAGCATGACCAAGAATGATTTCCAAACACACCCAGGAGCAACCCCTAATAACCACCTGCTGTGACCCAACCCACCACCAAATTCATATACCACATCTGGCAATGCAGTTGAAGACTAACGAGCAAAATGGGCCTTCTTGCCACAACTCCTCTTTCCTTCCACTGTAGCAGAGAAATATAGTAATCTAAGGTGTGGACTTGAATAAAGCTTTAGATCAGGGATCTCAAACTCACGGCCCACGGGCCATTTGCGGCCCTCCGTACATTTTGTGGCCCTGCCCTAGAGGAATTTTTTTGTTTTGTTTTGTTTTAGTTGTTTGGGTCACACCCTCCAATGTTCAAGGCTTACTACTGACTTTGCACTCAAGGATCACCCCGACTTTGCCTCCTGCATCCCCCAGGTAAATTGAGTTTGAGACCCCTGCTTTAGATCATTTTACTTTTTATGTACCTATTTAGTTTGAAAACTCATTGTGAAAACTCTGGTATATGGTATAAGAAACCAAAAATTCTTGACTACTTTTTTAAATTTTGTTTTATTTTTTTGGGGGGTGACACCCCAAAACAGGGGTTACTCCTGGCTCTGTGATCAGAAATCACTTCTGGCAGGTTCAGGGACCATATGGGATGCTGAAGATGGAACCCTGGTCAGCTGCATGCAAGGCAAATGCCCTACCTGCTGGACTATTGCTTGGCCCCACTTTGTCGACTTTTAGGAAGAAACTCAAGGGCTGGAGATGTAGCATAGATCTGAGTAGGCTTTTTGCTTCGCATGTAGCTGACCTTGGTTCAATCCAAACACTCCATATGGTCCCCTGAGCTTTTCTACAAGAGACCCTGAACACAGAGCCAAGAGTAAGTCCAGAGCACAGCTGGGTATGGCCCCCAAACAAAAAATTAACTTTAATAAAATGGTAAAATTTTAAAAAATAATAAAAAATTATTGCTTAAAAGGTTTTTAGGCCGGAGAGATAGCATGGAGGTAAAGCGTTTGCCTTTCATGCAGGAGGTCATCGGTTCGAATCCCGGCGTCCCATATGGTCCCCCGTGCCTGCCAGGAGCAATTTCTGAGCCTGGAGCCAGGAATAACCCCTGAGCACTGCCTGGTGTGACCCAAAAACCAAAAAAAAAAAAGGGGCCGGGCGGTGGCGCTGGAGGTAAGGTGCCTGCCTTGCCTGCGCTAGCCTAGGATGGACCGCGGTTCGATCCCCCGGCGTCCCATATGGTCCCCCAAGAAGCCAGGAGCAACTTCTGAGCGCATAGCCAGGAGTAACCCCTGAGCGTCACAGGGTGTGGCCCAAAAACCAAAAAAAAAAAAAAAAAAAAAAAAAGGTTTTTAAAGGGGGGGGCACTGGTGGTGGTAATGTTGCACTGTTTATGACTGAAACCCAATTACAAACATGTTGTAATCATGGTGCTTAAATAAAGATTTATTAAAAAATAAAAATATAAAAGTTTTTTAAAGAGCCAGGAAGATAGCACAATCCCTACCCTAGCATCTCTGAGTCCTGCCAGGAGTAAGCCATGAGCACAGTGGATGTGATCCAAAAAACAAAAAAGCTTTTTCAAAACAGAAAGCATGCGGCTAAAACCATAGTACAATGGAGATGGTGTTTGCCCTGCCATGTGGCTGATCAGGATTCGATCCCCAGTACCATATACAGTCCCTGAGCACTACCAGGAGTGATCTTCCAGCACAGCCTGGTGGCCCACCCCAAAACTAAACAAAGCAAAAAAAAAAAAAAAAGGAGCCTGAAGGGACCAGAGTGATAGTGGGTAGGGCATTTACCTTGCATACAGCTGACCGAAATCAAATTTTCCCGCATCCCATATGGTCCCCTGACCCTACCAGGAGTATTTTCTGAGTGCAGAGGCAGAAGTAAAGCCCAGCACCGCAGGGTGTGGCAACAAAACAAAAACAAAAGGAGACTGAAGTACCCTTTGGAAGCAAGAGACTCAGGATCAATCCCCACCTAAACATGATCCCCAGAAGAGCCCTAGTACTACTGGGTCTAAAAGGACTAGGGCAGGGGTCTCAAACTCGCGGCCCGCGGGCCGTTGGTGGCCGGCCTTCAAATATCACAGTATTCGCGATTATTCGCTTATCGAATAACCCCAATAAAAATCGCATTAGTAAGAAAAAACTCATATTAAACATTCGCATACCCCGAGCAGTTCCGTTCAGGGTATGCAAATGTTTTTTGTTTGTTTGTTTTTTTTTGTGGTTTTTGGGTCACACCCGGCAGTGCTCAGGGGTTACTCCTGGCTCCATGCTCAGAAATTGCTCCTGGCAGGCACAGGGGACCATATGGGACGCTGGGATTCGAACCGATGACCTCTTGCATGAAAGGCAAACGCTTTACCTCCATGCTATCTCTCCAGCCCCGGTATGCAAATGTTTAATGCGATTTTTTGCGATTTTTTCTTACCAATGCGATTTTTTATTGCGAATATTCAGTAAGCGAATAATCGCGAATACTTTGCGCCTAGCGCAGACGTCATTTCCACTGCTCCTGCCCGCTGTCCCTTGCATTATCGGAGGCCTAAGGGAGAGAAGTTTATTACAGAATTAGATTTTGTCATACCTTCATCATGACTTCATCAAAGCCTGCAGTGAAGAGAAAGATTGATGACGAGCACAGACAATTTCAGAAAAAGTGGGAGACGCAGTATTTCTTTGTTGAGCACAGGGGCATCCCCACATGTCTTATTTGCTCAGAGAAAGTTGCAGTGCACAAGGAATACAACTTGAAATGCCATTATTCAACTAAACATGCTGAAGAATGTGCAAAATGTCAAGGAAATGAGAGAGCCAAGCGGGTGGCCAGTCTTAAAGCATGTCTAATGAGGCAACAAGATTTCTTCAGGAAAGCAACCAAAGAGAATGTTGCATCAGTCGAAGCTAGTTGCATGGTTAGTGCGATGATTACTAAGGCAGGGAAACCATTCACAGGAGAGTTTTTTAAAAATGCATGTTACAGGCTGCAAGTATTATCTGTCCGGAAAAGAAAGGTCAGTTTAGCAAAATCAGCCTTTCTGCCAACACTGTGGCAGAGCGCATTTCTTTTTTTTTTTTTTTTTGTGGTTTTTGGGTCACACCCGGCAGTGCTCAGGGGTTATTCCTGGCTCCATGCTCAGAAATTGCTCCTGGCAGGCACGGGGGACCATATGGGATGCCGGGATTCGAACTGATGACCTCCTGCATGAAAGGCAAACGCCTTACCTCCATGCTATCTCTCCGGCCCCACAGAGCGCATTTCTGACATATCAAGTGACATTTATCATCAACTGTGTGAGAAAGCCAAATGTTTTGATGCATACTCATTTGCTCTTGACGAGGGCACAGATATAACAGACACTGCGCAGCTCACAATTTATGTCCGTGGTGTTGATTGCAATTTTGAATTGACAGAGGAGCTGCTCACAATAATTTCAATGCATGGCCAGACCACCGCTAATGAGATATTTCGGCATCTGTGTGATGCCATTGAGAATGCAGGTTTGCCATGGGAGAGGTTTGTTGGAATAATAACCAATGGAGCGCCATTGATGACAGGGAGGAAAAATGGACTAGTGGCACTTGTTCCAAAAAAACTTGAAGAGGAGGGTGTAGAGAAGGCCATTGCTCTTCACTGCATTATCCATCAGCAGGCCCTTTGCAGTAAATGCCTGCCGTGTAACTATGTGATGTCTGTTGTTGTGAAATGCATCAACCAAATCAGATCTAGGGGCTTAAAGCACAAGAGGTTCCATGCTTTTTTAGAGGAAATGGAGTCAGAATATGGAGATGTGCTCTATTTCACCGAGTACGTTGGCTCAGCAAGGAAAATGTCCTGAAAAGATTTTTTGAGTTGAGAGAAGAAGTGAAAGCCTTCATGGAGAAGGATGGGAATGCTGTTTCTGAGTTGAGTGATCACAAATGGCTCATGAATTTAGCTCTTCTAATTGGCATCACACATAAGCTGAATGTACTAAACAAGATGTTACAAGGCCCGGGGCAGCTTACCAGTGCTGCCTATGACAACGTGAGAGCATTCTCCACAAAACTTGTGTTATGGAAATCCCAGCTCTCTCAGCAAACCTTTGCCATTTCCCAGCATGCAAGGAACTTGTGGATGCAGGCATACCATTCAGTGGTGAGAAATATGTTGATGCTATTTTTAAGCTAGAGAAGGAATTTGATCACAGATTTGCAGACTTCAAAAAGCACAGAGCTACTTTCCAAATTTTTGTTAGACCCCTTTTCGTTTGATGTGCAAGATGCCCCTCCTGTGCTTCAAAAGGAGCTCATTGACCTGCAATGCAACTCTGATCTCAAAGCCAAGTTCAGGGAGATTAGTGGAAAAGCAGACATGCATGGGCAATTTTTGAATTGCCCCCCAGCTTCCCTGAGCTTTCCCGAATGTTCAAGTGCACCATGTGCCTTTTTGGGAGCACATATTTGTGTGAAGTTATTCTCCACATTGAACTTCAATAAGTCAAAGTACAGTTCTAGACTTAATGATGATCATTTTCAAGCCATACTGAGGGTCTCAACTGCTTTCTCTCTAAAGCCAAATGTGGTTCAGATTTATGAGAAGAAGCACTGTCAAGTCTCTGGCAGCAAGGAATAGGCAAAAGATGCCATGTTCAGAAGAACTGATCTTCACTTAATGTTCTATTCATGTTCAGAAGAAATAATTAAAACTGTTAATAATGACGTTTGAGGACTTTTTTTGGTGAAATCCCTTATACAGCCCTGCCTCACCTCGACTTTGCCTCCTGCTGCCCCCAGGTAAATTGAGTTTGAGACTCCTGCCATATGGAATGCCAGGATTTGAACCACTGACTTTCTGCATGCAAGGCAAATGCCTTACCTCCATGCTATCTCTCGGGCCCTGCAAAGCTTCTTTCTTTTTCTTTTCTTTTTTTTTTTTTTTTTTGTTTTGGTTTTGGTTTTTGGGTCTCACCCGGCAGTGCTCAGGGGTTATTCCTGGCTCCATGCTCAGAAATTGCTCCTGGCAAGCACAGGGGACCATATAGGACGCCGGGATTCGAACCGATGACCTTCTGCATGAAAGGCAAACGCCTTACCTTCATGCTATCTCTCCGGCCCCGCAAAGCTTCTTTCTATTCCAACTCCCTGCTCCAAAAAATCTATTTAATATATTGTCCTAGGATAGAGGATGTATCAGATATTAAAACTGATAAGAACAGATACTACACTTGGTCTTAGCCAAAAGGATGAGAAATGATCCTGTCTACAGCTTTTATGTATGTAAATAAAGCATGATTCTTTGCAATTATGAGTTGGAATTCTCCCATTTATTATACTGAGCTCCTGTGGGCCGAAGAGATAGCATGGAGGTAACGAGTTTGCCTTACATGCAGAAGAACGCTGGTTCGAATCCCGGCATCCCATATGGTCCCCCCGAGCCTGTGGGGAGCGACTTCTGAGCGTAGAGCCAGGAATGACCCCTGAGCGCTGCCAGGTGTGACCCAAAAAACAAAAAATAAAAATAAATAATAATATTATACTGAGCTCCTTAGTTATTGATTGAACTTAACTGATTTTTTTTTTTTTGTGTGTGTGTGGTTTTTGGGTCACACCCGGCAGTGCTCAGGGGTTTTTCCTGGCTCCGTGCTCAGAAATCGCTCCTGGCAGGCTCGGGGGACCATATGGGACGCCGGGATTCCAACCGATGACCTTCTGCATGTAAGGTAAATGCCTTACCTCCATGCTATCTCTCCGGCCCCTCTTTTTTTTCTCTTTTTTTTTTTTTTCTTGGTTTTTGGGCCACACCCGTTTGACGCTCAGGGATTACTCCTGGCTAAGCGCTCAGAAATTGCTCCTGGCTTGGGGGGACCATATGGGACGTCAGGGGATCGAACCGCTGTCCGTCCTACGCTAGCGCTTGCAAGGTAGACACCCTTACCTCTAGCGCCACCTTCCCGGCCCCGAATTTACTTGTGTGTGGTTTTTGGGTCACACCCGGCAGTGCTCAGGGGTTATTCCTGGCTCCAGGCTCAGAAATTGCTCCTGGCAGGCACGGGGGACCATATGGAGAGCCGGGATTCAAACCGATGACCTCCTGCATGAAAAGCAAACGCCTTACCTCCATGCTATCTCTCTGGCCCCGATTCTTAAGTCTTAATGTGCAAAGGAAAAGGAACTCTCTCCTTCTGGATAATCATTCTAAATGGAGTCATCTACAGAAAGCCTCTGTGTTCTTATTGCATAATGGATTATAATAAATGGATTAGGGCAATAATAATTCTAGGCTTCTAAATGCGTAATTCGTAATTTGTCTAAGACTGTCAAATTTTGGGGCTGGAGAGTTATCATGGAGGTAGGGCATTTGCCTTGCATGCAGAAGGATGGTGGTTTGAATCCTGGCATCCCGTATAGTCCCCCGAGTTTGCCAGGAGCGATTTCTGAGCATAGAGCCAGGAGTAACCCCTGAGTGCTGCCAGGTGTGACCCAAAAACCAAACAAAAACAAACCAACAAACCAACAAAGAGTGTCAAATTTTAGGGCTGGAGAGATAATAATGGGTAGAGCACGTGCCTTGCATGTGGCCAGCACAGGTTCAATTTTTGGTATCCCATATAATCCATTTCTGGTTCAAAATGATCCCTAAGCAGAGAGCAAGGAATAACCCTTGAGCAACATCAGTTGTGTCAAAAAAAAAAAAAACTACATTAAAACTTAAGATAATTAATGCTCTTCAAAGTATTTATTAACCATATAAAATATTAACTATAAATATAAATGTTCCTTTGAAGTTTTTTTTTATTTTTATTTTTTGGGTCACACCCAGCAACGCTCACATCCAGCAGCGCTCAGGGGTTACTCCTGGGATACCGGGATTCGAACCACCATCCTTCTGCATGAAAGGCAAGAGCCTTACTTACCTCCATGCTATCTCTCCACCCCCCTCCCATAGATTCTTAATTTAATGACTTTTGGACACAACATGCAATCTTTTCCTGGTAAATTGTTCTAGTGCATATGTAGATGTTTTTCCTTATTTCTAGAGGCCTTTGAATTGCATTGAAAAGTATGTTCATCTGCTACAAAGGAAAATAAAGTTGGTGATATTCAAATGAATGCCTTTCAAAGTTTTTGAAAGCTAAATGTTGGGAGAGGGACAATATGTCTTACCCTTCCACTTTTTACAAAAATTCATAAAAAATCTACTTTGCTTGAGCTTCTGATAAATTTCTAACAGTACAATCATATTTGCATGGGAAACTTCTAGATTCACTCACTCTGCAATGTCAGTTTCAGTGATGGTTTTTTTTTTTTTTGTTTGTTTGTTTTACAGTTATACAAATGCCTTCAAAATACTGAATGAGGCAATTTCCTCCAAATTGCTAGTTGTCAGGCTTCACTTATGATTTTCACAATATCCAAAACACTTGCAAAATTCTTTTGGATCCATCCTCCTTGTTGCTTTAATTGGCCTTTAAAAATTTCACAAATAGGGCCTGGAGAGATGGCACAGCGGCGTTTGCCTTGCAATCAGCTGATCCAGGACCAAAGGTGGTTGGTTCGAATCCCGATGTCCCATATGGTCCCCCGTGCCTGCCAGGAGCTATTTCTGAGCAGACAGCCAGGTGTAACCCCTGAGCACCGCTGGGTGTGGCCCAAAAACAAAACAAAACAAAACAAAACAAAACAAAAAAAAAAACCAACATTATTTTATAGGATCACTTCAATATAGAGCACTTAATACATTTTATTGTCATCATGTTTACATGGGTCTCTCTCTAAAGACTTTTTTGTTTGTTCAATTTTATTTTTGGGTCACACCTGACAATGAATGCTAAGGATTTACTCTGAGCAGGGCTCATGGGACCTTATGGGATGCTGAGAATCAAACCTGGGTGGGCCAAGTGCAAGGCCCTACCCGTTGTACTCTTTCTCTTGCCCTGAACTTTCTTACTGCTCTACAGCCTAAATTACCTATATAATTATGAACCCAACTCCTTTATCAGTTTTACACGATTTAAGAATTCCCTTTATTTATTTTAGTTTTGGGGTCACACCTGGCAGCGCTCGGGGGTTATTCCTGGCTCTGCACTCAGAATTGCTCCTGGATGGCTTGGGGTGATATGTGATGCCCGGATTCAAACCATCACCTGTCCTTGGGTCGGCTGCATGCAAGGCAAACACCTTACTGCTCTCTCCAGACCCTCTTCTTTATTTTTGGTTTTGGGGCTACACCCAGCTGTGCTTAAGGCTTACTCCTGGCTCTCCACCCAGGGATCACTTCTAGAGAGCTAGAAAACTGTATGGGATGCTGGAAATGGAAACTGGATCAGCCATGTGCAAGGCAAGCATCCTGCCTGCTATAGTATTCCACCCCATAAGAATTTCCTTACTACATACCAGATATTTTTTCTACTTAAATAATAAGCAATATGCACAAAATATTTAATGGAAAACCTATAAAAATATTTTATTTTTCCTTTGAAGCTAGTGCACTAGGGGAAAAATGCAATTAACTTAAGAGCAATCTTTTTTTTTTTTTTTTTTTTTTTTTTGGTTTTTGGGCCACACCCGGTGACGCTCAGGGGTTACTCCTGGCTATGCGCTCAGAAGTCGCTCCTGGCTTGGGGGACCATATGGGACGCCGGGGGATCGAACCGCGGTCCGTCCTAGGCTAGCGCAGGTAAGGCAGGCACCTTACCTTTAGCGCCACCGCCCGGGCCCATGAGCAATCTTTTGATAACTGTGATCCCAGAACTACAGGGCCTACACATTATAGACTGGCTAAGAAGGGCCTTCTGATCATCAATTGGAAGGCCCCATCCCAGATTTAAAAAAAATTGTTTTGGTTTTTGGGCCACACCTGGCCTCACTGGGTGGGTGGGTGGGGTCCTTCCTGGCTCTATGCTCAGGAAGGGAGGCTCAGGGGACCATATGAGATGCCAGGAATCGAACCCAGGTCCATTCTAGGTACACAGCATGCAAGGCAAGTGCCCTACCGCTGTGCTATCTTTCCAGCCCCCAAATTAAAATTCTCATTAAAACCAATGTCACCTGTTCAAGCCTATATCACATCTAGGTTTTTTTTTTTTTTTACTGTATTGTTTATTTTTTTCTTTTTTTTTTTTTTTTTTGTCACTATCTTTTTTTTTTTTTATTTAAACACCTTGATTACATACATGATTGTGTTTGGGTTTCAGTCATGTTATTGTTTATTTTTTTATCTAATTTTGCAAAATCTTTTCACACCCTAAACTGTGCATTACGATGCCACTGGCTTAAAGGAAAAAGGATTGCTTGTTATTTATAGCAGGAAAAATACCCTAATCAAGGAAAATCATGTACTTATAAAAAAAACCCCAAAAAAGCACATGATTCTGCTACATTCATTTGTATATGCTCAACAGTCATTAATCTACACCAGAAAATGTCAATGGGGCCAGAATATAGCACAGCAGATAAGGTGATTGCTTTGCATATAATTGTCCTGGGATTGATACCCAGCATCCCACATGGTTCCCGCCTAAGCCAGCTAAGTATGATCTCTGATTACAGAGCCAGGAATAAGTCCTGAGCACAGCTATGGACCCCAAAACAAAAGATGTCACAAAGAATTAGCACAATTTGGGGCCGGCGCGGTGGCGCTAGAGGTAAGGTGTCTGCCTTGCCAGGGCTAGTCTAGAACAGACCACGGTTTGATTCCCCTGCGTCCCCCAAGCCAGGAGCGACTTCTGAGCGCATAGCCAGGAGTAACCCCTGAGTGTTACCAGGTGTAGCCCAAAAAAAAAAAAGAAGAAAAAAAAAAAGAATTAGCACAACTTAGGGGCTGGAGAGATAGCACAGCCGCGTTTGCCTTGCAAGCAGCCGACCCAGGACCTAAGGTGGTTGGTTTGAATCCCTTCAGGTGTCCCATATGGTCCCCCGTGCCTGCCAGGAGCTATTTCTGAGCAGACAGCCAGGAGTAACCCCTGAGCGCCACTAGGTGTGGCCCAAAAACCAAAAAAAAAAAAAAAAAAAAGAATTAGCACAATTTGTCAAATTAATGCTTTCAGTTTTTTTGGGTTTTTTTTGTTTGTTTTGGTTTTTGGGACACACCCATCGGCGCTCAGGGGTTACTCCTGGCTGTCTGCTCACAAATAGCTCCTGGCAGGCACAAGGGACCATATGGGACACCGGGATTCAAACCAACCACCTTAGGTCCTGGATCGGCTGCTTGCAAGGCAAACACCGCTGTGCTATCTCTCCGGGTCCATGCTTTCAGTTCTTAAAAATAAATCTAAACTAGTTTAATGAGTTTAAGATCTCTTTGGCACTCTGGTGGTGGTGAAGGTGCAGTAACTTTGTATAGTAAAAGCAAAAACATTAATACTATTGTCACCAACTCACAACAATTTGAAAAAAAAAAAAAAAAACACTCCCCACTTTAAAGCTGTTTTCTGACCGAGTTCAAAGTAGGAAGCTTTAATTCTATTATGTTTGTGCTCACTCCGGCAGCACATACACTAAAATTGGAACAATAGAGATTAGCATGGACCCTGCACAAGGATGACACACAAATTCGTGAAGCGTTCCAATTAAAAAAAATGCTATTATGTTCACCTAATCCTAAAGGTATCTTGGGGGTGAGGCACATCCAAAAATGCTTAGTAGTAGGTGGGATCACCCCTAGCTATGCTCAGGGAACCATGAAGTGCCTGAGATAAACTGTGGTCTTTTATAAGTAAAGCATGTGCTCCAGCCTTCTGAGCCACTATCTCCCTGGTTTAAACCACATTTTTTTGGGGGGGGGGGGGGGTTTTGGGTCACACCCGGCAGTGCTCAGGGGTTATTCCTGGCTCCAGGCTCAGAAATTGCTCCTGGCAGGCACGGGGGACCATATGGGACACCGGGATTCGAACCGATGACCTCCTGCATGAAAGGCAAACGCCTTACCTCCATGCTATCTCTCCGGCCCCATAAACCACATTTTTTTTTTGTAAAAATGTAATATACATGACATAAAATATTAAAATTATTTTGGGGCCACACCTGGCAGTGCTCAGGGGTTACTCCTGGCTATCTGCTCAGAAATAGCTCCTGGCAGGACCATATGGGACACCGGCATTTGAACCAACCACCTTAGGTCCTGGATCGGCTGTTTGCAAGGCAAACACCGCTGTGCCATCTCTCCGGGCCCCATATTAAATATTTATAATAAAAACCATTAAGAGTATCAGGTACATTTTCCTTTAATCTCAAAATATAATGAATGTGAACTAAAAATTAATCAATAAACAATCAATGTTTTAGAGCCAGGGATGTAGCTGAGCAGTAGAATACTTGTCTTGCAAGTGTAAGGTCCTCAGTGTGAACCCTGGCATAGCCAAAATCAAACAAACAAAAGTCAATATTTTGGGCCCGGAGAGATAGCACAGCAGCATTTGCCTTGCAAGCAGCCGATCCAGGACTAAAGGTGGTTGGTTCGAATCCCAGTGTCCCATATGGTCCCCACGCCTGCCAGGAGCTATTTCTGAGCAGACAGCCAGAAGTAAACCCTGAGCAATGCTGGGTATGGCCCAAAAAACCAAAAAAAAAAAAAAAAAAAAAAAAAAAGTCAATGTTTCATACTCTACCAAATTTGCCTTTTGCATTTTGTACTTATATACATTTAGTATTTAGTATGCATATACATACTTAATAGATATGTAACTACATTTTGTAATGTGGTAGGAATGGAGATAAATAGTATTAGTCAGGAACCACAAAATATATTAAGACAATTAAGGTAAGCTCAGAGTGACTTTTAATATGCCAATCATGTTAATAAAACACAAGTCAAACAGACAAGTGCAAACATAAACCAAAATAGAAAAACAAACAATAGACAAGTTCTATTTTTTATTTTTAAAAATGTGTTAGCCAGTAGTATTAGTCAAATGGCTATCACAGATAATAATGTATTTTGGAAAACCTTGGAATAGTCAGAAGTCATTCTGGCATTTCAAACAGCTATGTACAGTATCAAGATTAGTTTATATACAGATAATGAAGAGAAACATTTAAAAACAAACTAATAATACAATCAAGTAGAAAACGGGAGAGGTGAGAAAACATTTTAAAATGTCAGGGAAGAGCATTATCAGGAAAAAAATTACAAAACCAGTAATATTTACTACATTAATAATACAGCGTTCCAAAGAGGATCAGGGGAAAGGTGCATTTATATTCAATGCACTAGCTTCAAAGTTCAAGGAGGAATAAAGGCAAATAGCTGCTTTCACCCAGAGCAGCTATATATTTCACATAATTGTTTTTAAAAGAAAGCCTATTAACAATGATTGTTTAATGCTACAAGTTTACAGCAAAGAAAAAACTAAAATAGCAGCAAATTCACAAGGCAAAACTTCCACAGAATTATCATTCCATGGTTCACGCAATGCCTACAAAGTGCTCCCAGTTGGATATACAAGTGTAAATCACAATTAAAAAAAAGAAAAAAGAAACATAAGATTGACACACAAGTACACTGAAGGCTGAATAGTAATGAGTCCCTTGCATTTCCCCTTTTCAAAGGAGAGTATGTCTGTAATAAAGCCCTTGAGTCCTTTTACAGGTCACTGCAAGGAAAGATACCTTTTATTACAATGCAACAGCAAACTATAAGCAGCACACCACCACAGTGGTTAACCTTGGAAAGGTTGATGTAACATCCAACAGTAACTGATATCCTATAGAAGACAGGTAAGACTAGATGAAAGCCTGATATAAGCAATGGTTCGAAGTACAGCTTTCAACTGTAATTCAAAAATGAAAGTCCTAAAAGGTGTTTCAGTAAAAACTACTGACACCGACTGAGAAAGTAATCGCAAGCTGGATTCTAGCAGGGATTTCAACCTAGCTTCTTCTTGTCACAGTTTTGGGAAAGTGGGAAATGAGGAGTTCAGTATATGGTAAGGCTGACAGAGCGGTTCATTTTCTTTCCAATAAGTCGAGATGTCCTATTACTCTGGGTGGTAGACCTAGTGGCCATCCGATCAGTGAAGAGTGCTCTTTCCTCAGCTGCAGCTTTTGCCATCTGGGCTTTCTTGAGTTCTCTAAAAACAGAAAAATAGGACATTAAAATTTTCACCCATTCAATTAATCCTAGAAGTGATCCCCAGAAGTCAAACACAAACTATCTATGTAAAATTGGCTTCCCGTGCAATTGTTATTTTTTATAGTTTTTTATTGTTATTTATCTTGAATAATTGAATCCAATTATTCAGGCTTACTCCTGGCTCTGTGCTTAAGTGCAAGGATAAAGACTAGATGAGTTAAAAAAAAAAGAAAGAAAAAAAAAAACCTAGGTGAGTTATATGCAAGGTACCCACTGCACTCTCTCCAGCCTTGCAATTAATTAGTAGTCTAAAAGTAAACTTCAGCTTCTGCCAATAAATATCTAAAATAATTCCTAAATTACTTTAAAGCTATAAAAATTTTTATAAAATAAACTAAGCCCATAATTTCAAAGTTTAAAAACAATGGACATTTATATAATCCTGTTTCATAGCCAAATCATTACAAAAATATAGTCTTTGATTATTCCCTTTATTTATTTTGGATTTTCAGCCACACCCAGTGAAGCTCCGGGGTTAATCCTGGCTATACGCTCAGAAATCGCTCCTGGAATGGGGGACCGGTCATATGGGATGTTGGGGATTGAACTCGGGTCCATCCTGGATCAGCTGCATGCAAGGCAAATGCCCTACCACTGTGCTAACACTCTGGCCCTCCCTCTAATTTTTTTTATTTTTATTTATTTATTTTTAATTTTATTTTTCTTTATTTTTCCAATTGTCTGAAATTTCTATAACCTTGCCCTGGAGGAAACAGGGCAAGGCCTCAAACCATTCCATTTTGTTTTTGCAAGCGCTGTAGGAATGCGCAGGGTCACTCCAGACCCAGGCACGCTGGAGACTTGCAGCCCTTTAATTTTTTAACAGATCAGCACTCATCTATCAAAAGGGACTGGAGAGATAATAGAATGGGTTAGGAACTTGCACTGCATGCAGCTGACTTAGGTTTGATCCTCAGCACCTCATCTGGTCGCCAAAGTCCTACCTGGAGGTAAGCCCTGTGTTCTGAGCTAAGATTAAGTACAGTCATGTATGACCCGTTTGGAGGTCCCCTGATCCCCAACACACATACCACACCACACACACATATAGTGTTCTCCTCAAAATAGGGAAACAATAAGAATTTATGGGTCAAATATGAGTATATAAATAATATAAAGAGGAGCCAGAGCAGTGGCACAGGCTGTAGGGCGTTTGCCTTGTACAGACTAACCTAAGACAAACCATGGTTCAATACCCCAGCATCCCATATGGTCCCCAAGCCAGGGGCGATTTCTGAGTGCATAGCCAGGAGTAAACCCTGAAGTACCCCTGAGGGTCACCAGGTGTGGCCCAAAAAATAAAAACAAACAAAAATTAATAATAATAATATAAAGAGTCCTCAAATTTTTGCTCTTGTATAACAAGTCAAAACTATATTCTTTTTTTTTTTTTGTCTTTGTTTCTGGGTCACACTCAGCAGCGCTCAGGGGACCATATGGGATGCCGGGATTCGAACTGTCCTTCTACATGCAAAGTAAACGCCCTACATCCATGCTATCTCTCCGGCCCCAAAACTATATCCTTAAAAAAACAAAAACACACCTCTATTCTTTACCAAAAGAAAACCTAAATCAATTTTTCATTAAGATTTGAGGCCGCGGGGCCAGAGAGATAGCATGGAGGTAAGGCATTTACCTTTCATGCAGAGGGTCATCGGTTTGAATCCCAGCGTCCCATATGGTCCCCCATGCCTGCCTGGAGCAATTCCTGAGCACGGAGCCAGGAAAAACCCAAGCCCTGCTGGGTGTGACCCAAAAACCACCAAAAAAAAAAAAAAAAGATTTGAGGCCGGACAGTATAGCAGATAAAGACTTTCTCTGCATGTAGCCGAACTAGTTTGATTCCTATAGTATCTTTTTTTTTATTTTTTTTGGTTTTTGGGCCACACCCAGTAACGCTCAGGGGTTACTCCTGGCTATGTGCTCAGAAGTTGCTCCTGGCTTGGGGGACCATATGGGACACCGGGGGATCGAACCTCGGTCCATCCAAGGCTAGCGCAGGCAAGGCAGGCACCTTACCTTTAGTGCCACCGCCCGGCCCCTATCCCTATAGTATCTTATGGTCCTCAAGCACTGCCAGGAGTAATTACTGTGTGTCATGTCAAGAATAACCCAAGGATAGCCAGGTGTTGCCCCCCTCCAAAAAAATGTTGAGGATAAGGACTGAGAGATAGTACAGTATAGCATTTGCTTTGATCATAAGCTGATCTGGTTTTAAGTCCCATATAGTGTCCCCATCTCTTAAAAGTCTGCCCAGGAATGATCCCTGAGCAGGGCCTGAAGAATACTGACAGATGTGTGCCTCTCCACCCCCACCAAAAACTTGAGGATAAATGCTAAAAACAGAAGTTCTCACTTACTTCTGCAAAAGTGAATTTTTAAATTTTTCAGCATTCAATTCTATACGTAATTGTTCTGCACTCTTTCTGGAAGCAGATAACAATACTGAATGCTTTACTAATGCCACTGCTGAAGGTCTTCTTTCTGGATCTGGATGAATCATAACCTTAAAAAGACATTAAGATAAGCACATGAAATCTAATAAAATATTAAACCATTTTGATAAAGTGCTTCCTATAGAAAATGCTTACTTTTAGCAACTCCGTAAATTCTTGGGAAAGCACTTGCGGAACCCGAGGTAATCGACCCTGTCTGATCTCATGCCATTGATCTCCATTTCTAGGAAGAGGTTCAGCACCAGCAGCACATACCACCGTGAGGGCCAGGGCAAAAATATCTGCTTTGGGTAGATGAGTATAAATCTGTTAAAAAAAAAAAAAGAAAAGGAATGAATCAAAATAAAGATTACACCTTTATAAAAAAATAGAATTATAGAAAATGTTCGATGAGGGGCCAGAGAAATAGTGGAGGGGGTTATAGTGCTCGCCTTGCATATGACTGATGCCAGGTGACTATGTGATGACAAGGTTCAAGTTTGAGTTGGATGCATGCAAGTCAAACACTTTTTTTTGGACCAAACCTGGTCGGGGGGACCATATGGGATGCTGGGATTCGAACCAACGACCTTCTGCATGAAAAGCAAACGCCTTACCTCCATGCCATACTATTACTTTCTCCCCCAGTTTCATGGTTTTTTTTTTTGTTTTTTCTTTGGGGCCATACCTAGCAACACTCAGGGATTACTCCTGGCTCTGCACTTGAGAATTATTCCTGGTGGTGCTCAGGGGACCATATGGTCGTCCTCCCCCCACCCCCGAGCCTGCAGGGGGCAATTTCTGAGCATAGAACCAGGAGTATAGCCCCTGAGCGCAGCGAGTGTGACCCAAAAACAACAACAACAAAAAAAGTGTTTGGGGCCGGAGCAGTGGCACAAGTGATAAGGCATCTGCCTTGCACACACTAGCCTAGGATGAGCTGTGGTTCAATCCTCCAGGTCCCCCAAGCCAGGAACAATTTCTGAATGCATAGCCAGGAGTAACCCGAGCGTCACCGGGTTTGGTCCAAAAAAATGACTTGCACACACCCAACTCAAATTTGAACCTTGTCATCACATACAGTCATCAAAGCATCACCAGGAGTGATTACTGAGCACAAGAACCAAGCTGTAATAAGTCCAGAACACTGCATGGACTTATTTAAAATAATAAAAAATAATATTAAGATAATAAAACCAGACAACAGAAAAATAATTTAATTTTAACAAAAAACTTAAAATATTAGAGGCCAGAGCAGGTAGGGCATTTGCCTTGCATGCAGCTGACCTGGGTTCGATATGGTCCCCCAAGCATGACAGGAGTAACCCAAATACTGCCAGGTGTGGCCCAAAAACAAATGAACAAAAAAAACTGTTTTTAAAAAAAATGTTTTTAATAGATTTTACTGTTTCTACTAATTTTTACTTTTTCCAGCTGACAGTTTCTATTTTGTATTACTATTACTAACTTAAAATTTTAATACAACTATTTTATTTTATTTTATTTTATTTTTTTTGGTTTTTGGGCCACACCCGGTGACGCTCAGGGGTTACTCCTGGCTATGCGCTCAGAAGTCGCTCCTGGCTTGGGGGACCATATGGGACGCCGGGGGATCGAACCGCGGTCCATCCGAGGCTAGCGCAGTCAAGGCAGGCACCTTACCTTTAGCGCCACCGCCTGGCCCCACAACTATTTTATTTTGGGGGGGGGGGGGGGTCACACCCGGAAGTGCTCAGGGGTTTCTCCTGGCTCTGTGCTCAGAAATCGCAAATCGCTCCTGGCAGGCATGGGAGACCATATGGGATGCCGGGATTCAAACCACCCTTGGTCCTGCGTCCACTAACAAGGCAAATGCCCTACCACTGTGCTATCTCTCCAGCCCTTAATACAACTATTTTTATACTCTTATTAATTGGTATTACAAGGTTAAACATTTTATTTGCGGGGGGGATTTTGGTATTTTGGGTCACACCCGGTGATGATGAAGGGTTAACTCTTGGCTCTGCACTCTGAAATCACTACTGGCAGGCTTGGGGACCATATGGGATGCCGGGAAATAAACCAGGGTCTGTCCTAGACTGGTTGTGTGCAAAGCAAATGCCCAACCATTGTGCTATCACTCAGGTCCCCCAAAGTAAATATTTTAAAAGCACTGTAAAAGGAAAAACTTTACCTCCTGCAAAACTTCATTTGCAAGAAAACGGCTATCACCCTCTTCAACCTGAGGACTGGAGATCCTTGTTACATGCCCAAGATCACCTAAAATAATTTTAAAAAACAGTGGAGTTAAAAACAAAAGTCTTTCTCAATTTTTTTAGTCCTTCTCAATTTTAAGGAAATAATCTGGTTCTTTTTTTCTTACCTATTTTAAATACAACTTTATTAGATGCCCAGTCATCTTCATCACCTTCTTCAGAAGCAGCATTTGGGATTGAGGTTCGAGATATAAAAATATTACCTGTCAAATAGTTATTAATGTAAGTCATACTAGAACGAATAATATAATCAAAGTTCACACAGAATAACCCAGAAGCTTTTAAAAATATAGATAATTCTTGGACCAGAGAGATAGTATGGAGGTAGGGCTTTTGCCTTGCATGCAGAAGGACAGTGGTTCAAATCCCGGCATCCCATACGATCCCCCTAGCCTGCCAGGAGCGATTTCTGAGCGTGGAGCCAGGAGGAACCCCTGAGCACTGCCAGGTGTGACCCCAAAACAAAACAAAACAAACAAAAAAAAAATCTTTAAAAAAAGAAGTGATAAATAGCAAAGTAGATGTATAGTGGGAAATTTAGAAAAAAGGAGGTCATTGTATATGTAAGATGAAAATTAAACTTTTACTAAAGAGCAGGGTTGAAGAAATAGCTCAAAGGGCCACATGTAATCAAGAGCCCATATTTAAAGTTACAGACATAGTACAGTAGGTAGGATGCTTGTCTTGCACACAGCTAACCCAGGTTTGATCCCCGGTACCCCATACAGTACCTAGAGAACTGCCAGGAATAATCTTTGAGAGGAGAGCCCGGAGTAAATCCTAACCATAACTGGATATGGTCTAAAAATAAGCCATATTTAATAATAATAGTAATTTATATATATATATATATATATATATATTTTTTTTTTTTTTTGGTTTTTGGGTCACACCCGGCAGCGCTCTGGGGTTACTCCTGGCTCTATGCTCAGAAATCGCTCCTGGCAGGCTTGGGGGACCATATGGGATGCCGGGATTCGAACCACCAACCTGCATGCAAGGCAAACATCTTACCTCTATGCTATCTCTCTGGCCCCAATAAATTTAATAATTTAAATTTTAAAAAAGCAACAAAGAGAACCACAGAAACAGCTCATAGTATGAAAACATGCCTTGTATGCTGGAGGCCTGAATTTTTGATCCCCAGTACTGCATGAGCATTAGGAGCAACAAGTATAGAATTGAGCAGCATCCTCAAATTCACCAGGTGTGGCCCAAAAGTGGAACTGGCTAGGGAAATGATTCAAAGAGCTAGAACACATTTTGCATATAGCAGGTTCTATCCAAAGTCACATAATCCTCTGGGCACTGTGCTAGGAGTAGGCCTAGAGAACATCTCACACATTCACAAAAATAAAACTCAAAGCTGGAAATATGGCTCAGTGGTAAAATGCCTGACAAGATGGTAGGCCAGTGAATAAACTAAGCTCAAGTTAAAAACAATCAACTTAGTGGGACTGAAGTGATCATATAGTAGGTAGGACATTTGCCTTGCACATGACCAACATGGGTTTGATCCCCAACACCACATTGAGTGATCCTTGAGCACAGAGCCAGGAGTAACCTCTGAGCAATGCTGGATATGACCCCCCCCCAAAAAAAAGAAAAATCAAATAAAAGGATTTTGAGACCAAGGATATGGTTTAGTAGTACAATACTTGCTGTGTATATGTGAATGGGGGAGGGACCTGTGTTTGCAGAGATCAAATTAATTAAGGCTAACCCATTCAATTGTCCTATGTTTGTTTTTTTGGGGGGGAGGATTTGGAGTAACCTCTGAGTACCGTTCAGGTGTGGTCTAAAACCAAACAAAAAACAACTAAATCCATCATTAAAATAATACATATGTTTATTTTTTAGTCATTTAAGATTTCTTTTATATACTAGAAATATACCATTATATTTGTACTTTAATTTTCAAAACAGTCACCGCTCAGGATTTTAGTAATTGGTACCTTGAAGCAGCCTCAGCATTTATTTACAATTATGCTTCCATAGTTTGGTCATGTATCACTTCTAAGAGGCTCTTTGAACAAAGGTCCTAGGTCTCTTCCATCAAAGACCTGCTATAAAAGTGCTATTCCCAGAAAAAAATCTTTTCAAGCTCCTAAGATTCTCAGGGGGCCGGGAGATAACACAGCAGTAGGGTCTTGCATGCGGTCAACCTGAGAGGAAACCCAGTTCGACTCCGGCATCCCATGTGGTCCCCCAGTTTGCCAGGGGCAATTTCTGAGTGCAGAGCCAGGAGTGACCTGTGTGCAACTGGGTGTGGCCCAAGAACCAATCAATCAATCAATCAATCAAGTTTACAACAATTTAAAAAATAAAAAGATTAAAAAACAAATAAATAGGGGCCGGGCGGTGGCGCTAAAGGTAAGGTGCCTGCCTTGCCTGCGCTAACCTTGGACGGACCGCGGTTCGATCCCCCGGTGTCCCATATGGTCCCCCAAGCCAGGAGCAACTTCTGAGCACATAGCCAGGAGTAACCCCTGAGCGTTACTGGGTGTGGCCCAAAAACCAAAAAATAAAAAAATAAATAAATAAATAATAAATAAATAAATAAATAAAAAGATTATCAGGATAAATTTTGGGGGAGTAACAAGGAGAGGTAATTGGAAAAGTCAAAATATTAGTAGGGGCCGGAAAGATAGCATGGAGATAAGGCGTTTGTTTGCCTTGCATGCAGAAGGAAGGTGGTTCAAATCCTGGCATCCCATATGGTCCCCCTGAGCGTTACCCAAAAACAAACAACAAAAAATAATAATAATAATACTAGTAAGTGGATTCAGGCCAGCAGTGGCAAGTAGGGCTTATTTTTGCCTTGCACATAACTGACCCAGATTTTATCCCTGGGATCCTTATGGATAAAATAAGCACCACCAGGTGTAACTCCTTAGTGCAGAGCCAGGAAAAACCCTTAAGCATTGTCCAGTATGGCCAAAAGTAACCAAAAAATTTGAAATAAATGTAATGATAATAGTAAGAAAATCAAAGGGTTATTTGCGGGGGGAGCTTGGGTCACACCCAGTGGTGCTCAGGGATCACTCCTGGCTCTGCACTCAGAAAACACCTCTGGCAGACATGGGGGGGGACCATATGGGATGCTGGGATTTGAACTACCTTCCATCCCGAATTGGCTGCATGCAAGGCAAACGCCCTACTGCTGTGCTATCTCTCCGGTCCTATACTTTTTTTTTTAACTTTATTGATTGACTGACTGGTTTCTGGACCACACCCAGCTCCACTCTGGGGTTACTCCTGGCTAGGTGCTCAGAAATTGCCTCTGGCAGGCTGGGGGAGCATATGGGATGCTGGGAATCGAATGGGGTTGGCTACATGCAAGACAAATGCCCTACCGCAGCCCAGGTATTTTAAAACAATAAAAAAACTTAGTAAATAATCTCAGAGGAGATGCCAAATCAGTGAAACTCCCATGTACACCAGTCTTAAGGTTGAAACTCTGGGGCCTTCTCAGAGTAGGGAGGAATATGCCACTCCCTGTACTGCCAGAAATCCCAGCAGCCACACCCATATCCCAAAGCCTTTATCATATCATCTGCCTAGCTTCAAAACTAATTTTGGAAGAGATGCCAAGCCAATAAAATTCTCAGGTACCCTAGACTTTGGCTGAATTCTATCTGGGGCCTCCTCAGGAGGGGGGAAGTTGAGATCCCTCCAGTTCTACAGATCATGGAGCTCCTGGAGTGCAAGGCAGCATATGTGACAGAGCTATACATCCAAGTTCCACAGCAACTGTATTATAACTTTGTAAACCATGTTTTTTTTGTTTGTTTGTTTGTTTTTGGGCCACACCCGTTTGAAGCTCAGGGGTTACTCCTGGCTATAAGCTCAGAAATCACCCCTGGCTTGGGGGGACCATATGGAACACCGGGGGATCAAACCGCGGTCCATCCGCTTGCAAGGCAGACACCTAACCTGTAGCGCCACCTTCCGGCCCCTGTAAACCATGTTTTAAAAAAGTTAGGAAAGGGAAAAAATAGTAATGTATTTCTCATGAAAATGAGAAATTTGGGCCCGCAGAGATAGCACAGCAGCGTTTGCCTTGCATGCAGCTGATCCAGGACCAAAGGTGGTTGATTCGAATCCCGGTGTCCCATATGGTCCCCTGTGCCTGCCAGGAGCTATTTCTGAGCAGACAGCTAGGAGTAACCCGAGCACCGCCGGTGTGACCCAAAAACCAAATAAATAAATAAATAAATAAATAAATAAATAAATAAATAAATAAATAAATAAATAAAAGGAAAAAAAGAAAATGAGAAATTTATTCTTCCTAAACCTAAATAATACATGTCAGAGAATCTGTAAATACTTACTAGGTTTTATATCCATATGAACCAAAGACATTGAATGAATATACTTCAAGCCCCGGGCAACTTGTGAAAGGAGATCCTTCAAATCAGCTTCTGAAAAGTAGCTCATTCTCCTGTAGTTTTCATTTACAGCATCAGCTAAACTTCCACCTAACAAACATAGGAAAAATTTACATCATTTGATAGACGCTAGATTCTTCAATTCTTTGACAGGTAATCTATTCACAAGTACAAAATATAACAAAATTTGTCACATATGCCCAAACAACCTAACTTGATTTTCTTTCCCAGAATATACATACCATCAGTTATAAATGACTCATTACCAATATACAAAGACTTCCTTTCTTTTCTTAAGTCTCTACATAATTTCATATTGTAATGTATTATAATAGTGATGGGCCAATATCTAACTACACTCTTAAGGAACCATGCAATGCCAAGGATCAAACCTGCTACTATATAATATGATTTAAGAAACTGTACACTGATCATTTCAAATATATTTAAGGAATTTCTTAGAAACAAACTGTTGATCAAAGACTACATTCACAAATACACAAATACATGCACACTATGTGCATGTAAAACTTTTATTACATATAAAATGTTTCTGTAGTAGGGGGCCGGGCGGTGGCGCAAGAGGTAAGGTGCCTGCCTTGCCTGCGCTAGTCTTGGACAGACCGCGGTTCGATCCCCCGGTGTCCCATATGGTCCCCCAAGCCAGGAGCAACTTCTGAGCGCATAGCCAGGAGTAACCCCTGAGCGCCAACGGGTGTGGCCCAAAAACCAAAAAAAAAAAAAAATGTTTCTGTAGCTGAGAGGGTAATTTCTGTTCATTCTTTCATGCAAGAATTTAGGATTAATAATCATATTGTCAGTGCCAAGATTAGACGGCCTCTGAAAATTCAAATAATAATTCGCTGATTCACGGGGGGGGGGGGGGGGATAGTTTAGGGCCAGAGTGGTGGCGCAGAGTGGCAAGGCATCTGCCTTGCTGGTGCTAGGTTAGGCGGACCAAGGTTCAAACCCCCACCACCACCGTATCCCATATGGGCCCCCAACCCAAGAGCGATTTCTGACCAAATAGCCAGGAGTAGCCTGAGTGTCACCGGGTGTGGCTCAAAAAACAAACAAGGGGCCCGGAGAGATAGCACAGTGGTGTTTGCCTTGCAAGCAGCCGATCCAGGACCAAAGGT
Source organism: Suncus etruscus (assembly GCF_024139225.1). Classification (NCBI taxonomy): domain Eukaryota; kingdom Metazoa; phylum Chordata; class Mammalia; order Eulipotyphla; family Soricidae; genus Suncus; species Suncus etruscus. The sequence goes on along the minus strand of NC_064856.1, from coordinate 59,306,213 downwards.
GGTTGGTTCGAATCCCGGTGTCCCATATGGTCCCCCGTTGCCTGCCAGGAGCTCTTTCTGAGCAGACAGCCAGGAGTAACCCCTGAGCACTGCCAGGTGTGACCCAAAAACCAAAAAAAAAAAAAAGAATAGTTCAGGGGCTAGAGTAAAATAAGTCAGAAAGAGAAGGACATAGAATGATCACACCCAACTATGATCCCGGCATTCCATGTAGTCCTCCGAGCCTGCCAGGAGCAATTTCTGAGCATAGAGCCAGGAATAAACCCTGAGCGTGCCGGGTGTGTCCCAAAAACCAAAATAAATAAATAAATAATAAAAAAGTAAAATGTCACAGAGGCAGATTGAGGGACAAGAGGGAAACTCTGGGAACACTGGTAAAGAGATGGAACATTGTACTACTGAAATTCAATCATGAATAACTTTGTATATCAGTGATTCAATAAAAAAATATAATTTTGGGGGCTGGAGAGATAGCGTGGAGGTAAGGCGTTTGCCTTTCATGCAGAAGAATGGTGGTTCGAATTCCGACATCCCATATGGTCCCTTGTGCCTGCCAGGGACGATTTCTGAGCACAGAGCCAGGAGTAACCCCTGAGCGCTGCCGGGTGTGACCCAAAAACCAAAAAAAGAAAAGAAAAAAAATATATATATATATAATTTCAAAAACAAATTAAGTCAAATACACCTGAATATTTTAGAATAAAATATGTTCTCCAGGGGCCGGGCGGTGGCGCTGGAGGTAAGGTGCCTGCCTTGCCTGCGCTAGCCTAGGACGGACCGCGGTTCGATCCCCCGGCGTCCCATATGGTCCCCCAAGAAGCCAGGAGCAACTTCTGAGCGCATAGCCAGGAGTAACCCCTGAGCGTCACAGGGTGTGGCCCAAAAACCAAAAAAAAAAAAAAAAAAAATATGTTCTCCATATTTTTACTAGTTTTGTTTTTTTTGAAAGGGAGACCCACATCCAGAGGTACTCAGGAAATGATATGCAGTACCAAGGATTAAAATCAAGTTTGTGGCCACAGCTGACTTATCTGTTTGTGGCAAGTACATTCTGCAGAAAAAAAAAAGGGGCTTTAAAAGCAAGTAAGCTTTGGGGCTAGCGACAGCAGGTACAACATTTGACTTGCTCCAAGCAGACTACTTGGGTTCAGTCCCTGGCATCCTATATGGTCATTTGAGTCCACCAGAAGTGATTCCTGAGTACAGAGTTAAAAGTAAGCAAGTCCTGAGCACTTCTGGGTGTGATACAAAAACAACACCTGGGGCCGGGCGGTGGCGCTGGAGGTAAGGTGCCTCCTGCCTTGCTGCTAGCCTAGGACGGACAGCGGTTCGATCCCCCCGTGTCCCATATGGTCCCCCAAGCCAGGAGCAACTTCTGAGCGCATAGCCAGGAGTAACCCCTGAGCGTCACAGGGTGTGGCCCAAAAACCAAAAAAAAAAAAAAACAACACCTACCACCCCCCAAAAAAGGTAAGTAAGCCTATCAGGCAGGTGGTTTCTTCAAGTCCAATATGAAAGAAATAATGCAGAGGCTTTTATAGTGGTTTTTGCACCTATAGTAGGATTGACTTTCTGTCACACTGTTGATATGCAGAGATACTTTAGAAATTTAAAATGCAAATGACTGAGATAACAAGGAAATAATGTGATTAGTAAAGAAACTGATCCACTTTATCTGTGTTACTCCACTATCAGTAAATCAACATGTACAAATGATCACAGAAGTGAAGAGAGGAATGTGGAAAAGAGAAGCAAAAGATAACAACAACAAAAGAGCATACAAGGTTTCAGATGGTTTTACTTTCAAGGCTAGAGACCAACCAGTGGGAAGGGCACTTGCCTTGCAAGAAGCCAGAATGGGTTAGATCCATGTAGCTCATATAGTATCGATCCCCTCAGTACCACAAGGAGTTAACCCTGAACACAGTCAGGAGTAAACCTTGAGCACCAAAGAATGTGCCCTTGCCCAAAAAAGTCTTACTCTCTTTCAACTATCCATAGGAGTAACACAGAAGAGGTAACCCTGTTTCACAAAGATCACTTTATCAAACATCTAATTATTAATGTTTTTTAGGATTTCTATTTTTTAAATATTTCTATCGCTCAAAAAATTTAATAATAAATTGTTTTCCAAGACTGTTTTATAACTGCTAACTTTATAAAATGTATTTGTAGGAGCCACAGCAATTGCATATTGGTAAGGCATCTGCCTTGCATGGGGTCAACGTAGGACAAACCTAGGTTCGATCCCCAGCAATCCCTTATGACCACCCAAGCCTGCCAGGAGCGATTTCTGAGTGCAGAGCCAGGAATAACTCGAGTAATGCCAGGTATGGCTCCCAAAGAACATAAAAACATATTTGCGGGCCCGGAGAGATAGCACAGCGGCGTTTGCCTTGAAAGCAGTCGATCCAGGACCAAAGGTGGTTGGTTCGAATCCCAGTGTCCCATATAGTCCCTCGTGCCTGCCCGGAGCTATTTCTGAGCAGACAGCCAGGAATAACCCCTGAGCACCACCAGGTGTGGCCCAAAAAACAAAAACAAACAAACAAACAAACAAAAACATATTTGCACATTTGTTTTGGTTTCTGAACCCAGTAATGCTCAGGAGTAACTTTGGACCCAGAGACACTCAAGGGATACTCCTGGCTCTGTGCTCCAAAATAGCTCCTGGCAGGCTTGGGGAATCATATGGGATGCCAGAATTGAAACAAGGTCTGTCCAAGGTTGGCTGTGTGCATGGCAAATGCCTTACCACTGTATTATCACTTCAGCCCCCTACTCAGGAGTAATTCTACTTCTGACTGCTCAAAAAATTATATGGGATACTGGAGATCAAATCTGAGTCAGCCTGTGTAAAACAAATACAAATACCCTACTATCACTCCAGTCCTCATATTTGCATTTTTAAAAGGGTATTCAGACAATCCACTAATGCCAAAGAGTTTTCTCAAAATCATCAAATTCAGGGGTCTCAAACTCAATTTACCTGGGGGCCGCAGGAGGCAAAGTCGGGGTGATCCTTGAGTGCAAAGTCAGTAGTAAGCCTTGAACATTGGGGTGTGTGACCCAAACAACTAAAACAAAACAAAACAAAAAAGATTCCTCTGGGCCCGAAGAGATAGCACAGCGGTGTTTGCCTTGCAAGCAGCCAATCCAGGACCAAAGGTGGTTGGTTCGAATCTCGGTGTCCCAAATGGTCCCCCGTGCCTGCTAGGAGCTATTTCTGAGCGGGCAGCCAGGAGTAACCCCTGAGCACAGCCGGGTGTGACCCAAAAACCAAAAAAAAAAAAAAGAAAGAAAAAAGAAAAAAGATTCCTCTAGGGCAGGGCGACAAAATGTAGCACAGAGGGCTGCAAACGGCCTGCGGGCCGCGAGTTTGAGACCCCTGATCTAATTATACAATCATGTCTTTTCAAGTTGCCACAAATTTGTGATCCTAGAAATGCTACAGAAGTACTGTTAAGATATCTTGAGATGGAGGCATAGTACAGTGGATAGGGCGCTTGTCTTACAAGCAGCCAACCTGCCCAAAAAATCTTCACATCTCCTTCCAAATGTTAAGTCCTAAATTACTTGTTTTCACTGAATATAACAAGAATTAGACAAATAATAATAGCTCTTTATATGTAATGGACTTTTATAAGGATCAAAAGTAAAACTAAGAATCTGGTAGAGATCTATTTCATTTTTCAATTTTATTTGGGCTGGGATAGGGTTGGGATACACACAGCAATCCTCAGGGGCTACTACTGACTCTAAGGTCTGGGATCACTCCTAGTAGTACTCAGGAGACCCTGTATGATGCAAGGAAGCAAAACAGGGCCTGCTTAATGAAAGGCAAGTGCCTTAACCTGTATACTATCTTTACAGTCCCATTTGTTGCTTTTATCTACAGTGCTAAGGGCTCATTCTTGTTAGTGCTAGGATGACCATAAGCAGTGGGAGTTGGCTCCATGCAAGGCAAGTACCTTAACTCCTGTACTAACTCTCTGGCTCTTTGGAAAAGACTTAATAAAAAAGGAAAGACCCAACTAGGTAGTGTTCTTCAATCTTTATATACTTGTAGACCAGCAGCTATCCCACAAACCTGTGCAGATGACAATTATAACCAAGGTAATAGTCCAATGTTTTTGTTTTTGTTTTTTGGGTCACACCCAGCAGCGCTCAGTACTCCTGGCTCTATGCTCAGAAATCACTGACAGGCTCTGGGGATCATATGGGATGCAGGGATTTGAATCACCGTCCTTCTGCATGCCCTGCCTCCATGCTATCCCTCCGGCCCTACGTAGTTTTGAGAAAAAGTAGAATCAGAGAACTGAGTGTAAATTTAATAAGAAAGTTTCAATTGATTATAGTGGTAAAATTAGGTTTTACAGCAAGATGGAAAAGCAAGATTACTGAATGGTTAATATTTGTATCAATGAAGAATGAAGTGAATTTACCAAAAACAAACAAACAAGGGGCTAGAGTGGTGGCACCAGTGGTAAGGCGTTTGCCTTTCGTGCGCTAGCCTAAGATAGTTCAATCCCCTGGCGTCCCACATGGTCCCCCAAACCAGGAGCAATTTCTGAGCGCATAGCCAGGGGTAACCCCTGAGCTTCAATGGGTGTGGCCCCAAAAGAAATTTAAAAAATTTTTGTAACATCCAGATAAAACTGTCAGTGTTACTTTTGTTTAAAATTCATGATACTTGGGGCTGGCGAGGTGGCACTAGAGGTAAGGTGTCTGCCTTGCAAGCGCTAGCCAAGGATCAGAACCACGGCGGTTCAATCCCCCCCGGCATCCCATACAGTCCCCCCAAGCCAGTGGCAATTTCTGAGCGCTTAGCCAGGAGTAGCCCCTTAGCATCAAACGGGTGTGGCCCAAAAAAACAAAAACAAAAAAAATTTATGATACTTTTGGATTTTTTTAGTTTACAAGAGATATTTACCTCCATGCTATCTCTCCGGCCCCAATGTTCATTTTCTTAAATTAACAAGTTTACAAAGGGAACCATTATGTTACTCACCATTACAATATTCATTCTGTATGAGCATATGATCATCTTCTGCCCATGCAGAGAAATATCGAACCACATGAGAATGTTGTCCAAGCACTGCATGAGCATATACTTCTCTCAAAGCATTCTGCCTAGGAGAAAAATAAGAATTCAAAGAAAGGTAAATTTTCAAAAAATAATAAATTGCTTAAAAGTTTTTTGAAGGGGGGGCACTGGTGATGGGAATGTTGCACTGTTTATGACTGAAACCCAATTAAAAACATGCTTGTAATCATGGTGCTTAAAGATTTATTAAAAAATAAAAATATATGGGCCCGGAGAGATAGCACAGCGGCGTTTGCCTTGCAAGCAGCTGATCCAGGACCAAAGGTGGTTGGTTCGAATCCCGGTGTCCCATATGGTCCCCTGTGCCTGCCAGGAGCGATTTCTGAGCATAGAGCCAGGAGTAACCCCTGAGCACCGCCGGGTGTGACCCAAAAACCAAAAAAAATAAATAAATAAAAATATAAAAGTTTTTTAAAGAGCCAGGAAGATAACACAATCCCTACCCTAGCATCTCTGAGTCCTGCCAGGAGTAAGCCATGAGCACAGTGGATGTGATCCAAAAAACAAAAAAGCTTTTTCAAAACAGAAAGCATGCGGCTAAAACCATAGTACAATGGAGATGGTGTTTGCCCTGCCATGTGGCTGATCAGGATTCGATCCCCAGTACCATATACAGTCCCTGAGCACTACCAGGAATGATCTTTCAGCACAGCCTGGTGGCCCACCCCAAAACTAAACAAAGCAAAAAAAAAAAAAAAGGAGCCTGAAGGGACCAGAGTGATAGTGGGTAGGGCATTTACCTTGCACACCGCTGACCGAAATCAAATTTTCCCGCATCCCATATGGTCCCCTGACCCTACCAGGAGTATTTTCTGAGTGCAGAGGCAGAAGTAAAGCCCAGCACCGCAGGGTGTGGCAACAAAAACAAAAACAAAAGGAGACTGAAGTACCCTTTGGAAGCAAGAGACTCAGGCAGGATCAATCCCCACCTAAACATGATCCCCAGATCATTGGATGTGACCCCAATATATAAAAACATCTTTAACAAAAGGGGCCAGAATGATAGTTAAGTGGATAAGAAGCCTGCCATGCATGCAAACCAACTCAGGTTTGATCCTGGATACCCCATTTTGATCCCCCTACCCATCACCACAGGAGCGTAGAGTAAGAATTAACACAAAGGGCCGGAGAGATAGCAAGGAGGTAAGGCGTTTGCTGTGCACACAGAAGGTTGGTGATTCGAATCCCTGCATCCCATATGGTCTCCCGAGCCTGCCAGGGGCGATTTCTGAGTGTAAAGCCAGGAGTAAACCCTGAGCGCTGTCAGGTGTGACCCAAAAAAATACCAAAAAATAAAAAATAAAAAAAATAACACTTAAGCATCAGCCTGTGTAGCCCCCAAACAAAACAAAATTAACACACAAAAACCTTTTTGGCCTTCCTTATGCAAATAATGACACATCAGGGCCGGAGAGATAGGAGGTACTGCGTTTGCCTTGCATGTAGAAGGAAGGTGGTTCGAATCCCGACATCCCATGGTCCCCTGAGCCTACCAGGGGTGATTTCTGAGCATTGAGCCAGGAGTGACCCGAGTGCTGCCGGGTGTGACCAAAAAAAAACAAAAACAAAAACAAAAATGAACCATCAGAGAAATAAAGAAAACAATTCACTTCATCACAATTGTGCCTCAGAAAATCAAGCTTAACCAGAGGTAAAATAAAAGAGGACACTAGGAAATGGAAATACACCTCCTGCTCATGGACTAGGGAGGATTAACTTCCATCAAAATGGCAATATTCCCCACAAAGCACTATAAAATTCAATGCAATCCCTAAAAGGGTATCAAGGACATTTTTTCAAATAGATACTTATAAATAAATAAAAACTGGGGCCAGAGTGACAGCACAGCAAGTGGACATTTGGTTCAATCCCCAGCATCCAGCATCCGTAAGATCCTGAGCCTGCCTGGGGTAATTTCTAAGTGAAGAGCCAGAAGCAACCGGAGTGCTGCTAAGGGTGGCCCAAAAACAAGCAAACAAACAAAAATTAGAATTATGTAAAAATCAAGCAATTCTCTACTCTTGGGAATACTTTCAGGGTCCAAAAACAATGCAGAAAAGACATTTGCACTCCTATATTCATTCACAATAGCCAAACTCTGGGAACCAAAGTGCTCAAGAAAAGATGACTAGATAGGGGCCAGAGTGGTGGCGGAGGGCGTAAGGCATTGCCTTCTGTGCTAGCCTAGGGCGAACCATGGTTTGATTCCCTGGCATCCCATAAGGTCCCCCAAGCCAGGAGAAACCCAAGCGAAGCGTCACCGGGTATGGCCCTCCCCCAAAAGATGATTAGATAAAAAAAATGTACATATGGAATATTAAGCAACCACTAGAAAATCATGAAACTGACTGATATCTATATGGATAGATCTAGAGTATCACGCTGAGCAAAATTGAATCAGGAGGTCCCAGAGAATGATTTCACTCATCTATGGAACATAAAGGAACATATTAGGAGATGTAGTAGTGACCAAAGACAATGGACACAAAGAGCTGGAGAATTGGTCCTTAGGAGGAAGCTTACCACGAGGAGTGGGGGGAAAAGGTGAGGGAAGGGACCACTAACAATGATATGAAAGAAGTGGTCACTCTGGGAGAAGACTCAGTTCTGAAGGAGGTAAAGTGATATGCATGATCCCCTATTACTAAGAGTACTGTAAAACCACAATGCCTCAAAGGAAAAAAATAAAATGAGAAAGTGCCCGCTAGAGTCATCAGGGAATTGGAGGGAAACTAGGGATTGGTGGAGGAGAGAAATGTATACTAGTGAAAATACTTTTGCTTTAACACTGTACTCCTAAAACTCAAACATGAATAACTTTGAAATTCATAGAAGTCAATAAACTAATTTTTAAATAAAAAGAACAAATAAAATCAAAAGTTTTTCCCCCCACCCCAAAATCAAAAGTTGTATTTAATACATACTCATCAACAGAGCCCGCCAATGGCTTTTTGGAACGCTTAATGGCATAAACGCATCCATCCAACCTCTTCACACACTTGAATACAGAACCAAATTCTCCAGAACCAATTTTCTCCAGCTCATAAAATTCTGTTGTATATCGTGACTTCATATTACTTTCAGTAATTGTAATTCTCTGTAATAAGAAGCATATACATATGTACAATACAAAAATTAAAAAATGATGTTCATTATGGTATGTGAAACTTTTGAATCAGGTGTTGGGGCTGGATAGATAATACAACATTTAAGGAACTTGCTTTGTACAAATGTCAGGCTTGGGTTACAAGATCAGCACCCCAGATGGTCCCCTGAACCTGGCCAAGAGTGATCCTTGAGCACAGAGCCATGTGTAAGCCGTGGCCACTGCCAGGACCTCCTGGCAAATGGACCTCCCCGCAAGTAACGAAAGTCAAGCATTAACACTTATATAACATATTATTTATATGATAACTTGTTAAACAGTACAAAATAAAATTTCAAAAATATTTACTTTAGCAGGTCTTGTTTCATCTTCAAACTCATAATCACTGGCTTCCATGTCCTCACCATAGGAACTGAAAAATAAGTATTTTCCATAAATATATAAGTATTATATCATCTAGATATATATTAAGTATGCAATAACGTTGGGTCGGAGAGATAGCATGGCGGTAAGATGTTTGTTTGACTTGCAAGCAGGACAGTGGTTCGAATCCTGGCATCCCATATGGTCCCCAGAGCCTGCTCAGGAGCACTGAGCCAGGAGGAACCTCTGAGCGCTGCCGAGTGTGACCCAAAAACAAAAAAAAAAAAGTGTGCAATAAAGTGCAATTTTAAGGAATAAACAACATTTAATTATTTTTTTAATCTTAAGATACAGCTCCGGGCCAGAGAAATAGCACAGAGGTAGAGCATTGGGCATTTGCCTTGCACGCGGACAATCTGGAACAGACCTGGGTTTGATTACCAGCATCCCATGTAGTCCAAGCCTACTAGGCTAGGCACAATTTCTGAGCCCACAGAGCCAGGAGTAACCCCTAAGCGCCACCTGGTGTGGCTCAAAAACCAACAACAACAAAAGATATAGCTCCTCAGAAGAAAATGCTTTTTCTGATAATAAATATAATCGAACACAACAAATCCACAAGACAAAAGATTTCTTCTTCTGTTTTGTTTTTTTTTTTTTTGGTTTTTGGTTTTGGGCCACACCCGGCTGTGCTCAGGGGTTACTCCTGGCTATCTGCTCAGAAATAGCTCCTGACAGGCACAGGGGACCATATGGGACACCAGGATTTGAACCAACCACCTTAAGTTCTGCATCTCAGCTGCTTGCAAGGCAAAGACGCTGTGCTATATCTCCGGCCCCAAGACAAAAGATTTCTAAATTATCTCTGCCTGCCTTATACTTGACACCTGATGTCCTACAAAGCTACCTAAACTTCTCACCCCACCACTCCTTTCCCAAGATTATTTCCCCCACAGTGATTGCTATTAATAATAAAAAAAAATTTATCAGGACATAAGCTTTCCTAATCATTTAGATGAAACTAGGTTTGATAACTATACCAAACCAATTTTGTATGGTTAAAAAAAAAAACAGAACACCAAATAACTACTTACTCATTCCAATATGTTCTCTTTCTTCTACGACACAGCCCTGAGGAATGAAGTAACAGAGAATCTGGAGTAAAAGGATTAACGTTCACTTGAGGAGTCTGTCGTGCGTCAAATTCCCTTTTTCCTGATTTTCCCGTGTCCATGAAGAGAGAACCACCTCGAAGTTTAACAGAACTGGAATCAATTCCACGGGCTTTGGAGAGCAAACTCTAGAAAAGGAAAATTAAAAATATTTAAGACCCAAGACACACAGCTAGATAAATATAGCTGTCTCAACCTACAGTTAAATTAGCATTTCGCATGGGTAAAGATGAGGATCAGAGAAACACTTATTCGGCACTTTAAGCAAAATACACTTGGTTAACTTTGAAGTCTGAGCTGAAAACATGAAAACCTTCCTTTTCTAAAAAGAAAAAAAATCACTACAACACTAGGTCTCTAACTCAACAAACAATTAATGCAGGCTAAGCTTAAGTTTATTCCCGTGGTTGGTTAGAAATCAGTGAACTCTAGAATCCATCTAAAAATAGAGGTAAAGAGAGAGCCATATAGAAGCTCTCCACCCTTCCAACTCTTATCTATACAGGGCTCAGAAAAGCACCTCCGAAGGAAGGACTCCGCCCCACACTCCAAAGGGATCCTTCAGACCTTAGGCAAGTCTGCTAAGACAGAAACCACAACAACAAAAATCCCCCACAAAGGGCAAGCCACAGATCTTCCTTGAAGGCTCGCAGGGCCCTAAGGAAAGCCGCTCAGTTGAAAGGGTGCGTTTTCCATATTAATCTTATCAGTGAGATTTGCCTCTATTTACTGAAGCGTCTGGGGGTCACTTCTAAGGCTCCACAAGTGGTAATCTGCATTCTCACTACAGCCGCCAAATACCTACTTTTGTAAGATAATCATCAACCCTTGGAAAAGCACCAAAGTGGGGGGGGGGGCGGGCGGCTGGGGGCCACAACAGCCGAAGCGGGGTATTTAGGAAGTGGGGGGAATGCTCCCTCCTAATCAGGTTCCAGCCGGCCAAAGTGGCCCAGGGCATGCGAACGCTTTCCCCAGTGCACAGCTTTGACTCGGGAGATGGTTTTTCAAAACACGATTGCGAGCTATTTCCGAGGACCTGAGACTGTCAAAGCTGGGGGGGGGGCAGGGGGGGCGGGTGAACCCGCCGCAGCCCACGTTGCAGCGCAGTCTCGGCCCTGAGCTCCAACTCTGCTCCCCGGAGTCAGCCACAGGACACCCCGAGCTTATTAAAGTCAACTCAGCTCGGGGGGGGGGGAACTGTTCACCGCCCCAACTTTAGGCGCGATGGCCGCGGAGGAGCGTCAGGTCAGGTGGGCCGGGCCCGGGAGCCCCTCCGGGCGCCTCGTCCTCCACAACCCGGGCGGCCGTTAGTTAAGTCGTCGGGGGTGGAGGGAGGAACACCTGGCCCGGCGGCACCCCAAAAAATGCTGTAGTTTACAAGCTGCAAGCGAGGCCCATTGTTCAGGTTACATAACCGTCAGGACCACGTCCTGGACTGCGCCCCGAAAAGAAACAACAAACAAAAGCGGGCTGCCAATTTTGGCAGCGGTGCGTGCGTGCGGGCCGTTAAGCAACCGAACCCCCGCTTCTCTTGCGGCCGGCACGCGCTCCGTTCTTCACTTCACCTTCGGGGTGTGCGGCGTGTCGAAGAGGCGCAGCTTGCGGAAGGTCTTGTGCGGCGGCGTGGCCGGCTGCTCGGGCAGCAGCGGGGTGCGGGGCGGCGGGGCGGCCGCGACGTCGGGGCTGCTGCTGCGGCCGCCGCGCACGGGCGACAGGGCGCTGGCCGCGAAGTAGGCGGCGGCGGCGGGCGACTTGACGGGCGACGACGAGCCGAAGCCCTCCTCCTCCCACGAGTCGCCCTCGGCGCCCGCCGCGCCGCAGCCCACGCCCGCGCAGGCCGCGTCGCCGTCGCCGTCCGGGTCCGGGTCCGGGTCGGCGTGGCCGGCGCCGCGCAGCACCGAGTCCTCGTCGTCGCCCTCGTCCTCCTCCTCCAGGCCCCCGGGGCCGGGGCGAAGGCAGCGGCGGCGGCGGCCGGGCCCGGGCTCGGCGGGGCTGCGCGCCGAGGGCAGCGGCGAGTCGGGCTCCTGGAAGGCCGAGTCCTCGCCCGTGCTGTGGCCGCTGCCCTCTTCCTCCTCCTCCTCCTCCTCGTCGTCCTCCTCGTCGCAGTCGCTGCAGGGCGAGAAGATGAGCTTCTGCCGCAAGCCGCCGCCGCCGCTGCCGTTGCAGGCGGGCCCGGAGCGGCGGCGGCGGCGGGGCGGCGGCGGCTGCTGGCGGCTCAGGAAGCTCATGGCGGCCAGGGACGGCGGCGCTCCCGCGGGCTCCGGGAGGAAGAAGCCCGCCGAGGCCACAGCGCCGGGGGCGGGGCTGCCACGTGCGGCGGCGCGGCTCCGGGACAGCTCACTCCGCTCGGGGACGCGGCGGCCACGGCGCGAACTCAGCCTCCGTCCGTCCTCCCGTCCGTCCGTCCGTGCAGTCCCGGGACGCCGAGGCCAGCGGCGGTGGAGCGGCGGCGGAGGTGGGGTTTGCCTCCTCCGGGCCCGGCGAGCTCGGCTGGGCCAGTGGCTGCTTCGGGCTCCGCGGCTTCCCGCGACCGTTACCCACGTGACCGCCCGGCCCACCAATCCCCGCCCAGCCTGGGGTTTGAAAAAACTGCAGGGCGCGACGTCGCTCGCGGGGGGGCGGGGCCGGCGACGCGATTTTGGCGCCAATTCGCCGGCCCCGCCCTCTCTCCCTCGCTGCTTAGGCGGAAGAGTGGCACCGCCCAATTCGCTTCGCGTGGGCGTGTCCGGCGGCGCGGCGGAGTCATAGAGGTGGCCACGCCCCCTAGTGGGGGCGGGCTAGAGGAGACGCCTCCGGAGGAGGAGGAGTGTCCGGAACGGAATGTTTCCTCCACTCCTCCTCTCCACTCCGCTCCGCTCAAGAGGCGGGGCCGAGCGAGGGACTTCCGGTGTCGTCTCGGGCTCTGAAGAGGCCGGGTTAGAGTCTGATTAGTTTCTCCACGCAGCCATGGCTTCTCCCGCTGAGGTCTCGCTGCGACGTGAGTGAGGTGTGAGCGGAGAATGGCGATAAAGCCGCGGGACCTTTTCGAACCGGACCCCAAACTCGGCCCGAAGAAGAGGAACGCGTGGGTCCTCTGGGGGGAGGGGCGCGCCCTGAGCCTCCGTTTCTCCCCCGCCCACTAGGCCGGGGTGGTTGTTATGGTGACGTGTTCCCGTCCCCCAATCTCGCGAGACTTGGCCGATGTCAATATCCACAGCCCCCGGGGCCTGGCACACCCCCAGCGCTCCCTGCCCGGCCCCCTGTTGGGATTTGTGGCTAGTGTTCAACTAAGACGGTGGGCCCAAGCTCCCTAGTAGCCAACACTGCTTGAAGAAGATGCACCTGCACCGAGGAATAACGTCGGACAAATTTCTTAAAGAGTGTTTTGAGTTGTAAATGATACCGGAAAGAGGAAGGCTTTTTGTTTTTATCTCTGTTGTGTAATTCGTTGGGCCCTGGTCGTTGATAACGATAATCATGTGGCCTAACACCTAAGCTGCCCTAGAGATTAAAAACAAGCTGATAGGGACGGAGCTTTCGTACCACTTGTAAGGCGTTTTGCTTCGCACGTGGCCAACCTGGAATTACTCCTGATCATCACAGAGTGTGGATTCAAAGACGCAAAATAGAATTGAAAAAACAAAACACATTATTGGGGCCAGAGAGATAGCATGGAGGTAAGGCATTTGCCTTGCATGCACAGGGACGTTGGTTCGAATCCCGGCATCTCATCTGGTCCCCTGAGCCTGCCAGGAGCGATTTGAGTCAGGAGGAACCCCTGAGCGCAGCCAGGTGTGACCTAAAAAAAAAAAAAAAAAACCCACACACACATTATTGTAATGATACACAGAGACAATAGAGATGAGGCCTGCAAGGACCGGCCAGGACGTGAAGCTAAACCACAAAGAGTGATGATGAGAAATAACTACAATGACAACTGTAATGACAATGGTAGTGAATGAGAGAAGTTGAATTGCAATGTCTCAGGGCTGGCAAGGAGTGTGGGAAGAGGGAGCTAGGGGGGCATTGGTGATGGGAATGTTGCACTGGTAATGGGGATTGTTTTGGGGTTCTTGGGGGGGGGTTGGTTTTTGGGCCACATCCGGCGGTACTCAGGGGTTACTCCTAGCTGTCTGCTCAGAAATAGCTCCTGGCAGGCACGGGGACCATATGGGACACCAGGATTCGAACCAACCACCTTTGGTCCTGGATCGGCTGCTTGCAAGGCAAACGCCGCTGTGCTATCTCTCCGGGCCCCAAATAAACAATTTTATTTATTTATTTATTTTTTTTTTTGGTTTTTGGGTCACACCCGGCGGTGCTCAGGGGTAACTCCTGGCTGTCTGCTCAGAAGTAGCTCCTGGCAGGCAAGGGGGACCATATGGGACACCACCTTAGGTTCTGGATCAGCTGCTTGCAAGGCAAACACCACTGTGCTATCTCTCCAGGTCCGGGATTGTTTTTTTATAACTAAAACCCAACTACAAACATGTTTGTAATTGTGGTGCTTAAATATTTTTAATTTATTTAAAAAACAACAGCAACATGTAAAACCAATTAATAAACCCACCAGGAGTTGGTACTTCAGTGAATATTGAATGCTAATATGGCTTTATTTTAATACATGTTTCATTTTTCTTTTGGTGAAGCAAGATAATTTTTATTGAAACGTTTTAAGATGTGAGGGGTGTGAAAGAAGAGCAAGTTCAAAAAGCTTATGTTAAGCTTCTCCAGAGTGGAAAAAGCAAGCAAAGAAACAAGACAAGCAAGATCTATATATTAGAGAGGATCTAGGCTTCAAGAACAAGCCCTTGATTAACAACCTTAAGCCTTTGAAACTGACTTCAAGACCATGACTATTTCCTGTTGTCGGTTTGTTGTTTTTGTGATGCCGGGGATCTAACCTAATTGCCTCTATTGCAGCGCTTAGCGGATAGTAATTCTGCATTATATAACAGTGGGTCCTTAATAGTGGTGTTGAGTTCAAGGTGGCTTCGTTAAGTTGATGAAAGGAATACCTGCTCTTACAGAACCCAAGGACATTATTTGAGAACATGTTTTTTTCTTCTTTTTTGCGGGAGGGTTCCGCACCCAAAGGTGTTCAGGGTTTACTCCTGACTCAGCGCTCAGGGATTACTCCTGGCGGGCAAGGGGGGGTCATTTGGGATGCTAGGGATTGAACTGGCTGATCCAAGGCAATGGCCCTACTCTCCAAACCTCAAGGACTTGTTTGGTTTGGGGTTTGTTTCTTTTTGCGGGAGCCATTTAGAAAGTCTTGATAAGTTTCACAAACCTGGAGCTGAGCCTTAGCACAGCAGTTTAGGGCTCTTGCCGTGCACGCAGATAATCTTGGTTGGATCCCCGGAACCCCATAGTGTGTGTCCCTGAGCTTGCCGGAGTGGTCCCTGAGCGAAGCCAGAAGTTAGCCATTAGAACCGCCAGGTGTGATGAGAGAAGAGGGGAAGGAGGGAGAAAGAGGAGAAGGGAGAAGAAAAAGAGGAGGAGGAAGAGGAGAGAGGAGAGAGATGAAACATGCCTTTCATACCAAGTAGTTGAGCTCCAGAGATGATTTGTAGCCCTGATCTTCCCCTGCACCTCTGGCAGCTCTTGTTGAAATAAGAAAAGTATTATTTGAAATACTGCTGGAGAAATGGTACAGGGGTTAAAGCCCTCCACTAATATTCGGTTTGATTCCTCCCCCCCTTGGGTCTTCCAGCACTTCACGTTGTGGGTCAACTCCCAATAAAAGTTAAACTCAGGTTGGATTTTCAATAATGGGAAGATATCTCAGTTATTACATGGGATCACCTGAGAAAAGTTACACAACTGAAACATACAGTGAAAATATTGTATTTACTCAAACATTTGCTGACATGAAAATATTTCCTTATGTTGATTCAACTTAATTTTAAGCGCTTTGAAGAGAAAAACTCTACCCTTTTGTATTTTCCAGTGGCATTCTCTGATCTTCCGTGGCCAAAGTCAAGGAGTGTTTTTTTACAATTCATTCCAACACCTCCTTCACCTTTACTCTGATGACAAAATTCTTTGTCATGGAAATAGATCTACAACTGGTTTACAGCCCTGGAATGAGGGTAGGGTGGATACTGGTGGAGGTGTATTGTTATGGACTTTGTATGCATGAAACCATATCATTATCGTTATTGTAAATAACTTGTGCCTCAAATAAAAAGTGTTTTAAATTATTTTAATGGTTGATATTTTCTCCAGTCTACGTCAAATCTAAATAACAATAACTTGAAGGTGTTCCTAAGCAACAGTAGAGTCCTAAGGGTACTTGGCTTTCAGGTTTCTGTCCCCAGCAAATAGTCCCTGGTCTTCCAGTCCCCAAATCCTGTTAGGAATGATCCTTGAGTGCAGAACCAGGAATAATCCCTGAACAGCTCCAGATGTGGTTCTCAAATCAAAATAATAAATTTGAAAAACTTTTATTTTTTGCCCACAACACAGTTCCCTGTAAAAATAGCATGCTTCCTGGGTAAACAGTAATTAAAACCCCCAAAGATATATCTCTCTATAAGCCCCTCTTCTCTCTATAGTTCTGTATCTTTGGGGATCCACTTGAGTTCACATTTCTTCCCCTCTTTCTCACAACATTCCGTTTTATTTCTTTAATATTTAATCTATCTCAAAGTTACTCTATCCCCTTTAAGAAAAAAGGAGTGTGTTCTTAGTCATCACATTTTCCCTCCCTTCCTGGACTTATTTATTTTTCTGAACGTAGAGTTAAATGCTACAAGTTTCCCACTGCTTCAACCCTTGGTCTAGTCACCCCTCCCCCATCCCTTTCTGGAGATAAGCAGTCTTAGTTTTTTGTTCTCCTTTTGGAGTTTTGTTTTTTGTCAGTTCTAATTTTGTCACTAAAGTCCTTAAAATAAACAATTTAAAGCAAAGGTAACTGAACTCCCACAGTAAATGGAAGGGTTTTTTTTTTTCTCTCTCTTACTTTTTTTTTCCCCTAAGTTTTTGGGCCACACCAGGCATTGCTAAGGGTTACTCCCAGCTCAACACTCAACACTCAGGAATCACTCACTCCTGGTTTCACTCACTTCTGATATGCCTGGGTTTTCAAATGGGATGAGGAAGATCAAACCCGGGTCACTAGTGTGCAAGGCCAAGCGCTCTACCTACTGTTCTAACTCTCCGATCCAACAGAAAGAAAGCGTTGTTGGACCATCCACAGTCCTAGTACTTCGAATGTTTGGCACCCAGTCCTCACATAGAATGAGAGAGATAAATTAGAGATCAAAAGAAAAAAGACTGGTAGAAAGAAAACGGTTTTTTAAGTTGAAAACAAGTCTCAGTTTATAAAATCTTTTCTTGACTTAGTCTTCTTCCAAGTGAAAAATAAATATTCCCAGCACCGGACTTCTCTACCCTATCAGGGATGGACTATATAACACTCATTGTTTACTTGTCTAAGCTTCCCTCCCAGGCTGAGATCAAGTTTTATTTGCCTTTAGATCTCCATTAACTAACAGTGTGCTTTGTACCCTGGTGTTTTTAAAAAACAAATGCCAAAATGAATAAGAAAGAAGGGGCACCACCTTTTCGAGCTCAATACAGAGCACAATGTTATAGTTTAACTGTAGCACTGCCCTAACTGAAATTTGAAGTGATTGTTCTGATTTTTCAAAATTCCATGTTCCTCTGAGTACAGCACGGTACTGGAGAGACAGGGCTACACCCACCTTCTCCCCGGGCATATCTAATTCAAATTTCCTCTGTTTGTAATTGTGAAGTTGCTAGGCAACTTTTGCAGAATCCACAGACGTGTGGCAATGTTATAATAACTAAGTAAAAATCTTGCCTCCGGGTAATGAGAGAACTTAACTTGTTTATCCCCTCAGACAGCTGATTTAGCAAGTTAAATACATTAAAACCTCTATTGTCAACGCATTTAACTTCTTTTTTGGAGGGTGGGGTTTGGGTCACACCCAGAAGTGCTCAAGGGTTACTCCTGCCTCTGCAGCGCTCAGAAATCACTCCTGGCAGTGACAATTTCATTGACAATGGGATGCCTGGGATCAAACCCGGGTGGGTTGTGTGCAAGGCAAATGCCCTTCCACTTTGCTACTACTCCAGTCACTCCCATTTAACTTCTTTAGAAAGATAATTTAGGGGCCGGAGAGATAGCACAGGGGCGTTTGCCTTGCAAGCAGCTGATCCAGAACCAAAGGTGATTGGTTCAAGTCCCGGTGTCCCATTGGGTCCCCAGTGCCTGCCAGGAGCTATTTCTGAGCAGACAGCCAGGAGTAACCCCTGAGCACCGCCGGGTGTGACCCAAAAACCAACATATATGTATATATATATATATAGATAGATGTATATATATATATAAATGTATATATATACACATACATACATATATATAATTTAATTATATAAGACATATGCTAAGGTTTTATTTTATGACCAATACTATATTTATGTTATATAGGAAAAGCTGGTATACAGAAAGATTGAGTGATTTGCTTGCCTTCTAAAAATGAGTGCTTGACAGACCTTGGTGTTAGTTTTTTATTATATTTTATTTATGTATTGTTTTTAATTCTACAGATCAATACAAATATATACTGTTCATTAATCTATGAATGATATGGAGTAAATCAGTGTTACCAAGTTTAAAAAAAAAAGATAATTTAGGTACATCCCTGAAGATTTATATTATAACAAGGCTCTAGCACAGGGGTCTCAAACTCAATTTACCTGGGGGCTGCAGGAGGCAAAGTCAGGGTGAGGCAGGGCCGCAAAAGGGATTTCGCTTACCGAATGCAATAAAAAATTGCATTAGTAA
Organism: Suncus etruscus; assembly: GCF_024139225.1. NCBI lineage: Eukaryota > Metazoa > Chordata > Mammalia > Eulipotyphla > Soricidae > Suncus > Suncus etruscus. Next base: position 59,287,668 of record NC_064856.1, on the reverse strand, counting down.
GAAAAAAATCGCAAAAAGTCGCATTAAAACATTTGCATGCCCTGAACGGAACTGCTTGGGGTATGCGAATGTTTAATGCGATTTTTTTTCTTACTAATGCGATTTTTATTGCGATTATTCAGTAAGCAAATAATCGCGAATACTGCGATATTTGAAGGCTGGCCGCGGGCCACAAAATGTACTGAGGGCCGCAAACGGCCCCTGCTGAGACCCCTGCTGTAGAATTCATGCCTTGCAAGTATGAAGCCTTTGAGGGGAGGGGCTGTTCTATTACCATCACATCCAATATTTGAAATTTTTTAAGATTTATAATTAGGGTGCTGGAACGATGCCGCAACGAGTAAGGCGTCTGCCTTGCCCCTTGCTAGCTTAAGAAGGAACGGGATTTGATTCCTCCTGGTGTCCCAAGCCAAGAACAATTTTGTTCTGTTTTGTTTTGTTTTGTTTTTGTTTTTGTTTTTGGGTCACACCCAGCAGCGCTCAGGAGCTACTCCTGGCTCTATGCTCAGAAATTGCCCCTGGCAGGCTCGGGGACCATATGGGATGCCGGGATTTGAACCACAGTCCTTCTGCATGCAAGGCAAACGCCTTACCTCCATGCCATTTCTCTGGCCCTAAGACAGGAGCGATTCTGAGCTCATAGCCAGTAGTAACCCCTAAGCATCACCAGGTGTGGCCCAAAAACCAAAAAAAAATTTATAATTAAGGCCAGAGAGATAACACAGTGGTAGGGCGTTTGCCTTGCACACAGCTGATTCAAACAGGTGGTGGTTTGAATCCCGGCTTCCTGTACAGTCCCCCGTGCCTGCCAGGAGCAATTTATGAGCATAGAGCCAGGAGTAACTCCTGAGCACCGCCAGCTGTGATCCCAAAACCAATATATATATTTATTTATAATTAATATGAATTACATTCAGATACTTTAACCTGCACAGTACATGAATATACATGCATATATTTACTCACATGAGCCTTACAGATTTAAAAGGTTCCTCAGAACTGGGAAGAAGTGTTTGATCCCCAAAATCTCAAATGGTTTCTTGAACGCCCCCAGGAGTAATTCCTGAAAGCAGAGCCAGAACTAAGACCTGAGCACTGACAGGTGTGGCCCAAAAACAAAAGACAGACAAAACAAAAGAACTGGGGATAGTGATTTGGTTTTATATAATTGGTGGGGGGGGGGGGTTGGGCCACACCTGGTGATGCTCAGAGGTTACTCCTGGCTATGCCTGGCTCCGGGGAACATATAGGACCTGGGAATCAAACTAAGGTCCGTCCTGGGTCAGCCACGAGCAAGGCAAACTCCCTACCGCTGTGCTATCACTCTGGCCCCTGGTTTTATATGACTTTTTTTTTTTTTCGTTTTTGGTTTTTGGGCCACACCAGGCGGCGCTTAGGAGTTATTCCTGGCACTGTGCTCAGAAATTGCTCCTGGCAGGCACAGGGGACTATATGGGATGCCGGAATTCGAACCATTGTCTGTCCTGTATGGGCTGAGTGCAAGGCAAACACCCTACCGCTGTGCTAGCTCTCTGGCCTCAGGTTTTATGTAACTTTTATAGGAATGTTTCATAAGACTGTCTTTACCTAAAGTTGTCTCCTTACTATTTTATGCTTTTGATTCTGGTATTCTGGGTAAATAATTTTCTCTAAGCAAGAGTCTGTTTGGAGGCTGGAGAGATAGCATGGAGGTAGAGCATTTGCCTTGCATGCAGAAGGACGGTGGTTCAAATCCTGGCATCCCATAGGGCCCCCTGAACCTTCCAGGAGCAATTTCTGAGCATAGAGCCAGGAGTAACCCTTGAGCACTGCCGGGTGTGACCCAAACCCCCCCCCCAAAAAAAAGGAAAAAAAAGAGTCTGTTTGATCTATTTCTGTTAAAAATTAAAGCTATGGGTGATGGAGCAATAGCACAGCACAGCGGGTAGGGTGTTGTCTTGCACATGGCTGACCTGGGTTCAATCCCAGCGTCCCATAGATTTCCCCTGCACCTTGCAATAATTTCTGAGGGCAGAACTAGTAGAAACCCCTAAGTGCCTCCAGGTGTGATCCAAAACACATACACACACACACACACACACACACACACACACACAATTAAAAGCTATGTTGGTCAAATTCATCTTCATAGTAAACAATCAAATCACACACTAAAGAAATTGAATTTTTTTAAACCTTCCTTGTCATATTTACCTAACCTCTTAGAGTTCTGGTTTTCTCAGCAAGCCTTAATTCATTCCTGTTCAACTGCTACTAACTGCCGCTTAGCCCCAGAAATCCAGATCTAAAATGTGGTCACTCCTATTGCTGCTCATATTAGGTTTCTCAAATATAGATTAGATTTCTCTACTCTGTCACTCGTCTTAATGCCACTGATGGATGTAGTTGTTTGACTGTTAAACTACCTGTTCATCAGCTCACCCAAAGAATAAATATAATCAACTCAATTCCTCCTTGGTGAATTAGATGTGAGACTAGCATTGCCCCTTAAAATAGTGTTCAAATGGGCTGGAGAGATAGCATGGAGGTAAGGCATTTGCCTTTCATGCAAGAGGTCATCAGTTCTAATCCCAGCGTCCCATATGGTCCCCTGTGCCTGCCAGGAGCAATTTCTGAGCATGGAGCCAGGAGTAACTCCTGAGCACTGCCGGGTGTGACCCAAAAAAAAAAAAATAGTGTTCAATAAATGGTATATGTGCTTTTCATTATAGTAATAATATTGGAAAATAATCTACACCTGTTAATAACTTATAGTCAATAAATTCACCACGTGACTCCTGATGTTCTCAAGTAAATATGTATTTGTAGTAGTTGATTTGATGTATGCTAGCAAAGCTCATCAGATCAAAATGAACAGTAATAATATAAGAACTTGGGCCAGAATGATACCACAGTGGTAGGGCATTTGCCTTGCACATTGCTGACGCAGGACGGACCCGGGTTCGATTTCCAGTATCCCATATGGTCCCTGAGCCTGCCAGGAGTAATTTCTGAGCAAAGAGCCAGAAGTAACCCCTGGATGCGTCTGGGTGTGGCCCAAAAACCAAATAAATAAATAAATAAATAAAATAATAATATAAGAACTTGAGTGTATCTCTGGAAAAGGGACCAGTTGAGAGCATGTATTTTCATGACATAAATGTTATTTCTTTTTTGTTTGTTTGTTTGTTTGTTTTTGGGCCACACCTGGCGATGCTCAGGGGTTACTCCTGGCTATCTGCTCAGAAATAGCCCTTGGCAGGCACCGGGGACCATATGGGATGCTGGGTTTCAAACCAACCACCTTGGGTCCTGGGTTGGCTGCTTGCAAAGCAAATGCCACTGTGCTATCTCTCCGGCCCCTAAATGTTATTTCTTGTCATGCCTAATACATCTTCTTTTGTTTTGTTTTTGGACCACACTGGGCTGCACTTAGGACTTCTTCCCATCTCTGTGCTTAGAGATGACTCCTAGCAGGCTCAGGGGACCATATAGGTTACTAGCGATAGAATCCAGGTCTGTTGTGTGCAAGGCAAGCACCCTATCCACTATATCATCCCTCCGGCTCTTTATGCCTAATTCATCTTTCACATACTGTTTTCATTAATACTTCTGTTTATGTAAGGAAAATCAAAGGCATTTTTTATTGTATCCTTTAAATGTGGTTATAGTAATTATATGACCTATTATTAAAAGTGATGACCTAATATTTATTAGTTTTAGTTTAGTTTTTGCGCAGGGACCTTCAATTATGAAGAACTATTCTAGGGTACTTAAAAGTTGCATTGTGGGAGGCCAGGGCTATAACACAGCGGTAGGGCATTTGCCTTGCATGCGACCAACCCAGGACAAACCCAGGTTAGATTCCCAGCATCCTATATGGTCCCCTAAGCCTGCCAGGAACAATTTCTGAGCTCAGAGACAGGAGTAACCCCTGAGCACCCCTGGATGTGCTCATAAAAACAAAACGCTAGCATCATGGGAGCCATAGCAATAATATAGCAGATAGTGTATTTGTCTTGCACATGGCTGATTGGTTCAATCCATAGCACATCATGTAGACCCAAAGCTCTACCAGGAGTGATCCCTGAGCATATAGCTAGGAATATGACCCGAGCACTGCTGGATGTGGTTCCTCCCTCGCCCCCCCCCAATAAAAAACCTGTTCACATGCCTGGAGAGATAGCATAGGAAGTAAGGTCCTCGCCTTGCACATAACCAACATTCATGTAATATAACACATTTCTTGGCATTGCAATTATCCCCTTAATGCTGCCAGGAGTGACTGGTAAACATACAGCAAGAAATAAATTCCCAGGGCTGGAGTGACAGCACAGCTAGTAGGGCTTTTGCCTTGCATGTGGCCAATCAGGGTTTGATACCTGATGGTCCTTTGAGCCTGACAGGAGTAATTTCTGAGAGCAGAGCCAGGAGTAACCCTTGAGCACTGCCAGGTGTGGCGAAAAAAAAAAAAAAAAGAAAAGAAGTAACCCTTGGGGCCAGAGAGATAGCACAGAGGTAGTGTGTTTGCCTTGCATGCAGCCAACTCAGGACGGAGGGTGATTCGAATCCTGGTATGCCAGGAGTGATTTCTGAGTGCAGAGCCAGGAGTAACACCTGAGCACCGCTGGGTGTGACCCCAAGAACTAAAAAAAAAAAAAAAAAGAAGTAACTCTTGAGCACTGCCAAAAATGTCTCAAAAGGCGCGCACACACACACACACACACACACACACACACACACACACACACACACACACACGGCTATCATTAGATGTATTATTAAAAGTAGACTATCTCTCCAGCTATTTCACAGATTTCCCCTCCCCCCATCTTTTAAGACTTGATGTTAGGGCCTGAATACAGTGTATATGGCACTTGCCTTGCATGCACCTGACCCATCCCTAGCATCCTATATGGTGCCCTCAGGCGTCCAGGAGTGATTCTTGAGCACAGAATCAGGAATAATCTCTGAAGTGAAACCTCTGAAATATAACCTCTGGGTGTAACTCCCCCATAAAAGACTTCGTGGTTGATTGCAATCAGTCATACATGTGACAAGAGTTCTTAGGTCTGGAGAGATGGTACACTGAGTACGGTACGTGGTTTATAAGGTGGCTGACCCAGTTTCGATTTCAAGCACCTCACATTGTCCATTGAGCATGTGAGGAGTAATCCCTGAGCCAGGAGTACTTCCCCCCATCCCTCCGAAAAAGACTTCCCAAAAGAAAATACTGATCACTGGACTGAGGAGATAAAATAGCAGTTAAGGTGTTTGCGTTGTTCTTGGCTAACCAGGTTTTGTTCCTCAGCTTATGTGGTCCCCTAAACCCACTAGAAGTGATCCCTGAACAAAGGGCCAAGAGTAAGTCCTGAGCTCAAACAGGACTGTTTAGGTGTGGTCCAGGAAGGAAGGAAGGAAGGAAGGAAGAAAGGAAGGGAGAAGGGAAGGAGGGAGGAAAAAGGGAGGGAAGGAAGGAAAGAAGAAAGGAAGGAAGAGAAAAACTATTCATCACTATCTTCATTATTCCTAGATGAGAGTTTTCAATCAATGTAATAAAAACTATAGTTCTGTGAAGCAGTTAGCCAAAACATCATATTTACTATATACTATTTTATAACTTTTCTAATGGAATGGCATCAAGTAGCACCATTTTCTCCAATACTCTTTTTTTTATTTTCTTTTTACAGAGATGTAATATGCTTTTCTCTATATTAAGAGTTTCAATAACTCAGTGAAAAGATCACTTCACATGAAATGTTATAAACAGTAAGAATTGTAAGGACCCAACAAAAAGCCAGTGTCCAGGACACATGCAGTTAATTGATTAATTGCCTCTTCTCTTGTGTTAGTGACTCACACAGGAAGTAACCTGACTGACTCGAAGACCAGTTCAGTTCATTCATTTGCTGAATGACAGGCTGTGATTATTTAAACCTGCTTTGTTCAGATTACTGCATTACAAAAGATGGAATGACTCTTCCCCAGTAAGTAAGTCCAGGGGGAGGGAAAGGAGATCAAGACAGATGTCCCCTGCTGGTCTTTTGTGTAGCAACAAAAGTGTGTGTTTGGGTATTGCTATGTTTTGATGACTCAGTGGTGAGTCATTTTTAAAGTTCTGTAAAAGGCCTTGTTCAAACAGGATAGAGAGATGAGATCATCCAGTAACCAGTTGGGTAGATACTAGCCAGAGGGGAGTGTGATATGATCAGCTGATTGGTGGTATTCATATATACATAGACAAACATACTGGGGTGGATACACTAGGCCATAAATGTAGAAATCAACAGCACTTGGCAATCATCCATTGAGTATCTGCTCTCTCTAAACACAATCCACATTCCTACCTGCTCATTGTCAGTCTACCTTAATATAGATCAGAATATAAGTGCTGCAGAAAGCTTGAATGCTTGTGTGAATGTGTGAGCCCGGGGGCTTTGGTTTTGGCTTTAGGGTACTAGGGATCTTCCTTGGGAGCTCGGGATCATGAAGTGCTAGAGATCAACCCACAGTGTTCTCACATGTAAATGATGTGCTATATAGCCCTTTGAGTGATTACACTCAAAGAGCTACATGGGTCCCTCATTAAGTTACAATTTTTTCTTTTTTTTAAAATATGATTCAATTTTAAAAAATTAACCTAAAGTATGCCACATGAAAGACATCTGCAGAAATACACAAAATTGTCATACACACAAATCACTTCTAAAAGCTGTTGGATGGGTTGAGTAAGAAAACTTAGGTCAGTGTCCCTAAGTGCCTACTAAAGGGAAAGCCAGGAGGAAGGGCTTATCACTGTCTCTGGAATAGGTCAAGGTAGAGAAAGCCCTGAGGTGTGGCTAAGAGACAGAAAACCTGAAACCAGAGTTCAATTACTGCTGCCCCCTTCTTGGTGATCCTGAGATAATTTAGTGGCGCTCACCAAATGAGTCAGAGCAATGTAGCTAAAGTGTGTGTGACTGACTGCCTTCCCCCCATCATTTTAACAACAAAGGGAAGAGAAAGGGGCATTGAAAATATTTAGGAGCTGGAGAGATAGCATGGAGGTAAGGCATTTGCCTTGCATGCAGAAGGACAGTGGTTCGAATCCCGGCATCCCATATGGTCCCCTGAGCCTGCCAGGAGTGATTTCTGAGCACAAAGCTAGGAGTAACCCCTGAGCACTGCCGGGTATGACCCCCTCAAAAAAACCCAAAAAACAAAACAAAACAAAAAATGTTTATTTAGAAAAAAGTGGGGACATGGAGAAATATTAATAGGTAGGGTGCTTACTTGCATGTGGCCAACATAGGTTTAATCCTAGACACCAGAGCCATCGGGAATGAACCCCTGTGCAGAACCATGAGTAAGCCAGGAGCACCACCAGGTGTGGCCCCCAAACACCAACAATAAAAGTAAAAGAAAAAGGGAAAATAAAAGGAAACTGGGCCAGGGAGATAGATCAAAGTGATAGAGCACATACCTTACATATGCCAGGGCCTGAGTTCAATCCTGACACCTCAGGTCCAACCCTAGGCACCACTGAGTATGAAACTGGTGACTCCTAAAAAACACTGGGAGTGAGCCCTAGTAGATAAATAAAGTAAAGTAAAATAGGGTGGAGAGTGAGTGCCAAGAACTAGAGTGCATGCTTTGGTTTGAGACCTGGATTAGGTTTCTGGCACTGAACGCTGTCCTGAGTACAAAGGTGCAGCAAACTGGGAATAACCCTGAACACTTTCAGGTGTGATTCAAACTCCAATAAATACATAAATAAACAAAAGAAAAATGGAAGTACCATGCAAAAAAAAAAAAAATAGTTAAATAAGAATCTCACACACACACACACACACCAAAAAGAAAACAAGAAGAATAAAAAGGTCTTATGGTATCCACACTGGCCAGTGCACCCCTCTCTTCCAGGCCTCCCTCAAACTCCTCCCCACACCCATGCTCCCCCATGCCCTTTTCTTCCACCTCTACCTTTGCTCTTGGAAAAGGAGACTGAACTTCCACCTCCTGTTTGCTCACATCTCAGTCAGTTACTCTGTGCTCTGGCTGTGGTCTGTTGAAGGTGTTGATAAGGAAGACTTCCCCATCTTTCTGATCTATTATAGCTGCATTTCTAAAAACAGTTAATCTTCGTTTTTTATTTTTGTTTTGTTTTGTTTTACCAGCTTCGATGTTAACTAAGCCCAAAGCTCCATTGCCTGTCTCTGGGCTGAGGAGATGGCTACCTTTCCTCAGGGAGTTTAGAGTAGCCAAGTGTGAAGTGACACGCCCTTTCCACCCCTACCCAAGCTTAAATGCCTTCAGCCCAACAATGAAAGAGAACTAGTACAAAATAAAGATCCATGAAAGCTGAGGGTATAATAAAGTGGGTGGGACTTTATCTTCCACCCTGCTAACCTGGTTTTAATTCCTGACACCCCATGTTAGGTCACCCCATATCATTTCTATTGTTTTGTTTTGGGCTGCACCTGACAGTGCTCAAGATTTACTCCTGGCAGTGTGCTCAGAGATCTCTCCTGCCAGGAATGGTGGCACTAGTGGTAGGGTGTTTGCCTTGCATACACTAACCTAGGACGGACCTAGGTTTAATCCCCTAGCATTCCATATGGTCCCCCAAGCCAGGAGTGATTTCTGAGTGCATAGCAAGGAGAAACCCCTGACCGTCACCGGCTGTGGCCGCCCCCCAAAAAAAAGATACATATAAAAAGCATTAAAACTGGAGCTGGCCAGAGCAGTAGCACAATGGGTAGGGCATTTGTCTTGAATACAGAGAACCTGGGTTTGATCCTCAACATCCTTGATGGTTCCCTGAGCCTGTCAGGAATAAGTTCTGAGCACACAGCAGGGAGTAACCCCTGAGCACGACCAAGTATGGCCCCCCAAAATAAAAGCATTAAAGCTTTCTGTGTGTTGGGGCTGGAGAGATAGCATGGAAGTAGGGTGTTTGCCTTGCATGCAGAAGAATGGTGGTTCGAATCCCGGCATCCCATATGGTTCCCCGAGCCTGACAGGAGCGATTTCTGAGCATAGAGTCAGGAGTAACCCCTGAGTGCTGCCAGGTGTGACCCAAAAACAAACAAACAAACAAAAAAAAACTTTCTGTGTGCTTGCATAGTTTCTAATAATTTTTCTGTTGATATATTTTATTTCTTTTTTTTTTTTTTTTTTTTTTTGTGGTTTTTGGGTCACACCCGGCAGTGCTCAGGGGTTATTCCTGGCTCCGTGCTCAGAAATTGCTCCTGGCAGGCACGGGGGACCATATGGGACGCCGGGATTCGAACCGATGACCTTCTGCATGAAAGGCAAACGCCTTACCTCCATGCTATCTCTCCGGCCCCGATATATTTTATTTCTAAGTATACTATCATATAATCGATTAATAATCCTCTTCTTCTTGGACCAAGAATGTGGCTGTGATAAAACTTGGGTTTTGCGTGAATTAGGTCTGATCTTCAGCCCTGATACCATTTTCAAAAATTCTCTCTTGGGGCTGGAGCAATAATATGCGGAGTAAGGCACTTGCCTGGGATCCCCTCTGGTCTCCTAAGCACTGCCAAGGAGTACTTCCTGAATGCAGAGCCAGGACTAATCTCCCTGAGCAATCTCTCAGGTATGATCAAAAAACCAAAAGCAAAACTAAAAATGTCTCCCTTCTTCCTAGTATTTATTACTCGTATTTTGTTTTATTATCTAATTACATTAGCAAATTCTTCAGGAACAATATTCAGTAATAGGCAAAGTGCTCAATGCTTAAGAGAGAGAAACATAAAAAATAAAAAAAGAGGGGCCGGAGAGATAGCATGGAGGTAAGGTGTTTGCCTTTCATGCAGAAGGTCATCGGTTCGAATCCCGGCATCCCATATGGTCCCCTGTACCTACCAGGAACAATTTCTGAGCATGGAGCTAGGAACAACCCCTGAGCACTGCTGGGTGTGACCCAAAAACCACAAAAAATCTAAACAAAAAGAAAAAAAAGAAAAAGAGAGAGGAACATAGTCTTATCTTGCTCCTCACTTTGAGAATGATCAAGTCAGCAAAAGTTCAAAATTGCTCAATAACACATCTAAGTTAAATACCTTTCCTTGCTGTTTTAAAGCCACACCCAGTAGAGCTAGGGTGTGGGGCTGCTCCTGACTCTGCTGGGGACTATCCCCAGCAGTGCTCGGTGAATTGTGTGGTGCCAGATATTGAACCAGGATCATTCTCTTAAGCTCTCTATCTCTCCAGCTCCATCATTTTGTTTGGTGGGGTAGGGGAGAGGTAAGCAAGAAGTTCCTAAGGAGGCAGCAGTGCTTACTTCTGGCTCTGCACTCAGAAATTACTCCTCTCAGAGCTTGGGGGAACCATATGTGGTGCTGGGGATCAAACAGATTGGCACCTTACCCACTGTGCTATCTCTCAGGATTCCTCACTAGCAAGATTAGCTAATCAGGCTGACAATTCAATGCAAAAATTCCTTTGACACTGCTCAGGTCCTGTAGAGCCAGAAATTACCTAGATGACTCTGTCAGTGTGTGGGGCCATACCTGACAGTCTTCAGTTATCTCCAGGGATCTCCAAGGCACCTGGTGATGCTTCAGGATACGGCCATATGCCAACAACTGAACCATGTCCATGCGTAGCATGTGCCCTAATAGCAGTAATATCTCTGGGCAGAACATTTTTTTTGTGGGGGGATTACACCCGGCAGAGCTCAAGGGTTACTCCTGGATCTGCGCTCAGAATTGCTCCCAGAAGTAGAATGCCTGCCTTGAATACAGGCAGGGAGTATGGGTGGAGAAAGATGGGATGCATTGGTGATGTGAATGTTGCACTGGTGAAGGGGTTGTTCTTTTTGTGATTGAAACCCAACTACAGTCATGTTTATAATCATGGTGTTTAAATAAATAAAAAAAGAAAAGAAAAGAAAAGAAAAAGAAATTGCTCCTGGCAGGCTTGGGGGACTATATGAAATGCCGGGTATCAAACCCGCATCAGTCCCAGGTTGGCTGCATTAAAGGCAAATGCCCTACCACTGTGCTATCACTCTGGCCTCGAACTTTTTTCTTTTTCTTTTTCTTTTTTTCTTTTTTTTTTTTTTTTTTTTGGTTTTTGGGCCACACCCGGCATTGCTCAGGGTTTACTCCTGGCTGTCTGCTCAGAAATAGCTCCTGGCAGGCACGGGGGACCATATGGGACACCGGGATTCAAACCAACCACTTTTGGTCCTGGATCGGCAGTTTGCAAGGCAAATGCCGCTGTGCTATCTCTTCGGGCCCTTCTTTCTTTCTTTCTTTCTTTCTTTTTTTTGTTTTGTTTTTTTGTTTTTGGATCATACCCGGCAGCGCTCAGGGGTTACTCCTGGCTCTATGCTCAGAAATCGCCCCTGGCAGGCACAGGGGACCATATGGGATGCCAGGATTTGAACCACCGTCCTTCTGCATGTACGGCAAATGCCTTACCTCCATGCTATCTCTTCGGCCCTGAGAACTTTTGTTTTTTGTTTTGTTTTGTTTTTTTTGGTTTTTGGGCCACACCTGGCGGTGCTCAGGTGTTACTCTTGGCTGTCTGCTCAGAAATAGCTCCTGGCAGGCACGGGGGACCATATGGGACACCGGGATTCGAACCAACCATCTTTGGTCCTGGATCGGCTGCTTGCAAGGCAAACGCCGCTGTGCTATCTCTCCGGGCCCCCGAGAACTTTTTTTTAAAGTTGTTACTTCTTCTATTCCTTCCTCATGATGCTGTTGTTGTAATAACTAGGGGCGGAACACACTTTTGGTGTGATACTTGCTGGGGTCCCAATCTTTTATTCTCACACATTCTGGTTGTAGTGCTTTGCTTGGAGTTGATGTGGTATTTATTTATTTATTTATTTATTTATTTATTTATTTATTTATTTATTTATTTATTTATGTGTATTCTTTGAGGGTTGTACCTATCTAAAAGCCCTTTCCTTGCAAGCGTGAGATGGTGAATTTGAGCCTTGCTAGCATTCCATACACTGAGTGTGATCATGACAGCTCTACTTTGAGATCCCTGGTGCAACAAGAAATTTCTGGCCATGGGGCTGGAGAGAGCATGGAGGTAGAGCGTGTTTGCCTTGCATGCAGAAGGATGGTGGTTCGAATCCTGGCATCACATATGGTCCCCTGAGCCTGTCAGGAGCGATTTCTTTTTTTGTTTGTTTGTTTTGTTTTTTTGGGCCACACCCGTTGCTCAGGGGTTACTCCTGGCTAAGTGCTCAAAAATTCAGAAATTGCCCCTGGCTTGGGGGGACCATATGGGACATCGGGGGATCGAACCTTGGTCCTTCCTTGGCTAGCGCTTGCAAGGCAGACACCTTACCTCTAGCGCCACCTCTCCTGTCCCAGGAGCGATTTCTGAGCAGAAAACTAGGAGTAACCCTTGAGCGATGCTGGGTGTGACCCAAAAACCAAAAAAAAAAAGTATTTTCTGGCCACACCAGTCAGATATGTGTGAGCACTGCACCAAAATCCAACTTAGTGGGCCAGAGAGATAGCACAGCAGTAGGGCGTTTGCCTTGCAAGCAGCCAACCCAGGACCGCTGGTGGTTCAAATCCCGGCATCCCATATGGTCCCTATGCCTGCCAGGAGTGATTTTTGAGCATAAAACCAGGAGTAACCCCTGAGCGCTGCCGCCAGGTGTGGCCCTAAAACAAACAAAACAAAACGAAAAAACCTATTCGACTCAAAAGATGTGCAAGCACTTTTTAAAAGGAAATTCCTGAGTGTAGAATATCCCTGAACATCAGTAGATGCAAACAAAATGAAACAAAACAAAACAAAAGACAAAAAAAAATCAAAAATAAAATAATGTTAAGTAAGGACTATTACCTGTGATGCTTGACTGCAATACAGGCCTGACTCTAATAGATAAGGGATACATCATTTGTTTCAGGGGGAATAAAGTTAGAACACATCACCTGAAAGTTCTCTTCAGCTTTGAGAACTTTGTTTTTTATTTTGTTTTGCTTTGGATCCATACCAGTGATGCTCATGGGGTTATTCCTGGTTCTACACTCAGAAATCACACCTTGTAGTCCTCAGAGGACTGTATAGGATGCCAACAATAGAACTCAGGTTGGTCACATGCAAGACAAACACCCTATCCATTGTATTATTGCTCTGGCCTTGTACTTTTTTTTGCTTGTTTATTTGTTGTGGGCCCACACCCACCCAGTGGTGCTCAGGGTTGACTCCTGGCTCTGTGCCCAGGAAGACTCCTGGTTGGCTCAGGGAACCCACATGGAATACCTAGGATTGAAGCACTTGCAAGTGCCCTATACCCTGTACAATGGCTCCGCCCATGAGCACTTTGTTCTTAAGTATGACCTTTGACAACTCTCATCTACTACACTATTACCTGCTTAGTTATCCTACTTTATTTTTATTTTTAACTATATTTCCTTGAGTATTCATTATTTTGTTGTTGTTGTTGTTGTTGTTTTTGGGCCACTACCAGCACGGTGGTACTCAGGGATTACTCCTGGCTCTGCTCAGAAATTGCTCCTGGCAGATTCGGGGGACCATATAGGATGCTAGGAATCGAACCCCGGTCTGTCCCAGATCAGCTGCATGCAAGGCAGACACCCAACTGCTGTGTTATCTCACTGGGCCAATCAATCAATAAAAATAAAATAAAACATTGAGCATTTGGTTTTGTCACTGATTAGAATGGTTAATTAACGGTGAACTGAAACTTTGCCTGGTGATGGAGTGCAATGAATTGACTAAAGATTAACTTGCTCAGTTTCAGAGGTGAAACTAGTCAGTTTTATTGTTTTGGGTTTTTTTTTTGTTTGTTTGTTTGTTTGTTTTTTTTTGCCCCTGACCCTCCCAGTAGTGCTGACTCATTTCTCTGCAGTGGAAGGAAGAAACCACCATCCACCCAGTCCTCTTCCTCACTTCCCTTCCCCCATTTCTCCAAGAGCCAATGGAGAAGAAGGAGGCCCTCAGCAAGCCAAAGAAGGAAACTAAAGGTCACAGACTTTTTTTTCCCAGTTTCTCAAACTCTGGGAGATTTCTAAGCGTCTTCAGACGCTTTCTGTTGTCAAAAGGCTGAAGTCATCTCAAGCAGTTTCTAAGATTAAAACAGTCATGTTTGGGGACATAATTATTCATCCTGTATCTTTCGAGTCCTTTCAGGGCTCCCCAGAGCAGTGCACCAAGAACCTTACCGCACACACAATGGTGAGCTTTGTGGAGCCTATGACTCCCCCACAGTTTTTAACCAAATAACTCTCCATTCATTTCCTGCTCAATATTTTTTTTGCTATAATGAGTTATGCTTTAATGAATATTTTAACATAATTTCTCCATATTTCAGTACATTTCAGGGATTATTCCTTGCTCTGTGCTCAGATATCACTCCTGGCGGGTTTGAAAAATATATTAAGACAATGGAATACTATGCAGCTGTTAGGGAAATAAAGTCATGAAACTTGTTTATACGAGGATAAACATGGATAGTATCATGCTCAGTGCAATGAGTCAGAGGGAGAGGGAAAGACTGAATGATTGCAGCCATCTGAGGGATATAAAAAAAACAAACTGGAGGGCTGGAGCAATAGCACAGAGAGTATGTTTGCCTTGCATGCAGCTGACCTGTGTTCTACCTCCAGCATCCTAGATGGCCACCCCCCCTCCAAGCCTGCCAGAAGTAATTTTCTCCTTCTTCTTCTTTTTTTTTTTTTTTTTTTTTTTGAGACCAATGTGAATTACAAGTCTTTCACAGTTATATTTAAGGTACATAGTGACAATGAATTAGAGCAATTCCCACCACCAGTGTTGCCCTTCCTCTGCCCCTGTTCCCAACATGCTTCCCCTGTTTCCACCCTTAGCCCCCTGGACTGCTAGTGTAGCAAGTCCCTTTAGTGTATACTGTAGCTTGTTATAGTTAGGGTCTCTTGATTCTATTGTGTGGATTTTGGGTTGGGTTTTTAGGATTGATCTTTTTTTTTTTTTCTTTGGTTTTGGGTCACACCCAGGAGCGCTCAGGGGTTACTCCTGGCTCTTCACTCAGAAATCTCTCCTGACAGGCTCAGGGAACCATATGGGATGCCAGGATTTGAACCACCATCCTTCTGTATGCAAGGCAAACACGCCACCTCCATGCTATCTCTCTGGCCCCATGGGCTGATCTTTTTTTATTTCCATTCAATGTTCATGAAATTGCTTGCTCCTGGTACCATCCACTTTTTTTTTCCTTCAATTTATGAGGCAGAAGCTTATAAATTGAAACTGATTTGTGTTCTATGGTTCTATTGAAAAAGGGAAAAAAAAAAGAGAGAGAAAAAAAGCAGGGATGAGCCCCTACATAGAAGCTATGGATTTAAATTTAAAAGAATAAAGAAAAAGACAAAAATAAATAAATAAATAAATAAATAAATAAATAAATAAAACCATACCAGATTAAAAAATATATACATAGGAGGAGACTGGTGTGGCAAGTTTTTTTTGTTTGTTTGTTTTGATATAGGCACAGTAAGTATTGGGGAAATTAGAAAGGACCCCCCCCCCATCGCCCCATCGCTTCTCAGCCTTTTGGCTAAGATCAAGTGTAGAAAGAAAATTACCTTGGCCTAGATACAGGGTTTCTCCATCCTTGAAACACACTGTATTGGGATCAACTATAGGCTACAGCCATGCTCATTGTGGAACCCCAAGGTTTTTATATTTGTTGTTTGTTTTTATGATGCCAGGAATGTTCTGCTCAGTTGTGGTTGTCAAAGTCAGTTTTCTGTAATTAGAGATCTTGGTTTTTGCACAGATCCTAGAATGAAGTCTAGGACAGAGTCTTTCTTTATGGTTCCAGAAGTTCTGCTCAGATACGGTTGTTGAAGTCAGTCTTCTGTAATTGGTGATCTTGGTTTTTGCACAGGTCAAAGGGCAGAGTGTCTTCTGATTCCATCTCACCATTAGGTCATGAGGTTGGGGAATTTGGCCTTCGATCAATTGTTGCTGTTTCCTCGTAATCAGGGTGTTTAATGCACCTAGCCTGGTACAAGTTGGTGCCAGAGTGGTATTCCCCTGGGAGGAGTTTGGTTCCTTCGAGGAGTAATTTTTGAGCACAGAGCCAGGAGTAGTCCCTGAGCACTGCCATGTGTGGTCCCCAAACCCAAACAAACATAGTATGAGAATAATACCCCAAAATAAGGAAATGATGGGGGAAAGTGTAGTTAAGACAGAGAAGAACCACTATGACAATAACAGTTGGAAATGATCACTCTGGACAAGAATGGGAACTGAAAGAAAGTAAAATGATATGCATGATAACCCTTCAGTAACATTATTGGAAACCACTGTGCTTAAAAGAAGAAAAGGTCTAACTCTGCCTCTTAAATAGAGGGGAAAACAAGGGAGGGTTCCAGGACCAAACAGATATGTGATCACTAATAGTAAGCCAGACCAAGAGGGGTCCACCTATTCTAGCAGCCCGGGGGTGATGGTGGGGTATATGGGTTGTAGAAAGGGAACTGGAATGGGGGAAGGACATATTTGGTGATGGGTATTCCCCTGATTCAATGTTAATATGTACCTAAAATACTACTGTGAAAGATATGTAAGCCATTATAAAAAATTAATTGTGTTTTTAATCAGAAACTTTCTTTGACTTACATGTATTATTATTATATCAATTATATTATATGTTATATCACTATATTATGTTATGTTAGTTTACCTCATTATGTTAATCAGTTTTGTCTCTTGAATAAATTCTTTTCTTTTTTTTTTTTGGGTCACACCCGGCTGTGCTCAGGAGTTATTCCTGGCTGTCTGCTCAGAAATAGCTCCTGGCAGGCACGGGGGGGACCATATGGGACACCGGGATTCGAACCAACCACCTTTGGTCCTGGATCGGCTGCTTGCTAGGCAAACGCCGCTGTGCTATCTCTCCAGGCTCTTGAATAAATTCTTACAATAAAAAAAATAGAAATCACTCCTGAAAGGCTTGGGAGACCATTTGGAATGCCAGGGATCAAACCGGGGAAAGCTACGTTGAGGCAAATGCACTATTGGTGCTCTTGCTACAAGACCCAAATTTCCCATCGTTTAAAATAAAAATCTTTCTGTGCCTTTAAAAAAAAAAAAGAAGAAGAAAAGGTGAAAGGGGAGATAGAGAGAGGGGAGAGAGAAAGATATATATAGAATATATATATATATATATATATATATATATATATATATATATATATATATATATATATATATATTCGAACCAGGAGAGATTCAGGTTCGATACGAGGCATCCCATATGGTCCCCCGAGCCTGCCAGGGGCGGTTTCTAAGCTCAGAGCCAGGAGTACTCTCTGAGCATTACTGGGTGTGGCCCAAAAAAGAAAATAAAAGAAAAATAATTAAAAAAAAAAGTGCCATAAAGGCAAGCTGGTGTTGGGGGCTTGGGGATGGGAGGGCTTCTATGGAAATTGGCAGAAAATGAATACTGTTGGAAGGTATGGGTATTGGAACATGACTGAAACTCAACCTGCATTAACTTTTTTTATTTGATCTCACGGTAATTTATTTTTGACTTTTTTGTTTTGTTTTGTTTTTAGGCCATACCTGGTGGTGCTCAGGGGCTACTCCTGGCTCTGTGCTCAGAAATCACTCCTGGCAGGCTCGGGGACTATATGGGATGCTGGAATTCGAACCAGCATCCATCCTGGATTGGCTGCTTGCAAGGCAAATGCCCCACCACTGTGCTATCTCTCCAGCCCCCTTGCGATAATTTAATTTAAAAAACAAATGAAAAATAAAGCCAGAGTGATAGCACTATGGGTAGGGTGTTTGCCTTGCAGGTGGCTGACTCAGATTCAATCCCTGGCATCCCATATGTTCCCCCAAGCCTGCCAGAAGTAATCCCTGAGAACCGCCAGGTGTAGCTCAACACCCCTCAGATCAACCTCCCTCAGATTAAAAATGAGGAAAAAAATGTTGTTAGGAATGGAATTGCTGGCCCAAAGTTTTTTTTTTTTGTTTTTTTATTAAAGGCTTTTAGACCATAGACACATGACTCCTAGCGATGCTAGAGTTACTATTGGATCTGTGTTCTGGAATTACTTCTGGCAACCTTGGAGGACCATTTGTTGTGCTGGGAATTAAATCCAGTTCAACCACATTTAAGGCAAGTACCCACCTTACTCTCCAGTTTCTGCTAGTCCAAAGGTTATATGCACATAAAGCCTATTTCCCTAATTCCTTGCACAATTTCCCCTTTTGGGGATGTGTGTGTGCGTGTGCGTGTGCGTGTGCGTGTGTGTGTGCGTGTGTGTGTGTGTGTGTTTTCGGCCACACCCAGCAGTGCTCAAGATTTACTCCTGTCTCTGTGCTTAGGGGTCTCTCTTGATTGTGTTCAGAATTATTTGTAGTGTGGGGAACTGAATTGAGGTCAATCACATGCAAAACAAGTATAGTAACCCCAGTCCACCCCTCCAGCCCTTGTGCATCTCTTCGTATGCCTAAAACATCATTTCTAGGTTTTGTTTTGTTTTGTTTTTTTGTTTGTTTGGGTCATACCTTACAATGCTCAGGAGTTACTCATGGCTCTGTGCTCAGAGATTGCTCCTGGCAGGCATGGGAGACCATCTGGGATGCCGGGATTCGAACCATCATTGTCCTGAATTGGCTGTGTGCAAGGCAAATACCCTACCACTGTGCTATCTCTCTGATCCTTCTAGTTGTTTTCTGTGATTGATGGTCCTTCAAGCAAATAAGGATCTGAAGGAAAAAAAGAAAGTCACTACAATTATCAGGCAAAACAGTGATGCCACAGGATGTCTAATGCCCCCTGTAGAGTGCTGGCAGGGGACAAGGAGTTGAAAGGCAGGTAGAGTTGATTGGGATAAAAGAGCTGTGACCTAGCTAGTTTTAGAGGCAGGTAGAGTCCTGCTGTACACTCTGGGGATGGCCCAGCATAGATCAGTGAGTCTGAATTCAGGAACTAGGAACCTGGATCAAGGGGGAATCAATCCAAGGAACAAGGCTAGGACTGCAAGGTTGCCTGCAGCTACTGCGGTCCAAACAGGCTCTTTGCCTTTGGGTAAGCAAGCACTTTGTTTGAGTCGTGAAGGAAAGTGGCCCAGAGGGTAGAGTGTAACCAGAATTCCAAATATAGGTCATTGGAGACAACTCAGGAGTGTTTGTTTTTCATGCACAGGGCCCTGAGTTCTATCCCCCAACCAATAGGATCACTGTGTGTAGCTAGGTCTAGGTGGTGCTAAGTCCTGTTTCTGTGTTTAGGGATCACTCTTGAGGGATCCTAGCCCGGTCTAAACAGCACCACATGATAAAACTAAATATTGAATACACTATGTGGTCCAGTTGGCCACTAGTCCAGAGTGCTCGCCCCCTCCAAAAACAAGGAAAGAAAGAATACCAAATCCTGCCAGCAGCCTGCCCACTAGCAGAGTTGAGTGTTGCTAGGAATATGTGGCTGGTGGGAGTTGTGGTTCCCCACATGGAGCGATTCACCCTGTGAGAAGAGTATTTAGCCCTCAGCTCCTGCCTCCTAACCCCAAGGATTGCAGCAGGCTCCTCAGGACAGACTCGGAGAGGCCCACAGGAGTATTGGACCGTGGTGAAAAAGTCCAAGGACTGGGACTCCAGTGGTGTTATAAAGCACATGCTTGGCAGGTCCAGTCTGCAGCACCCCTGAATTCCTCCAGATATGATACCCCCTACAAGTAACAAAAAATCCAGGAAGGAGGTCAGAGAGAGCACCGTGGCCAGGGCATCTGCCTTGCATGGAGTTGACGCCAATTAGGTAGGTCTCAGGTGTCTCGAGGGTTTCTCAAACTCACCAAGAGTAATTCTTGAGTAAAGAGCCAGAAGTAAATCCTTCAGCACCTCCGGATGTGAACAGAAAAACCAACAGGTTATTAGATTGGGAAAACAATTCTCTCTGATTTCCTCTCAGTCAGGAAGCAGTCAGGTTCCTCGGCTTGCATTACAGGTTTTTTCTTTCTCCCCACAGGTTGCTGCTAGCTTCAGCTGAGTGATCTGTTGTGGGGAAGGGCTGTGGGGTTGTGACGCCCCCTACTGATGAATAATCTCAAAGCCCACTGAATTCCTCTCATTTTGGAGTTGGGTGGGGACCACACAGGCTGGTACTGAAGGGTTACTATAACCTGGCTCTGTACTCAGGGATCATTTCTGGGATGCTTAAGAAACCATTTGTGTTGCCAGAGATCCCAAGTCAGTCATGTGCAAGGCAAGTGCCCTACCTGCTGTGCTAGATCTCTAGTCCCATCTTTATAGTTCTGAAATACCTACAGTTTCAGCAACGTTGTGTCTGTCCATTTCCCTGTTGTTCCTTAACTGTTGTTTTAAAGAACAAGAATGATGGAGCTAGAGAAATAATACAATGGGTAAGGTGTTTGCCTTTATTTATTTAGTTAGTTTTTGGGCCACACCCGGCGGCACTCAGGGGTTACTCCTGGCTCTGCGCTCAGAAATCGCTCTTGGCAGGCTTGGGGGAGCATAGGGGATGCCGGAGATCAAACCAAGGTCAGCCACATACAAGGAAAAGCCCTACCGCTGTACTATCACTCCGGCCCCAAGGTGTTTGCCTTGTAGAAAATAGATCTAGGTTGGATTCTCAGCATCCCATGTGGTTCCCTGAGCCTGCCAGATGTGTCCCTGAGCACACAGGAGTAAGCCCTGACCACTGCCAGGTATGGCCACTCCTAAAAAACAAAAACAAAAACTAAAAAACTCCCAAGAACAGGAATCAGGATCCAGGGCTGTGGCTCCTGGTGTGGAGAGAACATCTGCCATATGCAATAGGATCCTGGCACTGCCCACATCACCTAGCAGAGTGAATCTTCCATACATACAACTCTAAGGAGCTCCACAATCAAGCATGCAACTCCTGAACATCAGCAAAATAACAAAGGACTAGGGAGAAATAAATAGAATAAAAAATATAAACGAGGGCCGGAGAGATAGCACAGCGGTGTTTGCCTTGCAAGCAGCCAATCCAGGACCAAAGGTGGTTGGTTCGAATCCCGGTGTCCCATATGGTCCCCCGTGCCTGCCAGGAGCTATTTCTGAGCAGACAGCCAGGAGTTACCCCTGAGCAACGCCGGGTGTGGCCCCAAAAATATATATAAACGAAACAAAATTTTTATATTTGTTTTTGTTTTGCCTACCACTAGCAGTGTTTAGGCTTATTCCTGTCTCTATATGTAGTTCATATAGGTCCCCTACCTATCGAAGGTGACATGCGAGGCAAACACCCTACCTATTGCACTATTGCTCTGTACCCTCCCCCCATTTTTACACAATAAATAAGCAAAATAATGAACATTAGCAATTTTGGTATATTTGAGAAACCTTTTTTTTTTTTTTTTTTGGTTTTTGGGCCACACCCGTTTGACGCTCAGGGGTTACTCCTGGCTATGCGCTCAGAAATCGCCCCTGGCTTGGGGGGACCATATGGGACGCCGGGGGATCGAACCGCGGTCCTTCCTTGGCTAGCACTTGCAAGGCAGACACCTTACCTCCAGCGCCACCTACCCGGCCCCTATTTGAGAAATCTTATAGGAAGCTGCCTTCCTGGTCAGTTTTAAAAAAATCTAGTTAAGGGGCTGGAGAGATAGCACAGCGGCATTTGCCTTGCAAGTAGCCGATCCAGGACCTAAGGTGGTTGGTTTGAAACCCGGTGTCCCCCGTGCCATATGGTCCCCCGTGCCTGCCAGGAGCTATTTCTGAGCAGACAGCCAGGAGTAACCCCTGAGCACTGCCAGGTGTGGCCCCCTCAAAAAAAAAATCTAGTTAAGGGCCAGAGCAATAGCACAGCTGTAGGGAATTTGCCTTGCACACGGTTGACCCAGGAGGGATCTGAGTTCCATCCCCGGGGACCCATATGGTCCCCCAAAGCCAGGAGCTTTGGGGACATTGCCAGGAGTAAACCCCTGAGCACCACCAGATGTGGCCAAAAATAAAACAAAAATTAAAAAATCTAGTTAAGGGGCCCAGAGCGGTAGGACAGCAGTAGGGCGGTTGCCTTGCATGTAGGAGATCCAGGACGGATTTGGTTCGATCCCCAGCATCCCATATGGTTTCCCGAGGCAGAAACAATTTCTGAGTGCATAGTCAGGAGTAATCCCTGAGCGTCACCGGGTGTGTCCCAAAAACAAAAGCAAAAACAAAAAAAAAATCTAGTTAAGTAATCTGGTAAGGGGGCCACAGAGAGCACAAGGATTAAGGCACTTACCATAGATGTAGTGGACCCTGGTTCCATCCCTGACACCCATATGCTCTCCTAAGCCCCACCAGGGGTGACTCCTGAGCACAGGGCCAGGAGAAAGCCCTGAGCACTTCTGGGTATGCCCTCCTCCCCGCTCCACAGTCTGAAGGTGAAAAATAGCTCTAACCGTTAGAGTGTATATTTTGGATGCAAAGACCTTGAGTCAGTCCCTGGCACAGCAAGAGCTGATGTGGCAACACTGCCCCAAATCTGGTGATGGATATTATTGCTCCATGGAACCTGTCTCTCGTAAGCATGAGGCAGAGTTTGAACCCCAGTTCTGCCTGCAGTGCTGAGCATGGTTCTGCTCTCTGTATCCCCCAGTGCTACACCCATACTGCACTGCAGCTGATAGTGTATGTATGTTGAAACAAGATGAATTGTATTTAAGCATTACAACCAGAAAGTGCAGTAGTTTATTAAAGAGTGTGATTCCTGGGGAGTATGTGTAATAAGAACACATCTAGATGTGACCTCTCATCCTGGACAGATCTGCACCAAAGATCAGGAGCACTTCATCGAGACAGTCACTACCTTCAGCAATGGGAAGAATGGCAACAAAGGGAAGGAAGGGTGCAGGTGGAAGCTGTAGAAAAAGTATCTAGGGGCTGGGCTGGAGAGACTGTACAGAGCCTTAGGCACTTGCATTAAATGTGGCTGAACTGGGTTCGATAAACATTATCTCCCTATATAAGGTCTGCCGAGCCAGGTCAGGAGTGATTCCTGAGCACAGTGCTAGCTAGTAGTAAGCCCCGAGTAACACAAGATGTGGTCCAAACCCTAAAACCCAAGTAACACGAGATGTGGTCCAAACCCTAAAAATAATTTTGAAAAAGGTGAGACAGTCCCCAAAGTCAGTAGATTGAATCTTATTTTAAATCTTTTTCTCCCTGATGTTCATACTCCATAGTGCTTAGGGTCTGTTCCTGACTATGTGCTTGAGCGACCCCTGGTGGCGCTCAGGGGGCCATACATAGTGCCAGGAAGTCAAACAGTGAGTCACAGCTTGAGAACAAACAGCTTGAGAAACCCCCCAAAATAAAAGTTTTACTTTTTTGGTCTATACCTGGTGGTGCTCAGGGCTTCCTCCTGGTTCTGTGCTCAGGGGTGACTCCTGGCCATGCTCAGAGAATCTTGTGGTACCAGGGATTGAACCTGGGTTGGTGGGTACAAGGCAAGCACCCTATGCACTACCATCTTTTTTGGATCCAAATTCTTTTAAGGTGTAAACCAGGGGTTTCAAACTCAATTTACCTGGGGGCCGTAGGAGGCAAAGTTGGGGTGAAGCAGGGCTGCATAAGGGATTTCGCTTACTGAATATTCGCAATAAAAAATCGCAAAAAATCGCATCAAACATTTGCATACCCCGAACGGAACTGCTCGGGGTATGCGAATGTTTTTTTTTTTTTTTTTTTTTGTGGTTTTTGGGTTACACCCGGCAGTGCTCAGGAGTTACTCCTGGCTACATGCTCAGAAATTGCTCCTGGCAGGCACGGGGGACCATATGGGACGATGGGATTTGAACTGATGACCTTCTGCATGAAAGGCAAACACCTTACCTCCATGCTATCTCTCCGGCCCCGGGGTATGCGAATGTTTAATGCGATTTTTTTTCTTACTAATGCGATTTTTATTGCGATTATTCGGTAAGCCAATAATTGCGAATACTGCGATATTTGGAGGCCGGCCTCAGGCCACAAAATGTTGTACGGAGGGCTGTAAACGGCCCGCGGGCCGCGAGTTTGAGACCCCTGGTATAAACTGTAAAGAAATTATTTTCTTTTCTATTTTGGGCAATACCTGGTGGTTTTCAGGGTCTACTCCTAGCACTGCAAAGGGAGCTTGAAATGCTGGGGACAAAATCTAGGCCTCCTAAATGTAAACCATCCACAATACTCAAAATTCTCTTTAGCCTTAGAAACTTTTCCTTGCAGTAACTCCAAGTTGTGCTTGAGAGGGATGTTTAGGTTGGCTAGAAAGTTTGCCATGAGCATTGTGGGACTACTTCAGTCATTTCTGCCTACTGACTAATAATAGTGCACTTGACTCAAGTGCCTTTTTGGAACTTCTGGGCTTTTTTTTTTTGGTGCCACACTTAAAATGCTCAGTAGTGATTCCTGGCTTGGTGCTCAGAGATCATTCCATGTAGTGATTGGAGACTGAATCCAGGTATCTGTAAAGCATGTACAGTAACCCTTTCTTTCTACATCCTTCAACTTCAGCTCTAGGCCAACTTATCTCAGGAACTGTTGGCATACCAGCAGTGAAAATATGCCTCAAGGAGAGATAGTAGCACCCACATGTCTTTCTGTTGGCAGAAGGGCATTCTTTAAAATTTTAGAGAGATGATTTTGCCCACCAGCACATTCTAGCTCAACCCTCTTCTCACTCCAGCAGGAAAAGGCTCAGAATAAAGGAAGAAATACCATGTACTCAGAACATAGGAGGCCAGGGAGACTGATAGCTTGGGTTTGTATCCTGGGAAGGACAGCTGGTCTGGCCTGGTACAGTGAATAATGGTCAGCTGGAGGACCAAGATTCTTTTTTTTTTTTTTGGTTTTTGAACCACACCCGGCGGTGCTCAGGGGTTACTCCTGGCTATCTCCTCAGAAATAGCTTCTGACAGGTAGGCACTGGGGACCATATGGGATGCCGGGATTTGAACCAATCACCTTAGGTTCTGGGTCTGCTGCTTGCAAGGCAAGCGCCGCTGTGCTCTCTGCCCCCCCCCCCCCTTATTGGTTTTTGGGTCACATCCGGCAGCGCTCAGGGGTTACTCCTGACTCTATAGTCAGAAATCGCTCTTGGCAGGCTCGGGGGACCATATGGGATGCCAGGATTCGAACCACCATCCTTCTGCATGTAAGGCAAACGGTCTACCTTCATGCTATCTCTCTGGCCTTATCTCTCTGGCCCCGCCCCATACTGTCTTTTCCAATCTCACCATGCCAGCCCCTTTCTGAGGTGCCAATGGAGAGGGGTGTGTGTGTGTGTGTGTGTGTGTGTGTATGTGTGTAAATTCTTTCAAAAAGAATCTATCAAAACGACTGTGTGTGTGATGAGGATCTTTCCCAACACTATAAAGGGAAAGTAGCCAACCCCTGCCCAACTCTAAACAGGTTCCCATAAATTACTGTTATGACCCACTTTTTAGCAAGGCTTCAAAGAATCTGATCAACGATCAGGTTTAGGAGCTGGAGAGATAGCACAGCAGATGGGCAGAGTGTTTGCCTATTATGCAGCCAACCCTGGGATTTGAACCCATTCAGGAGTGAGCCCTGATCACCAAAGACCAGGTTTATATTTAAATAGTACAATATATTTTCCTTTTTACTGAAAAGCTTGAAATAGTGGAAAGCCAGCTAAGCTCTCTAACATCAATGCATAAAGAATGACAGTGAACAAAGACTTAATTGCTGCAGGACAAAACAAATATGAACACACACGCATATCTTTTTTTTTAAATTTTATGTTGAATTTTTGGAGTTATTTTGAGTGGTCAGGTCATTTAAGAGCCTGAAATAGCCAAAGTTCAGCCAATCTGTGCCCCAAGAGATCAATGAGGAGGCAATTCTGGTGTACTGGAAACACATTGGGCTGGGGAGCCCAAAAGTCTAGATTCTTCATCCTGCTTCTTCCCTACGGGAGGCTGGGTGAGACACCTCGCTCGCCTCTTGGGATTCTGTTTCCTCAGTACAAATGGGAACAGTAAATCCCCTCTCTCACCGAATTATTGTGAGGACATAAAAAACATATGGAAACATATGGAGAGTATTTACTCTACTTATTATACAGTATATTCAAAACAGAATTGTGTCATTATATATTATTACATTTGTGGTATTTTTCTGAAGCATTTCAACCCCCATTACCAATTTAATAAACAAACATAAAGGTAACGTTTAAAAAATTGTATTTAAAAAGTAACAATAAATTTTATGGTAAATAAGATTTAAAACAAAAGTACAGGAACAAAAATAAATAATTTACACCAACCCACTAACCTAATTTTCAGAATAAAGCCCTTTCCAATTAAGCACTGCTAGCTCGGTCTGTGGTCAAACTTTGATAGTTCATTATTTTTAAAAAATTGTAACAAAACACTGAACATGAAGTAAAATCTTAACAAAACCAAACCACTGGATTTAACATTTTAAGTTTAAATAACCAAACTTTGTAATTTTATACACAATCTAATGTAATGCTAATATAGTTAGCATTTCACCTTTAACAGTTGGTATTTAACAGGAATGAGAAACTATAATGAATAGTTTTCAAACCACAAAATACAAATAAAAACAGACAAGTTTACAGTAGAACAAAACTGGCAGACACTCTACTAACAGGGAAACATTTGAAGGCTTTATATCCTTTATTATCCATGATGGCTTTTGGAATTATGATTATTTGATGTATAGAACCTTTGAAATTTTAGATACAGCCTTTACTTTTTTTCACAGTAGGTTAAAATTCCACCATAGGAGTCCGTAAGACATCACTGATCTTGCATGTAGACTCTAGGAGTCTGCAATCTGATAAAAAGAGTAACAGAAAAATTGACTGTATTGCCCTAATTTCATACTTCCTTGTACACCATGAATAAGCTTGGGAAGCTATTCCAAGAGCTCTTCTACACAAAAGTGTCAAGAATAAAATGTTCTCCACTCTTGCATAAAAATGTGTACAGTGTTTTAGGAATGGAAAACTTCGAATTGTCCTAGGCCCAGACTCCACGGGGCCTGGATGCCTCAAGATTGAATGGCTTCCTTTGCTTATTATAAGCTCCACTGTTGTGAGGACTAGTCATCCAACCCTGGTGTATCTCCTTGTTGGATCCTTGATGCTATTCTGATGGCTTCTTCCAGAGATGGCTGTTCTCCAAGCTAAAACAGGAAAGAGATAAAACCGAGTTAGGAAAATACCAAAAGAGAGGTGGGAGGAGAGTTCAGGAAGGACACACATACACACCTATATGGGATGCCTGAGGACTGATTCATATTTTCTTTCTTTCACTTTCTCTCTCTCTCTCTCTCTCTCTCTCTCTCTCACACACACACACACACACACACACACACACACACTATAGGATATAGGATGCCAGGTTACTGATTCATATTCTCTCTCTCTCTCACTCTCTCTCTCTCTCTCTCTCTCTCTCTCTCTCTCTCTCTCACACACACACACACACACACACTATAGGATATAGGATGCCAGGTTACATTCACACACAAATTAAACCTGGGTTAACAATGTGCAAGGCAGGGCCCGGAGAGATAGCACAGCGGCGTTTGCCTTGCAAACAGCCGATCCAGGACCAAAGGTGGTTGGTTCGAATCCCGGTGTCCCATATGGTCCCCCGTGCCTGCCAGGAGCTATTTCTGAGCAGACAGCCAGGAGAAACCCCTGAGCACTGCCGGGTGTGGCCAAAAAAAAACAAACAAACAAACAAAAAAACAAAACAATGTGCAAGGCAATACCCTATCTATGCTATCTCTCCTGTCCCCCAGAAGTAAAGTATCTTTCTTCTTTTTGTTCTGGGGCCATACCCAGTGATGCTCAGGGCTGACTCCTGGCTCTGGGCTCATGAATGACCCCTAGCACACTTGCGGAACCATATGAAATGCTGGGGATTAAACCCAGGTCAGATGCATGCAAGGCAAGCACTCTTCTCTTGCTTCGGTCCCCAGAGGTAAATTATCTTGCTGTGATTCAGACTCCTGGGCTTAAAAAGATATTCCTGCATGCTTGCCTTGCACACGACTGACAAGTTTGATCACTGGCAGCCCATATATTCCCCCAAGCTCGACCAGGAGTAATCTCTGAGCATCGCTGAGTGTGTCCCCCACAAACTGCAAAAAATGTAAAAGGATACTCTTGCAGCTCTAGATATTAAGATCACAAAAGCAAATTTTAACGGGAAAAATATTTATAGCTTTTTGTTGTTGTTGTTAATGCTTTGCCACTGAGCTTTATTCTCTAATCCCAAATATAGGATCTTTATTTAGACTTTATATAGGTCTGGAGAGAGTACAGCTGTAGGGTGCTTGCTTTGCAGTTAGCTAACCTGGGTTCTATCTCTGAGCCCGAGTTCTACCAGAAGTGATCCTGGAGCACAGAGTTAGGAATACACGTAGGAATGAGTACAGCTGGATGTAGCTCAACTCTCCCCAAAATACAGTATAAAAATAAATGTCATTTTTGTTACTTTAGGAGGGGATTTTAAAGCAGTGATCACAGGGTCAAAGGGCCATTTCCAGTAGAATTTATTTATTTATTTATTTATTTTTGGTTTTTGGGTCACGCCCGTCAGTGCTCAGGGGTTACTCCTGGCTCTATGCTCAGAAATGGCTCCTGGCAGGCTCCGGGGGCCATATGGGATGCTGAGATTCCAACCACCATCCTTCTGCATGCAAGGCAAACACCCTACCTCCATGCTATCTGTCTGGCCCCAGTCAGTAGAATTTATTTTTGAAAACATCTGGCAATGCTCAGGTACAACATATGGGTGCCAGGGACTAAACTCAGGTTGGCCATATGTGCGATAAGCACCCTACCTGCTGTTACTAGAGCTCTGGTCTACTTCTGGTAATTTTTGGCAATCTGGCTGATAGTTCAACACAGAGATGAAAGCATATGGTTCTGCTTGGGTCATGCAATGCTAAAGATTACCCAGGACATCCTAATGTATTTAGGGCCTTTTGGGCTAATGCCAAGTAACATTCAGGGGCCATGTTGTACAAACCCAGGTCTGTCCTGTGTCTGCTGTGTGCAAGGTAAACGCCATACCACTGTCTATCTCTCAAGCCCCTAAATTCCTTTTTTTTTCTTTCTTTTTTTTTTGGTTTTTGGTTTTTGGGTCACACCTGGCAGTGCTCACGCCTAGGCTCTACGCTCAGAAATTGCTCCTGGCAGGCTTAGGAGACTATATGGGACGCCAGGATTCAAACCATCCTTCTGAATGCAAGGCAAACACCCTACCTCCATGCTATCTCTCCGGACCCCTCAATTATTTTTTAAGGGAACACACAAGGATGACTTTCTCCAAGGATAATTGATGCGTAGAATCCTCTAGGATTCAGTATATTTTCAGGAAGTAGCTCTTTGCTAATAAAATCTGTTTAGAATAATGAGATTGTTACTTTGAAAGTTAAGGTAGCTGGATGCAGGATAGAGTGGTAATACAACTGGTAGGGTATTTGCTTCACATGTGCCTGACCTGGGTTTGATCTCTGGTACCCTCCCTAGATGGTCCCCTTAGCTCCATCAGGCGTGATCTCTGATCTTAGAGCCAGAAGCAAGACTAATACTACCAGGTATGTCTCAAAATCAAACAAAAAAAGATAGCCGGCTGCATGTGAGTGTGAGAGAACGAGCAAGCGCATGTGTGTGTTCGTTCACTTGTGCATGTGAATACACATGTGCACCAGAGCTCAAATCCATGGTCTCACTTCATTATTTTTTTGTTATTTTTGTTTTGGGGCTATATCTTGCAATACTTGAGGGAGGGGGTCACGGCTGGGTCTGTGCTCAGCAATTACTCATGGCATATGGGGGACCAGAGATTGAACTTAAGCTGACAAATAAGGCAAGAGCTCTACCCACTGTGCCTTATCTCAAGCCCCCCTTTTGAGGAGACCATACCTGGCTGTGTTTAAGATTTAATCCTGGGCCTAGAGAGATAGCACAGCGGCGTTTGCCTTGCAAGCAGCCGATCCAGGACCAAAGGTGGTTGGTTCGAATCCCGGTGTCCCATATGGTCCCCCGTGCCTGCCAGGAGCTATTTCTGAGCAGACAGCCAGGAGTAACCCCTGAGCACTGCTGGGTGTGGCCCAAAAACAAACAAACAAAAAGATTTAATTCTGGCTCTGCACTCAGGGATCACTCCTGGTAGGCTTGGGGTACCATATGGGTGTCAGAGATCAAACCTGGGTCATCCAAGTATAAGACAAGCACCTCACCTCCTGTATTATCTTTCTAGTCACCTAGCCTCACTTTCTTTTTTACCTTTTCTTTTTTTTTTTTTTTTTTTTTTTTTGGTTTTTGGGCCACACCCGGTAACGCTCAGGGGTTACTCTTGGCTATGTGCTCAGAAGTTGCTCCTGGCTTGGGGGACCATATGGGACACCGGGGGATCGAACCGCGGTCCGTCCAAGGCTAACGCAGGAAAGGCAGGCACCTTACCTTTAGCGCCACCGCCCGGCCCCTTTTTTTTACCTTTTCTATGCTTTGGGGCCACACCTGGTGATTCTTAGAGCTTATCCTTGCTCTGCACTCAGGGATCATTCCTGGCAGGGCTCGGGATCTAACCAAGGTTGGATGTGTGAGAAGTAAGTGCCTTATCTACTCTATAATCTCTCCAGCCCTACCTTCTTCTTTTTCTTGCTGTAGTTTCCCCTAGAATAACCAAAAATAGTAGAAAACAGATAGATGAACTTGTGCTCTACCTCCTGTAAGGTCTGTGCATATGATACAGGGTACAAGGTTGAATACTCAATACTCAGCACCACGGTGACCGAGAAAAGTGGCTGTTCTACTCACCTGAACTGCAATCTGGGTGCCGTTGGATGTTGCCACTAAGGTCAGAGGTCTGGTTTCTGTGGTTACTAGGTGATGGCTATGTTGTTGGTGTCCCATTTCTGATGAGGCAGTATGGAATGCTGCCAAGTCCTGAGCCACAATTGCAACCTGAAGCAAAAGAGAAGATACACACGGGAAGAATTAAAATGATGAAAGATGGGGCCGGGAAGGTGGCGCTGGAGATAAGGTGTCTGCCTTGTAAGCGCTACCAAGGAACGGACCGCGGTTCGATCCCCCGGCGTCCCATATGGTCCCCCCAAGCCAGGGGCGATTTCTGAGCACATAGCCAGGAGTAACCCCTGAGCGTCAAACGGGTGTGGCCCAAAAACAAAAAAAAAAAAAAAAAAAAAAAAAAAAAAAAAAAAAAAAAAAAAAAAAATGATGAAAGATTCAAGCAGGCTATGCAAGTGGATAGACTTCAAGTTCAAAAGGTAAAACTTCTTTTAGACAAGAGACACGTAGAAACTGAAGCAGAAGAACCCTTACCTATATTGCCTATTTTGGACTCCAATTTTTTTTCTTTTTTGTTTTGGACTCCAAATTTTATTTGAGGAAATTAAGACTTAGAAAGGACTAGGGCTGGAGCTATAGTACAGAGGGTAAAGCAGCCCAGATTAGATCACTGTTATCCCATATGGTTCCCCAAGCACCACCAGGGATAAATCCTGAGTGCAGAGCCTGAAGTAACGCCTGAACATTGCTGGGTGTGGCCCCAAAACAAAAAAGGAAGAAAGGACTGAAGGATGTCAATGGCAAAAAAGGTGAAGCCAGTGAAGAAGTAGCTGGTTCAGGCTCCATTATCTGGGGCCATCCCAACTTCTCCTCATTTCTCTTACCTATAAGTGCTTGGTGGGTGTACAGGTGAACGATGACAATTTTCCCGAGTTTGGATCAGTGGTGAACAAGTTGCTCATTTTTCCTGTTACATGGTACTTTTTGGGGTGGTGGGGTGCCACACTTGGTAGTGCTCAGGGGTTACCTTAAACTAAATACAAAATCTACCCTAACAACTAATTTAGCCACCTGAGAGAACAAAATCAACTTTTTCAGAGAAAACTAATAAAATTCAGTCTCTCTGTACACATAAACACACACACACACACACACACACACACACACACACACACACACGAATGGGTAATGGCTCAGAGCTCAGAAGTACAAGCATTATATGTAGAAGTCTCAGATTTAATTTCCAATACTGTCTGGTCTTAACCACTAAGAGTAGTCTTGAGTGACACTAGGTGAAGCCCCCCCCCCCCAAATAAAAATTGAAACAAAAATTATAACATACAAGAAGATGAAAATGTACTCTGGTGTCAAGGGAAAATGAAGTCAATAAATAGAGAACTTCAAGTGACCAAAATGTTGAAATGTTGAAATTTATCTATATTAGCCCAGAAAACTTTCTGGGAGAGAGGGAAACCCACACTCGGTGATAATCAGGGTTTACTCCTGGTTCTGCACTCAGGAATTATGTGTGGTGTGGTGCTCAGGGGACCATATGGGATACTGAGGATTAAACCTGGGTGCAAGGCAAACACCCTACCTGCTATCAAGACTTTATTTTTGTTTTTGGGCCATTCCCGGCAGTGCTCAGAGGTTATTCCTGGCTGTCTGCTCAGAAATAGCTCCTGGCAGGCACGGGGGACCATATGGGACACCCGGATTCGAACCAACCACCTTTGGTCCTGGATCAGCTGCTTGCAAGGCAAACACCACTGTGCTATCTCTCCGGGCCCGCTATCAAAACTTTTTGATGAAACAATGATGAAACTTCCAAATCTAGGTTAAAAATTAACATAAAGGCTAGACATTAGCACAAGAAACTCATACCATAATCAACTGCTAAAAAGGAAATATAAGGGAAAAAATCTGGAAAACAGAGCAGTAAGAAATATGTATTAAATCAGGAGAACAAAATATGATTTTGGCTGACTTTTCATTCTAAACCTAGAAGAATAAAAACATTCTTACATGTTTATTTTCTGGTTTTGGGGTCATACCCACTGTTACTCAGGGGTTACTCCTGGCTTTTCACTTATAAATTACTCCTGGCAGTATGGGATGCTGCAGGTCATATCAGTTGGCAATCTTCCTACCACTGTACTATATCTACAGCCCTGAGAAAAACAATTTAAAGTACAAAGAGAAAAAAAAATCCTGGGCTTGAACAATAGTACAGTGGGGAGTGTGTTTGCCTTGTACACTGTTGACCAGGGTTTGATCCTCAGCATCCATATGGTTCCCTGAGCCCACCCAGAGTGAATTCTGAGTGCAGAGTCATGAGTAAGCTCTGCGTGCTATCTGATGTAGCCCAAAAACAAAAAACAAAACAAAACAAAACAAAAAATACTGCCAAGTATTTTGAATTAAGTGAATCATTTCACAAGATATTCCTGGCAGGCTGGGGAGACCATATGGAATGCTGGGGATTGAACCTGGGTCGGCCATGTGCAAGGCAAATGTCCTACCTGATGTGCTATTGCTCTGGACCCTAATATTATCTATTTTAAGGGGAATAAAAAAATTAAATTACAAAGAAATACACGAGACAGGCCAAAATCCACATCTGATACCCCTATGTGAACTGTGGCGCAGGGAGAAGCCCTCCAAAACCTTCCAGATGGGAATACAGAATAAAAGAGGTCTGGCAACACATTCTAATCACTAGCATGTTATGTCTTCTCAACTAGAAAGTACTCACACACATGCAAAATCAGACCTGTAAAAAGTTATATGTGTCTACCACAGCAAAATAATTTATGTAAGTTATGGCATTACACAGTGGAAGATGATTGATACAGCTTTTCAAAAATGAAGAAGCTCAGTGAAATAAAAAGACTGTCTAGATGTGAGGCATATGTACACTTACGCTCATTTATTTACAACAGACAAAATCTAGAAACAACTCAAGTGCCCACAACAGAGAAGTGAATAAAGACACTGTGAAATAAGGGTCTGGGGAGTTCATATAGGGGTTAAGGCACTCAATCACCCCCAGTTTGATCTTCATCCCCAGCACCATCAGGAGTGACACCCTTGAGCACATAGCCCCTAAGCACCCTCAGGTGTGGCTCAAAATTCACTCCCAGCAATAAGAAGAAATTATGTTACATATATAATCGTGGAATACTACTCAGCTTTGAGAAATATAACAAAAGATGAAACTGTGAGGTTTGTCATAACTTGGATGGAACTGGAAGAGGTCAGATTAAGTGAAGTAAGTCAGAAAAAAAGGACAGATACCAGATAATTCTGCTCAAATGCAGCAGAGTATAAAGAAACAAAGCAAGGAAATACAGTCCTTAACAGAAACAAGCTCTGGATGTAGTCAACAGAACTGTGATCTGAGGGTCCTAAGGAGGAGGGTGGGGAGGAGAGACTTTGTGTCAATGTTAGAGGAATCCTGGCATTAACGGGATCT
This sequence comes from Suncus etruscus, assembly GCF_024139225.1. Lineage (NCBI taxonomy): Eukaryota > Metazoa > Chordata > Mammalia > Eulipotyphla > Soricidae > Suncus > Suncus etruscus. Next base: position 59,253,442 of record NC_064856.1, on the reverse strand, counting down.
GGTGGTGGGCTTAATGTAGTAGCACCATTGTATTAAACAACAAATAACAAAAGTTACAGAAGGACAAAGGTTAACAGTATTTGGCACTGTGATGATGAAGATGGGACATTAAAATTTTAAACCAAAAGCATAAACATAGTTGTAACCATGTTACCTCAACTATAATAAAATAAAGTCTAAAAATAAGGGTTGGAGTGATAGCACATTGGTAGGGCATTTGCCTGACCATATGGGACACCAGGGGATCGAACCATGGTCCGTCCTAGGTTAGCCCATGCAAGGCAAACGTCCTACTGCCTGCAGCACTGCTTCAGCCCCTCTTGTTTAATCTTTATGTAAATCATAAGGGGTAGATGCAACAATCTCTCTTATTTTTAGAAAAAATCTAAGACCTAAACAGTTATATAGTTAGGAGTAATAAAATATATTCAATTATAAATCTCTATGTTAAATCACTGTATCACACTACAATCTAGTAATGGCTTTGATATTAATACATATTGACAAAAATAAAAGAAAAAAGCAGTTACCTGCTGTCCTTCTGTACCCTCAGCTGTAACCATGGCCACAGAATGTGTTCCTGCTGAGGAGATGACAGCATCATGAGTGGGGACTGTAATAGGTGTGCCATCCTGTGTTACCATGGTGATTGTACTGCCAATGGCTTGCATGTCAGCTTGAGATATGTTGACCTGCAATACAATACATTTCACAAATCAACATTTCTTGTTATTGTCAGTTATATTTTGTGCTCAGGGGTCTGAGCTCTGTGCTCGTATCATCCCTGGCAGTGCTATGATCAGAGCTGTGTCTGCATATAAGTGAAGAACTTCTGTACTAGCTCCCAAGACAGTGGCAGCCTTTTTATATGTATTTGTGAAGTAAATATGTTCTCTGAAAAAAGGAACAGAGGAAAGGTACTATGTATAAAAGAGAATAAAGACTTCTCCATGGGAGAAAAAAAGCACTGTAGAATAAAAGAATAAAAAGAGGAGGCATGGGCCCGGAGAGATAGCACAGCGGTGCTAGCCTTGCAAGCAGTCAATCCAGGACCTAAGGCGGTTGGTTGGAATCCCGGTGTCCCATATGGTCCCCCAGGTGCCTGCCAGGAGCTATTTCTGAGCAGACAGCCAGGAGTCACCCCTGAGCACTGCCGGGTGTGGCCCAAAAACCAAAATAAAATAAAATAAAATAAAAAAAAATAAAAAAAAATAAGAGGAGCCAGGGGTGATAGCACAGTGGTAGGGCATATGCCTTGCAAGTAGCCGACCCGAGTTAGATTCTTGGAATCCCATATGGTCCTCCAGGCCTGCCAAGAGCGATTTCTGAGCACAAAGCCAAGGAATAACCCCAGAACACTGTCAGGTGTGCCCCCCCCAGCAAAAGGTAAAAAAAAAACTAAAAGAAAAAGGGACCGAAGCAAGGGTGCAGTGGTAGGGTATTTGCCTTACACGTGGCTGACCCAGGTCAGACTGTGGTTCGATCCCCCAGTGCCTCATCTGGTCCCCCAAGTCAGGAGCAATTTCTGAGTGCATAGCCAGGAGTAACCCCTGAGCGTCACTGGGTGTGGCAAAAAATCCAAAATAAAATAAAATAAAATAAATTACATGAGAGGGAGAGATAGTACAGCAGGTAAGGTGCTTGCCTTGTATGTTCCCAATCTGGATTTAATTCCCAGGAGCCTATGTGGTTTTCTGAGAATTATCAGGAATAAATTCTGAGTGTAGAGCCAGGAGAACTCCTAAACACCGCTGGGTATGACCCCAGAACAAAAACAAAAAAGAAATTGCAGGGGCAAGAGAGATAGCTCAATATGCTAACAACATACTTTTGGAGGAGAGAGGTCAAGATTTGATCAATGGCACCAAATGGTTCTCTGACCATTGCCAAGTGTGGCACTCCTCTCCCAACAACAACAAAAAATAAAGAATGAAATTAATTACACACTCCAAGATGATGTAGATGATGATTCAAGAGCAGAATGTGCCTATTTGGGAGACTTTATTAAGATGTAGGCCTAAATTCACTGCAGCACTATAATATCCAAGATCTGAAAACAATGCAAATCCCTAACAATAGATGAAGGGATAAGGAAATTGGAACTGGAGTGATAGTACAGTAGCTATGGTGTTTGCCTTGCACATGGCTGACCACAGTTTGATCCCCAGCATTCCATATGTTTCCCCAGAGCCCAACAGGAATAATTCCTGAATGTGAGTCTGTAGAACCTCCTGACCGCTGCCAGCTATGGGCCCCAAATAAAACCAAAACCAAAAAGAAAATTGTATACACACATATATATACACTCTACAGAATTCTATTTAGTCATAGAAGATGAAATCTTGGGGTCGGTGAGGTGGCGCTAGAGGTTAGGTGTCTGCCTTGCCACCGCTAGCCAAGGAAGGACCACGGTTCAATTCCCCGGTGTCCCATATGGTCCCCCAAGCCAGGGGCAATTTCTGAGTGCTTAGCCAGGAGTAACCCCTGAGCATCAAACGGGTGTGGCCGAAAAATCAAAAAAAAGAAGATGAAATCTTGGGGCCAGAGCTGTGGCACAAGTGGTTGGGCATTTGCCTTGCTAACCTAGGATGGACTGTGGGTTGGTCCCCCAGTGTCCCATATACATCCTTGCATGTAGAAGAAAGAAGGATGGTGGTTCCAATCTCGGCATCCCATTTGGTCCCCCCAGCCTACCAGGAGTGATTTCTGAGCATAGAGCCAGGAGTAACCCCTGAGCGCTGCCGGGTGTGACCCCCCCCCAAAAAAAAAGATATGGTCATGGGGGCCGGAGAGATAGCACAGGGCATTTGCCAATAATAATAATAATAATAATAATAATAATAATAATAATAACAACAATAATAACAATAATAATAATAAGTACAAGAAAGAGTTCAAGAGGACTATAAGAATCATTAGAGTCCCTAAAGAATGGAAAGTCAAATCTCTGAGAGAGATGGGATAAGGAAGAGTTCTCTTTAGAAAAACAAAACCCCATGCTGGGGATGTGGTGGAATGTAGGCTTTGCATATATAAAGTCCTGGGTTTGATCTCTGTCACTATAACAAAAAGAAAAAAGAAAAAAATGGGTGAGGGCTGGAGCAATAGTCAGGGTTTTGGGTGCTTGCCTGGCTGACCCAGGTTCATCCTGAGCATGCCATATGATCTTCTGAGTACTGCCAGGAGTGATTCTTTTTTTTTTTTTTTTTTTGGTTTTTGGGTCACACCCGGCCGTGCTCAGGGGTTACTCCTGGCTGGCTGCTCAGAAATAGCTCCTGGCAGGCACGGGGGACCATATGGGACACCGGGATTCGAACCAAGCACCTTTGGTCCTGGATCGGCTGCTTGCAAGGCAAACGCCGCTGTACTATCTCTCCGGGCCCCAGGAGTGATTCTTAAGCACAGATCCTAAGTAAACTTTGAGCACTACCAGTGTGGCCCAAAAATGGAAAGAAGGAAGAAAAGTATACTTGCATGCATGAGAACTATGTTCAATCTCTGCACCAATAAATAAATAAATAAGTAAATAAATAAATAAGTAAATAAATAAAACCTTAGTTTTTATTTAGAACTTAAAGATGTAATTAAGTCTGAATAATTGGCATGTAGAAATTTGAAAAATCTGGGGCCAGAGCGGTGGCGCAAGTGGTAAGGTGTCTCCCTTGCCCATGCTAGCCTAGGACGGACTGAGGTTCGATTCCCCATCATCCCATCCCATTCAGTCCTCCCAGCCAGGAGCGATTTCTGAGTGCATAGCCAGGAGTAGCTCCTGAGTGTCACCAGGTGTGGCCCAAAAACAAAAACAAACAAAAAATTTGAAAAAATCTGACTAAAGCACACTATTATACTGCTTTTCTTGAGAAAGCCAAAATAATTGTTCTATTCTGTGAACTCCCTTAATTCCAATTATAGAAATTCAACCTAGGGTTCTTTCAAAGCATGTGTGCCAGCCTTTGAGCCTTTGAGTCATCTCCCTGATGACTCACCAAAATCTTTTAAAATGATGCCATCGGGGCCGGAGAGATAGCATGGAGGTAGGGCATTTGCCTTGCAGAAGGACGGTGGTTCGAATCTTGGCATCCCATATGGTCCCCTGAGCCTGCCAGGAGTGATATCTGAGTGTAGAGCCAGGATTAACCCCTGAGCGCAGCCAGATGTGACTCCCCCCGAAAAAAAGAGATGAAAAAAATGATGTTATCATCTGGACTAGGGAGATGATTCAAAAAGCTGGAGTGTATGCCTTACATGCTTGAGGCCTTTGAGTTTGATCCCTTCACTGTAAGTCTCCCATCCATATACCTTCAAGTGCAGCCCTGTTGGCCATAAGCAATCCCAAGCCAGACCACTGAACATACACATATAGTTGAGTATCAGTGAGAATGGCCCCAAGCACTGTCACAGAATTCCCCTCAAATAAAAATAGACAAAAGAAAAAAAAATAGACAAAAGAACATAAAAAAAAATAAACAAAAGGATACCATCATTACTTCAGTCAAATCTGCATATTTCCTATCTCAACTCTAGATCCACTGGGTCACCAAATTCTATCACTAATCTGAATTGCGTTTCTTGTGGATCCATCCCCCCTTGTACTACTGGGTCAAATCAAGAAATATTCAAAGCTTATTTCTGACTCTGTCCATCACTTTTAAACTCAATTTCAACCTGGTTTCCTTTTTTTTTTTTTTTTTCCTGGTCAGTGGGAGCACCGGGCTGGGTTTATTAAGTCCCAATCAACCTGGTTTCTGATCTTTTTTCTCTTCCTTCCCTTCCCACCCACCTTCCCTGCCCCCCCCCCCCCTTTGGCCCACGCTGGCAGCACACAGGCTCAGAAATCACTCCTGGCAAGTTCAGGGTACCATATGGAATGCCAGTGATCAAACCTGGGTCAGGTACATGCAACTGCATACTATGCTATTGCTCCAGCCTCATAGTCACAACTTCTCTTTCCTAAACTTTTTTTGTCCTCCCCTTATTTTGGGCCACACCCAGCAATGCTAAAAGATTAATCTTCTATATACTAATGAATTATTCCTGGTGGTGCTTGGAGAACCACATGGGATACTGGGGAACAAACGTGATTAACTGCAACCAAGGCAAGCACCCTACCCGCTACACTATGTTTCCTACCCTTGATCTCTTAACATGTGGTTCTTTCAAGAGATTACTGAAAAACCTTCAGGAGTACTAGCACTGCAAAGAAAATAAAGGTCAAATTCGGTGCACAAAGTCTTCTTTAACTGAAATTCAATCTAATTTCAAGTCCAGGTTCAGAGAAAAGTTATTTAACTTGTAGTTGTTACTTACATGCTGAGTCCCATCCTGAGATATGAGGGTAACTTGTTGACTCAGCCCAGACTGGGTTACTGTGGCTACTTGTGTAGATACAACATCATCTCCTTCTACACCTGTAACATATGTGATTTGGGACCCTTTAAGAACATCTTCACTTTGACCTGTTTAAAACAAATAAATCATTTATTGACCAACCAAGCTCTAAGAAAACAAAGGTTATAAAATATTATGGAGACATTTATACAAATTAAATGTTTATTATATTCTTAATCATAAATATGGCTTCTAGCATCTTTCTTTTCTTTCTTTTTGTTTTTGGGCCACACCCGGTGATGCTCAGGGGTTTCTCCTGGCCATGTGCTCAGAAATCGCTCCTGGTTCGGGGGACCATATCGGACACTGGAGAATCAAACTAAGGTCCGTCCTAGATCAGCCACATGCAAGGCAAATGCCCTACTGGTGCACTATCACTCCAGCCCCTTCTAGCATCTTTCAATTCCTCAAAGTCCACTTGTGCAAGCCGAATCAAAAACTTCTGTAAGAAAATTTAAGTGTTTGGCAGAGAAATAGTACAATGGAGAGGACACTGTCTTGCATGTGGACAATCCTGAGTATTGCCAAGTAGTGCCCCAAATATGAGAGGAGAGAAGAGTTGAGAGGGAAAATATAGGGTGAGGGCCGGAGTGATAGCATAGCTGCTGCCTTGCATGCAGCTGACCCGGGACGGGCCTATGTTCGATTCCTGACATCCCATATGGTCCTCGGAGCCTGCCAGGAGCAATTACAGAACCAGGAGTAATTCCCGAGCACCTGCAGAGTGTGGTCCCAAAACAAAAACAAAACAGAGAGGGAGAGAAAGATACCCTGAGGGGGGGGGGGGGAGAGAGAGAGAGAGAGCGAGAGAGAGAGAGAGAGAGAGAGAGAGAGAGAGAGACTCTATTTTTATTTGTTTTGGGGCCACACCCAACGGCACTTGGGTTACTCCTGGCTATGAGGTCAGAAATCGCTCCTGGCTTGGGGAATCATATGTGAAGCCAGAAATCGAACCCAGGTCCATCCTGGGTCAGCCGCATGCAAAGCAAATGCCCTCCCGCTGCGCTATAGCTTCAGCTCAAGAAACTCAATCTAAATTCAAGTTTTCAGTTTCATTTTCAGTGAAAGACAGACTTAAGACTGACAGACCCTGGAGTGATAATACAGAAGGTAGGGTGTTTGCTTTGCACATGACCAACCCAGGTTCAATCCCTGGCATCCCATATGGTCCCCTAAATCCTTTAGTGTAAAGCTAGGAGAAACCCTTGAGCACCACGACTTATGGTCTAAAACCAGAAAACAAATAAACAAAAAGTTGTCAAAGAAAGTAAGAAAATTTAAGTGTATGGGTTGAAGAGGCAATACAGGGGTTCAAGGCATTTGCTTTGCATGCAGCTGACCCTGGTTTGACTCTTCTGCACCACATCAAACCCTGAGCACAGAACTAGGAGTAGCCCTGAATACCGCTAGGCTGGCCCTACAGTGCCCACCTCACCTCTCCCTCAAAAGAAATGTAAATGTTCTATTTTGGTAACCCTCCCTCTCTTATTCTTAGAATAATCATATGATACTGTGTATATATGTTGAAGCATAGAGGGTGGGGAAGGAACTGTACAAGAACACTGACTGGTAAATAACCCTGGTGCAAGAAAGCACCAGATTATTGCAGTCACTTATGAAGCTGTAAAAAATAAAAAAAAAATCTTCATAAACATTAACCACAAAATTGGAACGAAATGTAAACACAACCTACGAAGTTTCTTATTCTTTAACACCAATGACTGATTGCAAATCTTCAGTACTCAATGACATCATTGTGTAAAAACAGCAAATAGCATTTTATCCAGAGCAAGGTTAATCATTTAACAAGTAATGGAACAGGAACTCCTATCCCTTTCTTTATTTCATAAAAAACCAGTAAGTAAACAGCAATTTCAAAAGGCTCCTTACTGCTACTCTTGGCAACCAGGAAGATAACTGATCTCTCCTATCACTTTCCACCTCCCATGAAAGCAAAAAGAAAATAAACGAGAAATTTTCTTTTGGGAGGAAATGTGTGTGTGTGTGTGTGTGTGTGTGTGTGTGTGTGTGTGTGTGTGTGTGTTGGGAGGAAATGTGTGTGTGTGTGTGTGTGTGTGTGAGTGATAACTGATCTCTCCTATCACTTCCCACCTCCCATGAAAGCAAAAAGAAAATAAACGAGATATTTTCTTTTGAGAGGAAATGTGTGTGTGTGTGTGTGTACACGTATGTATGTACATATTATTTCAAAGCAACCTGAAACTACAAACCGGCAGGAAGAAGCAAGTGTCTCACTCAGAAGTCCTGCCAATTCCTGCTGAATACCCAACTGTTCAGCCTTTTCAGATTGGAAACAAAAAGGAAGCTTAAAGACATCCCTGAGGTCTCTGTTCTTTTTTTTGTTTTGTTTTGTTTTTTGGGCCACACCCGTTTGATGCTCAGGGGTTACTCCTGGCTATGCGCTCAGAAATCGCCCCTGGCTTGGGGGAACCATATGGGACGCCGGGGGATAGAACCTCAGTCTGTCCTACGCTAGCGCTTGCAAGGCAGACACCTTACTTCTAGCGCCACCTTCCCGGCCCCGAGGTCTCTGTTCTTTACATAGACTTGTCTCGGGAAAGAGACACCTATAATCAACTTGCTGAGAGAAATGTGCTGAATTATTAAAATGAATAATTATACTGAGAATAGCAGGAGCTTTCATCACATTTTCACTTTATGTATGTATGGGGCTTCCTAGGAAACAGGTGGTCTGAAAGCCCCTTATAGGTCCTCAGCCAGGGCTGAGGTCCAGTGAGAGGATGCAAGGATGCTTGGGCCTTGCCATGTTGGAAATTACATGGGCTATCCTGTGGTGCTTGGGCTCCAAAGCCATCTCACCAGTTCTAGTGACCTCCAGGGCTGTATCTGGTGATGCTTGGGAACCATGTGGAAGCTGGGTCCTTAACCCTTATATTATCTCTTTGGCCTCATATTCACATTTTTATTCATTCATTTATGTTTTAATTATTATTATTATTTAGTTTTCAGGTCACATCTGTCTGTGCTCAGGGATTACTCCTGACAATGCTTGAGAACCATATGGGGTGCTTGAAGATCAAGCCAGGGTCAGCTGGGTGAAAGCAAGCAACTGTGTATCTGTGTAGCTGGCCCCTCTTTCCACTTTTTTTTTTTTTTTTACGTTTTATTTATTTATTTATTTATTTTGGTTTTTGGGCCACACCCATCAGTGCTCAAGGGTTACGCCTGGCTGTCTGCTCAGAAATAGCTCCTGGCAGGCACAGGGGACCATATGGGACACCGGGATTCGAACCAACCACCTTTGGTCCTGGATTGGCTGCTTGCAAGGCAAACACCACTGTGCTATCTCTCCGGGCCCCCCTCTTTCCACTTTTGTTTTGTTTTTGAGCCACACCAGAAGTGGCCAGGGGTTATTCCTGGCTCTGTGCTCAGAAATCACTCCTGACAGGCTCGGGGAACTGTATGGGATGCTGGGGATCGAACTCAGGTTGATCGTATGCAAATGCCCTACCCATTCTTTTACCACTCCAGCCCCTATATTTCCACATTTTAAAAAGTTTTCATTTATATTTGAAGTAGTTATTTGGTAAAGATCTTATCTCAAAAAAAAAAAAGATCTTATCTCCACTTTATAGGAGCTGGATTACATTCCATGTATTCGCAGAACAGTTTTGGAACATTATTTAATTGCATTAGAACACCAATGGGGTGGAATCTGTGATGGTAGACGAATGAGATCTCTAAGTAACAACTGCTGGTATTGGATAAACTCATTCAACCACTCATTAGTTTTAAAAATTAATAAAATGATATTATAGTACAGAGTTTGAGAATATAAGAAATTACAATAATTTAAAATATCAACATTTAAGGAAAAGACCAAAGAAGACTTTTTTGGGGCCATATCCGTTTGATGCTCAGGGGTTACTCCTGGCTAAGCACTCAGAAATTGCCCCTGGCTTGGGGGGACCATATGGGACGCCGAGGGATCTAACCACGGTCCTTCCTTGGCTAGCGCTTGCAAGGCAGACACCTTACCTCTAGCACCACCTCACCGGCCCTGAAAGAAGACTTTTAAAAAAGGGAGAATTTGAGGCTATATATATAATATACGGAAATTAAGGTATTTGCTGGGCACTCAGACAACCCATTTAATCCCTGGCACTGCACCAGTTCCGCAGATGACCCATGAACACAGAGCCAGGAACGGCCTGAGCACTGCTGGTTATGGCCTCCACCCACAACCACCCAAAAATGATTGTGTGGGGGCTCGGCAGAGTTTGAGCCCCTCAGGCTTCTTACATACTCTCAGAGCAGTGACTGACCTGTGTTCAATCCTTGGCCCATATGATCCCCTGAGCACTACCAAGAGTAATGTTTGAGTGGCAAGTCTGGAGTAAGCCCTGAACCCACCTGGATGTGACTCAAAAATAAAAAAAAAATCTGAGAAGATCTTCATCACCCTTACCATTAATACCAACATCCTTAACGAACCCAAATATTCTTGCTGCCTTGTTTTTTTTTTTTTTTTTTTTTTTTTTGGTTTTTGGGCCACACCTGGCGTTACTCAGGGTTACTCCTGGCTGTCTGCTCAGAAATAGCTCCTGGCAGGCACGAGGGACCATATGGGACACCGGGATTCGAACCAACCACCTTTGGTCCTGATCGGCTGCTTGCAAGGCAAACGCTGCTGTGCTATCTCTCCGGGCCCTCTTGCTGCCTTGTTAACTGTAGTTCAATCCCCAGCATGCCACATGGTGCCGCAAGCCAGGAGCAATTTCTTAGTGCATAGTCAGGAGTAACCCCTGAGTGTCAGTGGGTGTGGTCCAAAAACCAAAAAAAAAAAAACTTTTGCAGAGCCAAAGATAGTATAGTTGGTAGGGTGCTTGCCGTTCATGTAGCTGACTTGGGTTCAATCCTGGTGTCCCCCAAGCTGCCAGGAGTTATTTCTGAGTGCAGTAGTAACCTTAAGCATTGCTGGGTGTGACCCTCCCCAAAATTATTTTACCTTTGTACTCTTTCCCTTCTTTTTTTTTTTTTTGTAGGGTCACACATGGCAGTTGCTCATAAGTTACTTCTGGCAGACTTGGGGAACCATATGAGATGCCAGGGATTGAATCTGGTCTGGCCCCTCTTCCCTTTCTCTTACCAAGCTTTTTGCCTCCATCACATTAACCTATTCACCTAAAAACTCTTCCAAACTGATTTCTTCAGAGAAGTGCTCTCTCTCTCTTGGCTGTATTCAAAGCTCTTCTCTCCCACCCTCCCTCCCTCCCTCCCCTTCCTCCTTCTCCATCCCCCCTTCTTCTCTCTCCTCACCCCTTCCCTCTCCCCCCACCTCTCTTGGGGTCTGGCAGTGGTAGGGAGACCATATGTGGTAGCAAGTCTCGAACCTGAGATGGACAAATGCAAGGCTAAATGCCTTACCCCTTATTCTATCTCTCTGACCCAAGAAGCTATTTCTGATTTCCCCAACTGAACTGAAGGTTGCATCATAAGCATCCCAGAACTCAATGCTCTTTCACTTGGCAGCCTTTATTATAGTGACAAATTGAGAAATTATGCTAATAAAGCTTTATGGTTCCTTTTAGTTGATATGAATCATAAATTATGTTGATTTCAAAACATAGCTAAATAAACCAGGCAAACTCTTACCTGGGGGAGGCTCAAAGAAAGCTTCCTGCTCCTCCTCGATGGGCTCGGTGTCATTGTGGGCTGTCCGTTTGTGCATGGCCAGCGTGGAGATCTGCTTGTAGGTCTTTCCACAGTGGTTACAGTTGTATGGTTTGGAGTGAGTATGAACAACATGATGTTTGTACAAACTGGAATATTCTGTAAACCTTTTGTCACAACCAGGGACTGTGCATACGTATGGCTTTTCCCCTAAATAAGGAATAAAAAAAAGTAAAATGAAGGCAAAAAAACCAGTTCGTAGATCCCTTTCTATCTTTTGCCACGAGACAGCACACACACAAAAGACTTCTATAAGTGTGGTTTTGATTTGGCTCAAAACAGTTCTGCATTTGGAATGTTAGTACTGTGTCTGAGGAGTTCTTTCCTAACTTGAAGAGATTACTCTTAATTTTAAGATATGAGAAATGTTAGGAGGGATATGTTGCCCAATTTAAGTAAGCTTTGATGAAATCGTAATTAAGTGTGACCTATATATAGGTCATAAGCATCATGATATATACTACTACTACTACTGCATGCAATTATTACTAAAACTAGTACAGTTATACTAGTAGAGTTTGTTTCTTTTTTGGATCAAACTCAGGACTCAGGTGCCAAGTTCAACATTCCTAGTCCCTATCCTAAGGTTCTTTTAGTTTGCTTTGTTTTTGGGTGACTATATGGATATATAAATGCAAGGGTAAAAAGTATGTTAAGTTGCTTAATTGTTCTTCCTCATGTCAAGTGGCAGGAAGAAATGATTACTTGAATATGACTTATAGAAAGTCAGGAGATAAACCGAGTCTTAAAAGTCAGAAGACCAAGAAGCCAGAAACTATTACCTGTGTGTATCCTCACATGGTTCTTATAATTGGTCGCACTAGCAAATGCTCGCCCACATCCTGGTTCAGTGCAGTAATAAGGTCTTTCTCCTGTATGTGTTCTTATATGTACTTTCCTGATATTTGAGGTGGTAAAAGACCTACCACAGCCTTCAAAGGGACATTTAAAGGGCCTTTCTCCTGAAAATACAAAAGGAAATCAATTAGATGGAGTGAGTATATGTTAAAATTTAAATATCCCAGCCATCAATTGTGCCTAGTGCTCAGGATTAGATTTCTTGTATTGAGTTTCCCTGACAGCTATTTCTTTTTTTATCCCATGAAACATCTTCTATCCCAAATGTAAATTCATTATAGAAAAATTTGAATAGGGGAAGGAATGATAGCACAGCAGTAAGGCCTTGTATGCTGCTGACCTGGGATGGCCCTGGGTTCGATCTCTGGCATCTTATATGGTCCCTGAGCCTCCCAGGAGTGATTTCTCAGAAATTACAGAGCCAGGAGTAACCCCAAGTACCACTGGGTATGGCCCAAACACAAAACAAAAAATGGTAAATAACATTCAATCTCACCCCTTATTATAGTACTGTCCAAAATTAAATCATCTAAGGCCAGAGTGATAGCACAAAGGGTGGGTAGATGTGGTTGGTCTGGGTTTGATCCCTAACTCACTCAAGCACTGCTAGGAATGACCCCTGAATGATGAGCCAGTACCCCTGGGTACTGCCAGCTATGAACCAAAAACCAAAAACCAGAAGAAAAAAAAAATCATCTAGGGGGCATACTGAAAAAAACAAAATGACAGGGGAGGGCAAGGGGAGAAAATACAGTAGATAAAGTCCTTGCCTTTTATGCAGAAGACCTAGAGTTAGATCTCTGGCATCCCATAATGTTTCCTGAGTACTACTATGATCCCTGGGAACAGAGCCAGGAGTAAGCCCAGAGCACAGCTGGAAGGGGCCCCCTAAACAAATAAATAAGCATAGAAACAAAAGTGAACTGAAGGGTCAAGGATGTAAATTAGCAACAGAACACTTGCTTTGCAAATGTGAGACCCTGGACTTAATGTCCAGTACCTTTATAAAACAAATTTCAGGGGTCAGAGAGATAAGCACAGCAGTAAGGCATTTTGCCTTAGACACAAAAGGACGGTGGTTCGAATTCCAGCATCCCATATGGTCCCCCTAGCCTGCCAGGAGAGATTTCTGAGCATAGAGCCAGGAGTAAACCTCCCCTCCCCCCCCAAACAAAACAAAACAAAACAAAAAAAAATCAGGGGCCAGAGAGATAACACAGAGGTTGAGTGTTTGCCTTGCATGTGGAAGACCCTGGATGAACCAGCTTTGATTCCTGGCTTCCCATAAGATCCCTTAAGCCTGCCAGGAGCTATTTCTGAGCAGAGTCAGAAGTAATCCCTGAACAGTGCTGGATGTGGCCAAATAAATAAATAAATAAAATATTTTGGAAGTGTTAAAAACTAACTTTTTAAAAAATTAAATAAAAACATTGGGGCCAGAGAGATAGCATGGAGGTAAGGTGTTTGCCTTTCATGCAGAAGGTCATTGGTTTGAATCCCGGTGTCCCATATGGTCCCCTGAACCTACCAGGAGCAATTTCTGAGCATGGAGCCAGGAGTAACCCCTGAGCACTACTGGGTGTGACCCAAAAACCAAAAAACAAAACAAAAAACAAAAAAAAAATCAAGGGGCCGAAGTGGTGGCACAAGTGGTAGGGCATCTGCCTTGCACGTGCTAACCTAGGACAGACTGCGGTTCAATCCCCAGCAGCAATTTCTGAGCGCACGGTCAGGAGTAACCCCTGAGCATCACTGGGTGTGGCCTCCAAATAAAACAAAACAAAACAAAGAAAAACATAAAAAAACCTTGGGGCCGGTGAGGTGGCTCTAGAGGTAAGGTGTCTGCCTTGCAAGTGCTAGCCAAGGAAGGACCACGGTTCGATCACCTGGAGTCCCATATGGTCCCCCCAAGCCAGGGGCAATTTCTGAGCCCAGGAGAAACCCCTGAGCATCAAATGGGTGTGGCCTGAAACAAACAAAAAAACCTTAAATAAACTGAAGACCAAGAACATAGTTGATAGGACTAAAGTACATACCTTGCATATGGGAGCTCCAGATTTGCTCCCTGGCACTGCATGGACCCCTTTGCACTATTGGGAGCAACCCCTGATTTACCAAAAATAACTCTGGGGTACCACTGAGTATGTCTTCCACACACAAAAAGGGTAAAAATGAGTTTTTTTTTTAATATGAAAATTTTAAATATAAAAGTATTTTCCTTTCCAGCACCTCATGTGGTCTGATACTACCAGGAGAAATCTCTGTATGCAGAATCAGGAGTAAGCCCTGAGCATAGCCAGGTGTGGCCCAAAAACTGAAAGAAAAATAAAAGATCTTGTACTATATAAGAGAACAACTTATAATAGTAATTTGTGGTAGTGGTGAGAGTGTTATGGATCACACTTGGAGTACTCAGGACCAGTCCTAGTTTGGAAGTTGGATTTGATGTTCAGAATTCTCTCTGGAAGTGCTCAGGGACAATATGGTGCCAGGAACCAAGCCTGGGCTTCCTACATGCAAGTATGCACACTAGTCCTTTGAGATCTCTTCCTAGTCCTAAAACATCTTATTAAGGGGCAAGAGTAGAAGGCAGGGCTCTTGCCTTCCACACAGCTGACCCAGGTTTGATCTCCAGTATCCCATCTGGTCCAAGAGCACTACCATGAATAATTCCTGAATGCACTCAGAAGTAATCCCTGAGCATTGCCAGATGTAGCCTCAAAACAAATAAGTACTTTAAAAAGAAAAAAAAAAGAAACTGGAACTGGAGCAATAACACAGCAGATAGGATGCTTGCCTTATACACTGTTAACCTGGGTTTGATACCCTGGTTTCCCATATGGTCCCCAAACACCACTAAGAGAATGCAGAGCCAGAACCTCTGAATGATGCCAGATGTAGCCCCAAAATAAAACAAAAATATTTTAAAAAGGAAAAAGTGATCAAGTCCTTGAAATTCTTCCAACTCTAAGTCATAGCACTTATGTATCTAATTCAACAAATAAGCACATAAAAGAAAAGGAGAGCAAAAAGAACAAAGTACCATTTAAGAAAAGGTTAAAAAAAAATTAAAGAAAAGATGATCACAGAAAGTAGCAACTTTCATTCCAGGCTACTAGGGTTTTATAACAGCAGTTCAAGAAAAAGGTGATACTACATTAAAAGGGATTTGGGTGTCTTAGGCTCTGATCTCAGGTGGGTAACCAAGCAGATGTTTAATCCTAAGTAAATACACCTGCTGGTCAGATAACAGAAACTGAGGTAACTCATTTATCTAAAACCTGCAAGGGTTGAAGGTAGAGCGCTATTATCAGGTTTTTTTTTTTTTTTCTTTCTGGTTTTTGGGCCACACTCGGCAGCGCTCAGGGGTTACTCCTGGCTCTCTGCTCAGAAATCGCTCCTGGCAGGCCCGGGGGACCATATGGGATGCCGGGATTCGAGCCACCGTTGGTCCTGGGTGGGCTGCTTGCTAGGCAAATAAATGCCCTACCGCTGTTCTACCTCTCTGGCCCCTAGAACGCTATTATTATTATTTTTTGTTTTGTTTTGTTTTTCGGGCCACATCTGTTTGATGCTCAGGGGTTATTCTTGGCTAAGCACTCAGAAATTGCCCCTGGCTTGGGGGAACCATATGGAACGCTGGGGGATAGAACTGCTATCCTTCCTTGGCTAGCACTTGCAAGGCAGACACCTTACCTCTAGCGCCACCTCGCTGGCCCCTAGAACGCTATTATTTATCATTATTTGGAACATGGATCCTTTGAGATTCTTTTTTTTTTTTTTTTGGGGGGGGGGTCACACCCAGCAGCACTCAGGGGTTACTCCTGGCTCTATGCTCAGAAATCGCCCCTAGCAGGCATGGGGGATCATATAGGATGCCGGGATTCGAACCACCGTCCTTCTGCATGAAATTCCATGCTATCTCTCCAGCCCGATCCTTTGAGATTCTAACCAAGTCGTGGCCCCTCATCGTGATAAGAAGCCAAGATGGACACTGACTTCCCAAAATACTCCTGAGCGTCCCACTCCCCTGTACCCACCAGTGGATGAGAAGCTATTGATATACATAGGATGTTCAGTACCTGTATGAGTTCTGATATGTTTCTGAAGATCTCCTGATGTTTTGAATGATTTAGTACAATTATCTTCTGAACACCGATATGGCTTTTCTCCTGTGTGAGTTCTAACGTGACTTTTTAATCCATAACCTTTAAGAAAAATTTAAAAGAATTTTAATTATACTAAATTCCTTTAATTATGCACATTGGGATTAATCTGATACAGTAAACATCAAATTACTCATTAATACTAGATAAATTTAACAAAATTAATTAAAAAATGATTAACTCGATGGATAGTTCAAGACTTTCATGCTGAAAATTCAATGTTTAACCTTCATGTTTTCTTTTTAAAACATGCTTTGATCTTTAGGTTTAGTCATACTATAAGGAAACTAAAAAATAAAGGACAGAGAAGGTTTTTGAACACATTGGTGGTAGTAAAGATATAGTAACTTTATACATCAAAATCATAAATGTCAATACTACTATAAACATATTCTCTAAACTAAAATAAAAATAAAATAAATTTCGGCCAGAGTGGTGGCGCAGAGTGGCGCTAGCCTAGGAGGACCATGGTTTGATTCCTCCCCGGCGTCCCATATGATCCCCCAAGCCAGGAACGATTTCTGAGTGCATAATCAGGAATAACCCCTGAGTGTCACTGGGTGTTGGCCAAAAAACCAAAAAACAACAACAAAGTGAAATAAATTTAAAGTAAAGCAACGGGACAAAAACAAAAAGTGCCTAGATTTTACTAGTGGTCCATTACTGGAAGCTATCTATACCTCGGCTATACGGAACAAAGCTTGAAGTGGAAGATGAGATGAGAAACTGTGAAAATTGAGAGGTCCTAGGCCTAGCAGCTGTCTTTCTGAGCTATTTCCTAGGTCCCCCATGGTT
The DNA here is from genome assembly GCF_024139225.1 of Suncus etruscus. Taxonomy (NCBI): domain Eukaryota; kingdom Metazoa; phylum Chordata; class Mammalia; order Eulipotyphla; family Soricidae; genus Suncus; species Suncus etruscus. The sequence continues at coordinate 59,236,520 of NC_064856.1, read as the reverse complement.
CCCTAACATCTATCCTAATGTTAATTGTGTTAGTTTTTAATACTCAGCTTATGTTTTTTTCTGAATATAAAGAAGAGTATAGCATGAAAACTTTAAACATCGTAGCCAGAAATAGGCTTGACCTAGAATGGAACAAAGGTTTTATAGCAGAAGGAACAGGTTCAATACCTGGTGCTACATGGTTCCTAAGTACTGATGGAGCACTCTGGGAGCACTCCCAGAGCGAAAAGCCTATGAGCAATGCTAGGTATGGCCTAGAAACAACAACTAAAAGAAAAGAAATATATATGCAAGGGGTTAATACTTTCCTCTAGACTATATCTACTTACAGTCTATGCGTAAGTCACTAAAAGAGAAATGAAGTAAACTGAATCACCTGTTCAGAGATATTACAGTCTATATAATCCCAGCAGTATATCAGTAGATCAATTTTCTGAGACTTAATGACCTGAATATCAAAGAAACAGATCTGAAAAGTCTTTCGAAGATGACCAGGGTGGCTGGAAAGTGGGTATGTGGTAAAGATTCAGTAAATATTGGCCATTATGTCACAGCCACTTTACAGAGGTCAGTACAAAATACAGTGGGTAGGGTGCTTGCCTTGCACAGAGCTGAAAGAGTTCAATCCCTAGCACTACATATTATCCCCTACTAATCCCTCAAGGAGTGATCCCTGAGTGAAGATTGAAGAGTAAGCCAGGTATAGAGAGCTTCCAGGTGTGGCTCAAAACAAAAACAAAAATATCAAAGAACAACTTTTTATATTTGCACCTTGTGGTTAGAGCACTGAAAAAAAAAAAAAAAGAATGTTTTTACCTGTTGCAAATGCTTTCCCACAGCCTTGATGCTCACATTGATATGGCCGGTCTCCTGTGTGTGACCTCTCATGAACCTGTCATTAAAATGCAGACATGTGAAAGGGGATGTTCTTTTTATGACTGAAGCCCAACTACAAACATGTTTGTAATCATGGTACTTTAATATATATATAAAAAAATTTAAAAAGGGGGGACGGAGAAATAGCACAGTGGTAAGGCGTTTGCCTTAGATGCAGAAGGACAGTGGTTAGAATCCTGGCATCCCATTTGGTCCCCTGAGCCTGCCAGGAGCAATTTCTGAGCATAGAGCCAGGAGTAAGCCCTGAGTGCTGCTGGGTGTGACCCAAAAACAAAAACAAAACAAAAATTTTAAAACGGGGACTGGATAGATAGCACAACAGAAGGACATTTGCCTTGCATGTGGCCGACCTGGGACATCCTGGGTTCAATTCCCAGTATCTCATAGGGGTCCCCCAGCCTTTCAGGGGCCATTTCTGAGCACAGAGCCAGGAGTAACTCGTGAGCGCAGCTGGGTGTGGCCCAAAAATAAAACAAACAAAAAAATCAAAATGCAGACATGATTCTGTTTGCTTTAGGCATTCTTCAAGTAGATTCTCTGAGCATACACTTTTTTTGTTTGTTTTTAGGCCATACCCAGTAATGCTCAGGGGTTACTCCTGGCTATGGGCTCAGAAATTGCTCCTGGCTTGAGGGACCATAAGGAACGCATGGGATCGAACCCAGGTCCATCCTGGGTCAGCTGTGTGCAAGGCAAATGCCCTATTGCTGTGCTATCACTCTGGCCCTGAGCACACACTTCTTTTTCTCCTACTGAATATTTTGTTTATATGATTTTTAAAACATGTTAATTTCTCATTTTTTGATAGCTCATACCTCTTGGGCTCGAGACTTCACTTGTGAAGTCATGGCCAAGGACATGACTTTTCTGCTTGTCACTCTGTAAAGTGGCTGTGACATATGAATAATAATGACAATGGCTAAAATTTACTAAATCTTTACCACATACCAGACTTTTTTTTTTCTTTTTTGGTTTTTGGGCCCCACCTGGTGACAGCTCAGGAGTTACTCCTGGCTATATGGCCTGGCCTGAGGGACCATATGGGACGCCGGAGGATCAAACTGTGGTCCATCCTAGGTCAGCTGCATGCAAGGCAAATGCCCTACCACTTGTGTCACCACCACTCCAGCCTCCTATATTTTTTTAGTATGGTCAGAAATTTTTTTTGTTTTTTGTTTTTGGACCACATCCATTGATGTTCAGGGGTTACTCCTGGCTATGTGCTCAGGAATCACTCCTGGCTTAAGGGATCATATGGGACACTGGGGGATCAAACCGCAGTCTGTCCTAGGCTAGCACAGGCAAGACAGATAGATGCCTGCGCCACCTCTCCGGCCCCACAAACTTTTTTATTTTTTTTGGTTTTTGGGCCACACCCAGCAGTGCTCAGGGGTTACTCCTGGCTGTCTGCTCAGAAATAGCTCCTGGCAGGCTCGGGGGACCATATGGGACACCAGGATTCGAACCAATCACCTTTGGTCCTGGATCGGCTGCTTGCAAGGCAAACTCCGCTGTGCTATCTCTCCAGGCCCCCCCACAAACATTTTTAATTTAATTCTTACAACCATTCTATAGGCAATGGCTCTTTTAGAAATCTGATTTTATATGTAAGGAAAATGAGGCACAACAAGGTCCAGACATGTAAATGTTACTTACTGGTAAGTAGTGGAGATAGTCTACTGAATATGTTTAACTAGCACACACTCAATTATTCCATTCAGTTAATTATTATTATATAAGTTGTATTTAGCTATAAAAAAATTCTAGGCCTAAGTGTTTGAGACAGGATAATTTAACATCAACTTTTGCTACATTCAAGCAAATCAAAGTTAAATGTGGTCATACACACCTCTCATATAATTAAATAAAGTTTATATATGACAACGACATATTGAAATATACAGTGCACTTATTGGGTTCTGGGTAGTAAGCTGGACATTAGGGAGCCAGAACAAAACCCTGTTCAGGCTCTGAACAGAGTTGACAGGTTCAAAGTTTGCAAGAGCCTTAGTGTCTGTGTATGAGTGTGAGTATATGTGTTTATCTTGGTAAGTAAGGAAAACAATAGCGTTTGAATACTACATGTATAATGTGTATAATGTATAACACATTGACTGCTTAATATTGTAGGTACCCTCATAAGTAGATACAACATTTAAAAATAAGTATCTTCTTGGGGGCCGAGCAATAGTAGAGTGGGTAGGGTCTTTGCCTTGCATGCAGCTGACCCATGTTCGATCCCCAGCATCCTGTATGGTTCCTCAAACCTGCCAGGAGTGATTTCTGAGTGCCTCTAGGCATGGAAAAACACTGACCCCCCCCCCAATATATATACCTTCAGATGGTGAGCAGTTGTATACAATTTTCCACATCCATCATATTTACATCGAAATGCCTTCTCTCCACTCTGTTGAGATTTAGCAGTTACTCTTGTTGCATGTCCTTGTAAGACAATCTAAATAAAACATAAAGAATGATCTGACATAGTTGAGGAATTTATCTAAATAATTTAGGATAGGTATCCCCTGAAAAAACATCAAAAGCATTTTAAATTTCAAAATCATGTCAAAAGCAATGAAAAAGAGGAATTAAGTTGTTATTAATAGGAGAGATCATAAATCCTAGTGTGTACATAAATTCAATAATCATTTTTCTGGAACTTATTCCCTGAAAAATTCATGATTTTCCAAAAACTTTTTTCTCTTTTGTTTTGGGGACACACCCAGCTGTAGCTATGCTCAAGGTTAACTCTGGCTCTGTATTGACTTTTGTCAGTACTCAAGATATTATTTGATGTTGGAGAATCAAATCTGAATAAGTATAAGGTAAACCTATCCTTATAGACATACCTAGATAAAATGTATATGTGATTCCCAAAGTGAAGAGGGAAAAGTTGCAAGAGACTATATTCTAAATAAGATAATGCCACAGCTTGGCCAAAAACTTCTTTTCTCTATCTTCATTAGACCTGTTTTCAACATTCCAAACTCTTGATTTATTTTTTTCCTTACCAGTAATGAGTGTAAATAGGAAGGCAAAGAAACATAAAGACAACCTTGAAGAACAAACCTAACATTGCGGGCCTGGAGAGATAGCACAGCGGTGTTTGCCTTGCAAGCAGCCGATCCAGGACCAAAGGTGGTTGGTTCGAATCCCGGTGAGGAATGCAACTCAGCACTTAAATGTGTGTGAGTCCCTAGGTTCAAACTCTAAATCACGGGGGAAAAATAGTGTAATAGGGGCTGGAGCGGTGGCATAAGAAGTAGAGCGCCTGCCTTGCACACGCTAACCTAAGACGAACCGTTATTCAATCCCCCGGCGTCCCAAATTGGTCCCTCAAGCCAGGAGCGATTTCTGAGCGAATAGCCAGTAGTAATTCCTAAGCGTCACCAGGTGTGGCCCAAAAACAAAAACAACAAAAAAGAAAAAAGAAAAAATAGTGTGATGACTCGTACCTCTTTTTACTCAGTAAAAGAAGTTATACCACAACATTTATAAATAGAATTTAACAGAAAAGTACTGGATTAGGGTACTGAAGAGTTCTAAAATTAAGTCTATCATAATAGTTTCCTTTTTTTTTAAAAAAAAAACTGAAAACCACTGTGTCATTTAAAAGGACAAAATTCTGGCTGGAGAGATAGCATGGAGGTAGGGCGTTTGCCTTGCGTGCAGGACGACGAAGGATGGTGGTTCAAATCCTGGCATCCCATATGGCCCCAAGCTTCCAAGAGCAAGTTCTGAGTGTAGAGCCAGGAGTAATCCCCTGAGAGCTGCCAGGTATAACCCCCAAAAAAAACCAAAAACAAAAACAAAAAAAAGAACAAATTTTGATGCCAGAGAAATGGTTAAAAGGGCTAAAGCTCATGCTTTACATGTGGGAGCCTAAATCAACTTGTATTTTTGTTTTTGGGCTATACCTGTTAGCGCTTGGGGACCATGTAGTGCTGGAAACTAAACTCATGGCTCTGGAATGCAAAACATGACCTTCAGCCCTTTTGCTTATCTCTCCAGTTCCTTTCAGAGATTTTTTTTAAAGCATGCATGTCTATCTGTAGTTCCATTTCTATTTATTTTTGGGTATGGAGCCATACCCAGGTAATGTTCAGAGCTTATTCCTAACTTTCTACTCAGGGGTCATTGCATATGGAACTCAGGGACCATATGTATTAGTGGAAATTGAATATGTCTGCTGTATCCAAGGCAAATGCCCTACCTATATATCTTTGTACTGTATCTCTTTGGCCCAATAAATTGTCTAATTTTGGCATAACAGAATTAGGCTCTAAAGGCCAAATTGAAAATGAGGTCCATGGGACCGGGAAGGTGGTGCTAGAGGTAAGGTGTCTGCCTTGCAAGCGCTAGCATAGGACGGTGGTTCGATCCCCCGGCGTCCCATACGGTCCTCCCAAGCCAGGACCGATTTCTGAGCGCATAGCCAGGAGTAACCCTGAGCATCAAATGGGTGTGGCCCAAACCGCCCCCCCCCAAAAAAAAAGAAAATGAGGTTCTAAATTAAAACCCAGAACTGCTACTCTTTCCTCCTCCAAAGGACACGTAAAGAGAGAAACGAGAGTGACTATCACATCCCCATGTCTGACGGATCACACACAATAGCTCATAGCTTCAGACCAGGTGGTGGTAGTGCACTGTTGTCACATCTGAATCTTTTCTATCTTGTCATCCCTCCTAGGACAATTGATCAGAAGCCTTTATTCTGGATCTGAACAATTTTTTTTTTTTTTTTTTGGTTTTTGGGCCACACCCGGCGGTGCTCAGGGGTTACTCCTGTCTGTCTGCTCAGAAGTAGCTCCTGGCAGGCACGGGGGACCATATGGGACACCGGGATTCGAACCAACCACCTTTGGTCCTGGATCGGCTGCACTATCTCTCTGGGCCCATGAACAATTAATTTAATCAAATCCCACCAAAGTAAGATGGAAACTTATGGTGGTGACACAGGGTGAGGTACTCTAGTCTAGGAAGATCTTCTGAATCTCTAGTGTGTAGAATAGAATAGAAGGAAGGAGTGGTGATGACAGAATTACTTCTTTGTTTCTCTTTTAGTTTTGGGTAACTCTTGAAATGTTCAGGACTTACGCCAGGTTCTATGCTAAGGGATCACTTCTGGTAGGGCTTGAGTCATCATTTGAGGTGCCAGTGGTTTCCTCTAGGTCAGCCATGTGCAGGGTAAGAGCCTTTACACTGTACTAATGCTCTAACCCACTTATTTCATTGTTTCTTGGGGAGAGGGGACTTCCAAGAAGTACTCAGAGGGTTTGGGGGCTGCTCTCAGCAATACTCTGCCCAGTTATGCAGATCTAACAATTCAGTGTCTGGCAGAGTGATGCTGCTCAATTCCAGTGGTGCTGTGGGCCACTAGGGCCCCAGTAGTGCTTGGGTGGGCACGAGATACCAGGACATCTATATTTCAGCTCTTGAGGTATGGTATATCTTAAAGATATATATATATATATGTACACACACACACACACACTTTTGATTTTAGGGCCACAACTGGCTGTGTTCAGGGATTACTCCTAGCTCTGTGCTCAGGAATTATTCCTGGTGGTGATGCTTGGGGAACAATATGGGATGCCAGGGATTGAACCTGCGTTGGTTGCATGCAAGATGATAGTACACCAGTAATATCGCTCACTATAATTTTTTTTTTGTTTGTTTGTTTTTGGACCACACCTGGTGACGCTCAGAAGTTACTCCTGGCTTGGGCAATGATATGAGACACTGGGAGATTGAACCGTGGTCCGTCCTGGATCAGCTGTGTGCAAGGCAAACACCCTCCCACTGCGCCACCACTCTGGCCCTTCACCATAATGTTTTATAGTAGTGTCAGCCCAGTATTATCATAGGAAATCTTATGGAAAAGTTACACAGTAATCTATAAAGATCAGCGAGCTTAAATAGTCGGAAGGCTCAATTAACACCAACTACAGCCTGGTAAATCTTTAGACAATGACGTAAGCAACACTGAGAGAGATAATAATTTCTTTCTTTCTTTCTTTTTTTTTTATTTGGTCTTGGGCCACACCCGGTGGTGCCCAGGGGTTACTCCTGGCTATCTGCTCAGAAATGTCTCCTGGCAGGCATGGGGAACCATATGGGACGCTGGGATTCAAACCAACCACCTTTGGTCCTGGATCGGCTGCTTGCAAGGCAAACGCTGCTGTGCTATCTCTCCGGGCCCTTTTTTTTTTTTGGTATCAATCCTTCTAAGACTTGGAAGATCAGATGTTCTGCCTTTCATGCAGAACGACAGTGGTTCAAATCCCAGCATCCCATATGGTCTGCTGAGCCTGCCAGGAACGATTTCTGAGCATAAAGCCAGGAGTAACCCCTGAGTGCAGCCGGGTGTGACCCAAAAAAGCCAAAAAATAAAACAAAAAAACAAAACATCAACAACAACAACAACAACAACAAACCACCAAAAAAAAAAAAAAAACCCACCAATAGGTAGCTTTACATACTTGCATTTTTTTCTCTTGCTCATTTTCTCCAATCAATCCAGTACCTGTAACACTTTCACTTCCATCAATCGACACCTATAAGAGTAAAACAAACCTTTAATATGTCTTACACTTCAGAGTGATATACTATAGTAGGTAGGGTATTTGGCTTGCATGTTGTCGACCTGGGTTCATTTCCAGCATCCAATAGAGTCCTGCACCCCACCAGGAGTGATTCCTGAGCTCAGAGCCAGGAGTTACACCTGAGCCCTGGTGGGTATGGCCCAAAATAACTAATAAATAACCCCCCCCAAAATATTATGTTTCATATTTTGATAATATTTTAGGCTGGATAAAAAAATCCGTAAGATGTTTATCCATTTATTTTCTTTTCAGGCTATACCTGGTGATACTAAGGGTTACTCCTGCCTCTGTAATCAGGAATCATTCCTGGAGGTGCTTGAGAGACCATGAGATGCTGGGGATCGAACCTGGGTGCAAGGCAATAGCCCTATCCACTATTCCATTGCTCTGGTCCCTATCATTTAATTTTTTTTTGAAATTAAAAAAAAAAAAAGGGTCAGAGCAATAGCACAGTGGTAGGGCATTTGTCTTGCATGTGGCCAACATAGGATGGACCCTGGTTTGAATCTCGGCACCCAGTCCCCCGAGCCTGCCAGGAGCGATTTCTGAGCACAGAGCCAGGAGTAACCCTTGAGAACCGACGAGTATGACCCAAAATCCAAAAAAAAAAATTAATTTCCATAATAAAAAGTAGAAGAGGGTCAGAGGGATAATACGGTTGGTAGAATACTTTCTTGAAAGCCACTGAAATGGTTTCAATTTCCTGTGTTTGATCCCCGGCACCATATATGGTTGCCCCAAGCCATGCCTGCCAGGAGTGACCCCTGAATACAGAGCCACCTAAAGTACCTAAGCACTACCAGGTGTGATCACATTCCCCTCGTCCCCAAAACAAAAACAAACAAAAATGTGTGGGCATCACAGCAAGTTATGTACATTCTCTGATTGTCACAACATCATCAATTAAAATGACCAAGGAAAGAGGGAAGAAAAGAGAGAAGTGCTGATCTTTCAGGAGACTGTTTTGATTGAATTGGTTGCTTTTTTCTGTTTGGTTTGGGTTTTTTTTTTTTTGAGAGACCATATGGGTTATTATAATGAACCCAGTTAGGCCATGTGCAAGACAAGCACCTAAGCACCTTACCTGCTGTATGCTATGTCAAACCTTCAGTAATTTCTTTTTTTTTTTTTTTTTTTTTTTTTTTTGGTTTTTGGGTCACACCTGGCAGTGCTCAGGGGTTATTCCTTGCTCCAGGCTCAGAAATTGCTCCTGGCAGGCACAGGGGACCATATGGGGCGCCGGGATTCAAACCGATGACCTCCTGCATGAAAGGCAAACGCCTTACCTCCATGCTATCTCTCCGGCCCCACCTTCAGTAATTTCTTATTGACAGAGTATACTTTTTTGTGAGGAAAGGCCATATTTGACAGTACTCAGTGTTTACTCCTGGCTCTGCACTCAGGAATGAATCACTTCTGGTGGTGCAGAGGGGAACATAAGGGATTTGTGGAACAAATGTTGAGTCAGCTGTGTGCAAAGCAAGCACCCCAGACGATATACTGTTTCTCTGCTCCCTTTTTTGGTTTCTTTTTCGTTAGTTTGTTTTTGGGCCACACCTGGCAGTGCTCAGGGGTTACTCCTGGCAGGTCTGGGGACCGTATGGGATGCCGGGATTTGAGTCACTGTCCGTCTTGGATTGGCTTTGGCAAAGCAAATGCCCTACCACTCTGCTATCTCTCTGACCCCTTTTTGGTTTCTTTTTTTTTTTTTGGTTTTCAGGGGTTACTCCTGGCTGTCTGCTCAGAAATAGCTCCTGGCAGGCACGGGGGACCATATGGGACACTGGGATTCGAACCAACCACCTTTGGTCCTGGATCGGCTGCTTGCAAGGCAAACGCCGCTGTGCTATCTCTCCGGGCCCTTTTTTTTGGTTTCTTTTAATGAAAAATCAGCTATGTCCAAGGACGACTTTGCTAACATGGTGGAATGTCCTACCTTTGCCGCATACTGCTCCAGAGCACTGATGGTATCTGGGTCAATTGTAGCATCTCCAGTGTGCAAACCTGCCACAGTGCCATCAGCTTGAATAGCCAAGATGGTGTCCGACTGTGGGACTTGCACAGCATGGTGGATGTATGCCGTGGTGCCATCTTCTAGCTGAACTGCCTGTAATGCACTCTGGTCATAAGTGTCTGAGAGAGACAAAGCGAATGGCATTGAATTAAAGGGAGTCCAGTAAAGTGTCACATATTTAAAAAGGGGGTGAACTTTTATTGAGAAGTTATTATAAAAATTACCCACTTAAGGGATATTTATCACTTGCATTGTATAAAGGAGATGTTAGATTTTGGAAATAAAGTCACTTTCCTCAGGAAAAAAATTATACTATTAACAGTCAAACCAGAATATACAGAAATCAGGATCTAAACATGTCAGCATGATTTCAAAGTCTCTGCATTTGTTGCCCTTCTAAATAAACATACCAGTTACAGCATTGTGAAAAACAAAATTTATGCAATTATTATGACTAACCCTCACTAAAAATATTCAGAATTTTTTTTTTTTACCAATTTTAACTAAACAAATTTACCTAAAAATGTAATAAATTAAAATTTTTCTTCTTGTATTTAATTTTCCCATTTTGGGGGTCAGGTCCAGAGGTACTCATGGATTACTCTTAGCTCTGTACTCAGAAATTACTCCTGGCAGGCTTGAGGTACCATATGGGATACTGGGAATTGAAGACAGGTTGACTGAATGCAAGGCAAATAACCTACCCACAGTACTATCACTTTGGCTCCCAATTTTTATTATTTTAGTCTTACAACTGAATAATCTTTTTAAAACATAAGACAAAGGGACTGGAGAACAGCACAGCATGCCTTGCATGCTGGTTTACACATGCCTTGCATGTGGCCAACCTGGGACGAACCCCAGTTTGAATCCCGGCATCTCATATGGTTCCTTGAGTCTGCCAGGAGCGACAGACATCTGAGTGAAAAGCCAGTAGTAACCCGAGCACCGCCAGGTGTGAACCCCAAATGCCCCCCACAAAAAAAAAAAAAAAAAAAAAAGTGTATGACAAAGTTTTATTTTATTTTTGTTTTTGGGGCCACACCCGGCAGTGCTCAGGGGTCACTCCTGTCTGTCTGCTCAGAAATAGCTCCTGGCAGGCACGGGGGACCATATGGGACACCGGGATTCGAACCAAGCACCTTTGGTCCTGGATCGGCTGCTTGCAAGGCAAACGCCGCTGTGCTATCTCTCCAGGCCCAAGACAAAGTTTTTTTTTTTTTGGTAGTTTTTTTTGGGTCACACCCAGCAGTGCTCAGGGGTAATTCCTGGCTCCAGGCTCAGAAATTGCTCCGGGCAGGCCCGGGGGACCATATGGGATGCTGGGATTCGAACAGATGACCTCCTGCATGAAAGGCAAATGCCTTACCTCCATGCTATCTCTCCAGCCCCCCAAGACAAAGTTTTATAATAAAATATTTATAAAATAACAACGTTGGCTGAGGGAAATGGCCCAAAGTGCCAGAATACATGGTTTGCATGCAGAAGCCATAGCTTCAATGCCCAGAACTTCATGGTCTCATAAGAATAGAACTGGGGGGCCGGGCGGTGGCGCTAAAGGTAAGGTGCCTGCCTTACCTGCGCTAGCCTCGGACGGACCGCGGTTCGATCCCCCGGCGTCCCATATGGTCCCCCAAGCCAGGAGCGACTTCTGAGCGCATAGCCAGGAGTAACCCCTGAGCGTCACTGGGTGTGGCCCAAAAACCAAAAAAAAAAAAAAAAAAAAAAAAAAAAAAAAGAATAGAACTGGGAGTGGCACCCTTCTAAATAAATAAAATAGTTAAAACTTACTGATCATAGAGCCAGACAGATAGTACACGGGTTAAGGCACTTTCTTTGCTATAGCTAGCATAGGTTTGGTCCCAATACCACATTATTTCCACAGAGCCAGTAGTCCATAAGTGCTACTGGTGTGCTCAAAAACCAAGAAAAAAAAGTAAACCTAACAGGACTAGAGCAATAGCAATAGCTGACGGACAGGGGTTCGATTCCCGGCATCCCATATGGTACCTCTGAGTCTGCCAGGAGCGACTTCTGAGTGCAGAGCCAGAAGTAACCCCTGAGTGCCGCTGGGTGTGAACTCCCCCAAAAAGTAAACCTAACAAATTTATTTAATAAACAATAACATTTGTTTCTTAGCCTACTTCAAATAATTTTTAAAAATCATTCTATTATGGGGCCGGGAAGGTGGCGCTAGAGGTAAGGTGTCTGCCTTGCAAGCGCTAGCATAGGACGAACCACGGTTCGATCCCCCGGTGTCCCATATGGTCCCCCCAAGCCAGGGGCGATTTCTGAGCGCATAGCCAGGAGTAACCCCTGAGCGTCAAATGGGTGTGGCCCAAAAACCAAAAAAAAAAAAAGAAAAAAAAATCATTCTATTATTTCCCCCTCACCCCCTTGTTTTTAGGCCACATTCAGCTATACTCAGGGCTTTCTCCCAACTCTGCACTGGGAATCAAGCCTGGTCAGCCATGTGTAAGACCAGTGTCTTACCCACTGTACTATCTCTCTGGCCCTCCAGAATAATTTATTTAGAGGCCTAGAATAAGCAAGGAATTTTGCTTAAAACTTACTTACAGTGCAGAATATAGAATATCCCCACCATCAATTGTAGCTCAGCTCCAAAAAACTATATGTAGAGAGGAGGGGAAAAAAAACGCTGGAGAGGAAGCCAGCAAGAAGAGCACAGCTGGTAGTGCTTTCTTTGTAAGTAGCTAACCTAGGTTTGATCCCAGGCATCCCATATGGTTTCCCAGTCACAACCAGGAATGACTGCTGAGTCTGGACTTAGAAGTCACCCTAGAGCATTGCCAGATGTGACTTCAAAACAACACAACAAAATGAGGGATGAAGAGACAGCTCAATGAACTGAGTATATGCTTTGTATGCAGAAGGTCTGGGTTTGATCCTCCAGCCCAAGAGAATACTCTTGACCACTACTGAGTGCGGCTTGAAAACAGAAACAGAGAGTAAAGAAGGAAGGGAGGAGAAAAGAAGAAGAGTGGAGGCAGGGAGATGGGGAGAGAGACACTAGAACTGTACTTCAGAGAAACACAATTTAAGACAAATTTTATGGGACAGCATTCCAATGTTTTACAGAATGTCTTACAACATGTCTTATATTCATTCCCTTTTCCCTTACTTTACTCATTTTCCAAAACCAGTTTACCTTTGGAGGTATGGTGAATAAATGCTGTTGTTCCATCTTCTAATTGTACTGCCTGACCATCCTCTAGACGCAAACTGTCCCCTGCTCAAAAACAAAAGTTTACATTTAGATTTCATGCTAACAGTCAATAAACCATTAAATGTAAGAAAAATCAAGACTTGTAGGACTTGAGATGTGGCTCAAGTAGACAAAAGCCCAGGTTTGATGTCTGGCACTACATGATTCCCCACTTCTTCGAGGTGTGGCTTGGAGTAGACTCTAATCTACTGACCCCTACCTGAGGCCTGGACCACCATGAATTAACCTGAGCACAGAGTCAGGAGTAGCCCCATGCAGTACCAGATATGACCCAAAAATAAACCAAAAAAGATATCAGCAAATTTGGTTTAGGAATACATGCCAGGGATATTTCAGAGAGAATGGAGAAATGGAAAAAAATGGAGATATAGCTCACATAACAAATATTCATTTAGGACTGCTGCCTACTGATCTCCAGAATTACTTCCATAACTTTTAACTTACATGAATTTAACTAAAATTAAATTTAAGTTTTCTTTAGATTCTATTTTTGGTACCTGACCTCCTATTTCTTTTCCTTCTCCTTAAAAAAAAAAAAAAGCCTAGAATATTTATTTATTTATTTAGAGGCCCAGTGATTTTTTTTTTTTTGAGTCCCTGGGACCATATGTGGTCTAAAAGATCAAACCAGAATCAAGTGCATGCAAAGTAAGCACTTTACCTTCCTGTAAAAAGAACTAGAGGTCAGAAAAACGTTTAGGGAGGTAAAGAGACAGCAAGTTCTGAAGCCAGATAATCGAACTGCATTAAATACTTACTACTTTTAGGAATGGGTACATGCTGAACATAGGCAGCAGAACCATCCTCCAGCTGAATGACTTGCCCATCTATGAGCTTTCCATCTGGAACAATAAATTTAAGTCAACAAATGAGCACAAGCAAAAATTTTAAACTTTATACAATTTCAAAATGATAGCAACTATAAAAACATACACTACTTAAGATCATGTTCATCTTGATTCTTCCCTCAATGTTCTGAGGCAATTCAATAACACATCCCGTGATCCTATAGAAAGCAGAAAATGCTCCCTCAGCCATTCTTCCTCCCCTCCAATTTTCAATTAGACAAGTTCAAGAGGAAGAGTGGCTCATTATAACAAGCTACACAAGCTTTCGGGTCTATAAGATTTTATGATCACTCCTTGACCATGAAACTAAGAGAGACAGACTACAGAGAGACAGTTCAGTTTTTGTGAGGGCAGTTGCCATCCTTATCTTTGGAAGTTACATAAATTCTTTCACTCTGTGAGTAAGTACTTAGCATGTTTCTAAACTTAGAAACAGAAGTTTGAGAACTGGGAGCAGAGTAAACATTGATTTGGAGACAATATGATACAAACAAATCCAAATACCTTTTACTTTTGTGCTTTTTTGTTTTGTTTTGTTTTTTGGGGTCATACCTGGCAGCTCTCAGGGGTTACTCCTGGCTCTGTGCTCAGAAATCACTCTGGCAGGCACAGGGGATAACATGGAATGCCAGGATTTGAACCACCGTTGGCCCTGGGTCAGCTGCTTGCAAGGCAAACGCCCTACCACTGTGCTATCTCTGGCCCCACTTTGTGCATATTTAATAAAAATAATTAATAACTAATCAAAGAAGAAAGATTTTACTAGAAAGAGAATTGGAACACTGCCCTATACTCCCTTCTTTAATAATTTTGATGCTCCAAAGTATCTTTCAACATATAAATGTCTCTTAAATTACTTTTAAAATTTAAGTCAGAATAAAATATCCAACAGAAAGTTTTTAGGAGGAATTGGGAAGGGATATAGTTGCTAGGCACTCCAACTCTAAGGGTATAAACTGTTCCTATTAAGCAATGAACTGTATATGTACGTACCTTTAGAATTGTGTTGTATGTAAGCGGTAGAACCATCTGCTAGTGTTACTGCTTGCAAGCTTACTCCTTCCATATTTTCTAAATTGTCACCATCTATTAGTAAAAATGTTATTTTCTTTAGACTATTATTATATACATTTATTTATTTATTTATTTATTTGGTGTTTTTTTTTGGGTCACACCCGGCAGTGCTTAGGGGTTACTCCTGGCTCCATGCTCAGAAATTGCTCCTGGCAGGCACGGGAGACCATATGGGACACTGGGATTCAAACCGATGACCTTCTGCATGAAGGCAAATGCCTTACCCTCAATACTATCTCTCAGCCCCCGATTATATACATTTATGTTGTTTACATTCATCTACTGAAATTAGGCCAAAAGAAGGGCAGACATGCTTAGATTTGAATTGCCTTTAGATGGGATGGGGAAAAGCCAAGCACATAGTATTGGAAGTTTTTATTTTCCCTTGAGATAAAGGATCATACACCTCCCCCCACCCCCAAAGCAACAGTTCCTTTTCTTTTTGGTTTTTGGGTCACATCCAAGCAGCACTCAGGGGTTCCTCCTGGCTCCATGCTCAGAATCATCCTGGCAGGCTCGGGGGACCATATGGGATACTGGGATCTTGAACCAATGTCCTTCTGCATATAAGGCAAATGCCCCTACTCCATGCTATCTCTCATCCCAACACACGGATCTTTTCAAACAAGATTTGCTCACCTGCCACAGTGACAGCCTTCCGTTAGGCATAGGGTAACATGCTGAGCCTCCATATCCTCCTCCAGAAAACTCTGTCATTCCCCTGAGGAATCTCGATTTATTTGGGCTAACAACATTTTCTACCTGGAGAAAAATAAAGGAACTTGAAACACAGAACAATACATGTGACATAAAGAAACATGTATGCTACATTAGCTTTATCTTTATTTTACAAAAGAACTATTTATGACACAAAAGAGGGGGATCAGGAAGGTAGTGTAAATATGTTGGAGTACAATGCTTTACATACAGAAACCTTTATATTTGATCTCCCAGCACAGGAATAACCCCTTGAGCAATATCAATATGGCCCCAAACCAAGAATAAAAATAATATTTTTGAATCACAAAGCAGCGCTAAATTACTTTTATTACCTGAGTTTTATTTATTTTTTGTTTTTGGCCACACCCGGTGACAAACAGGGGTTACTCCTGGTTCTGCGCTGAGAAATTGCTCCTGACTTGGTGAGGACACAGGGGGATCGAACCGCAGTCCATCCTAGGCTAGAGCGGGCAAGGCAGACGTCTTACTGATTGTGCCAGCGTCCTGGCCCCATTACCTGAGTTTTAAAATTAATATTTCCCATTCCCTTTATTCTTGCAATGCCAGGGGTTGCATTTACTTTGTTTCAATGCCAATACATTGTTTGAGTGCATTGAAGACACAATTAAATGTAGCACTTGTGTACATTTGGCTGTAATGAACTGGAGACTGCATACTTTGTCATGGTATCAGGGATCCCAAGTGGCAGTGCTGTGGATAGGATTCTTGTCTGCATGCAGCCAACCCAGGTTCAATCCCTGGTATCCCAAAGCCCTGTCAGGAGGGATCCCTGAGAGCAGAGTCAGAAATAATCCCTGAGCATTGCCTCTCCAATAAAAACAAATAAGTAAGAAACCAAGCGGAGAGACTGGAGCTATAGATAACAGTAAAGTACTTGGTGCCTTTTCTTGGATGCAACCAAACCTTGGTTTGATCTCAGGCATTCAATATGGCCCACTGAGTACCGTCAGGAGTGATTCCAGAGTGCAGAGCCAAGAGTAACCCCTGAGCATAGTTGGATATAGTCCCCCAAACCAAAACACAACAAAAAATGAACCCAAAAGGCAGTTATGTCAGGATCGCGCTTTGCATAAGCGGTAGTGAAAGAGATCAAACTCGGGCATTGTGCCAGTAAGGAAGGCACGTTGGTCCATAGTATTTAAAAACATGACGTTTTCATCTCATGCGAAGCATTAAAAATATTAACCCATAGTTCAAGATAAGTATGTAAGAATCCAATTAACCACACAGCAAGTCTTGCCTGTTTAATTTGAGCCCTGCCCCCATTCCCCAAATTAGAATTCTGTGGGCAAACAGTTCGTAGGCTCAATTTTCAGTCTGAATATGATCACATTTGAGCATCTTTACCAAACCTCCCCTGAGAGAAGTCAACTACCATCTCTTACCACATTACTCAACAACATCCTCCCATATCTCCCTGCTTCTATTGGAACCTCCTCAGTCTTGCAGCACAGGAGCCAGAGTGCCTTTTCTTTATTTTTTATTTTTAGGAGATGTTGGAAAAAGAACCAAGGGCTGTAAACATGCAAGGAAAGGGCCTTACAGGAGCCAAAGTGTCCATTGGTTTTGTTTTATTTTGTTTTTGTCTTTTGGGTCACATACCCTGACGTGCTCCGGAGTTATTCCTGGCTCTGTGTTCAGGGGTCATTCCTGGTGCTGCTCAGGAGACCATAAGGGATGCTGGAGCTCAAACCTGGGACAGCAGTATGCAATGCAAATGCCCTATGCTTTGTGTTATCAGTCTGGTCCTAACCCGGACTAACCTAACCTTTTTTTTTTTTGATGGTGGTGGTGGGGGAAAATCACACCCGGCAACGCTCAGGGGTTACTCCTGGCTCTATGCTCAGAAATCGCTCCTGACAGGCTCGGGGGACCATGTGGGATGCCGAGATTCAAACTACCAACCTTCTGCATGCAAAGCAAACGCATTACCTCCATGCTATCCCTAACCTAACCTTTTTAAGGGAGACAGATCACTTAGTCCAAAACTGCTGATTTCTTCTCTAGAATAAAGCTAAAAGTCTTTAACTAGCCGATGAGACCACTCATTCCCCATGATCTTACATTTATTCCAATTCAGTCACACTGGTCTCCTTGCTTTCCCTCAAACGTGAAGTGTTCTGTGATTTAGGACCTTGACAGCGAAGCTCCTTCTGCTGGAAACATTTCGCCAGTGGATTCATTATTCCCTTGCCTTTGTCAAGTCTTTGTTCACTGTGACTGCATCAGCTTTGATCACTTAATTTCAAACTGTACTGCCATACTCCACAACCACAACAGATCCTGTCTGTTTTCTCGCCTCTATATACAACTTAGTTGAGCTCAGAAACTATAGCATTAATAATTTGACATATTACATTTACTCTAAATTTTACTTCTTGTTCAGATTTTGCTTCATTAGAATAAACAAGTGTTTGTTACTTTCCTATGGGACATACCTAGTACTACTCAGATCACTTCCAATTGTCCCAGGAAATAAACTTGGGACCACAGCATAGATAGTATACACACTAGCCCCCTTTAGCTATCTTCCCATCCTCCTCCCCCTAAAAAGATTTCTTAATGTTTGCTTACTGCTCATTCTGATGCCTCCAAATGGAAATCAAATAGAGTAAACAACTTGACACATAGCTAAACAGATGAGTGAATAATTCTTTCACCAATCTACCAGTCTCCTTGTGCTCTTGTCTCCAGATCCCATTATTTCTGTGCACACTGACTTGTGTAAAAAAAGAGGTGGGGGGGCCGGTGAGGTGGCTCTAGAGGTAAGGTGTCTGCCTTGCAAGCGCTAGCCAAGGAAAGGACCATGGTTCGATCCCCCGGCGTCCCATATGGTCACCCCAAGCCAGGGGCAATTTCTGAGCGCGTAGCCAGGAGTAACCCCTGAGCATTTAAAGGGTGTGGCCCGAAAAACCAAAAAAAAAAAGAGGTGGGAAAACTTAGTTGAGTTCAGAAGTTAATCAGAAGATTTGCTGAGGACCATTTGTATCAATATATAAAGGAGTGAAGTAAGGGGAGATGGCTTAAAGAACTGGAATGCATGCTTTGCATGTGGGAGGCCTGAGTTAGATCTCCAGTATTGTACTGTTCCCCAACCACTCCCAAGTAGTCCATAGTATTGCAAGGTACGGCCAAAATCAAAAATACAAAAACAAAACATGAAACCCTGATTATAAAAAGATTAGAATGAACTAAATATCAGGGGGAAATTGTCATTATATATAGCATAAAAAGAATAAGGAAAAGACAAACACCTATAACAAACAGTAAGCGAGCCAAAACTCATACCTGCAAATGTAATGGTCATGCCTGTATCTGGCCAGCTCCATAAACTCAATTTACATTCTTTATCATTTTTTTTGGAGGGGGCCATACCTGGCAGCAGTGCTCAGGGGTTACTCCCGGCTCTGTGCTCAGAATCGTTCCTGGCAAGCTGGGGGACCATATGGGATGCCGGGGATAGAATCTGGGTCTGTCCTGTATGCATGCAAGGCAGATGTCCTACTACTGTGCTATGGCAAAACCAAGCCATGTGTACACCAACCAGCCATGTGGCTGAAAGCTAGCAGTTTTGGGAGGAGAGGTGGGCCAAGTCTCCATGCCGCTAATGTCACACTAGTAGCATTCACCACCCACAACTGCTGATTTTTTTTGTGTGTGTGTGTTTTTTTTTTTTTTGGGGGGGTGTGTGTCATACCTGGCAGTGCTCAGGGGTTATTCCTGGCTCCATGCTCAGAAATTGCTCCTGGCAGGCACAGGGGACCATAGGGGACGCCAGGATTCGAACCGATGACCTTCAGCATGAAAGGCAAACACCTTACCTCCATGCTATCTCTCTGGCCATTTTACCAATGCCATTTTACCAATGACCCAGCTTCATCACTCATCTATGCCTCTTCATAAAGATATCATTCTGACCAAAACTCCAGGTATGTCAGTACTTGGACTGACATAATCAGGACTTTTTTGGAGTGATTGAGGGCACCCATCACCTTTCCTTCTCATACATTCATGAGACGTGGTAGCTGAAAACATGCCCCACAAAAGCCACAGAATTGGCCACAGTGCTTGGAATTCATGGACTGCACAGCTGCATATACAGCCACACAGCAATTCCAAATCTTTTAATACTGTCATCCCAATAGGAACACACTGGTTTAGATGTCAATGTGTATTTAAAGCTACCTAATGTTCATAAACAAGAAAAGTAAAAGATCAACTAGCAACACCGGCTTAGTAAACCTTCTGACAATGATTTAAAGACCTCATTGCAATATGCAATAATTTTCACAAATTTTCTTGTTGCTGTACTGTTTTTTATTCATTTTTAATAATTTTGCTAACTCTTACTTGGAAACAATTGTATTATGATCAACCTTGTAACACATGGTTTTAAATAAAGTAATATATGTATTAAAAAATAGTGGGACTAGAGAGAGAGAGCATAGCAGTGGGGCACTGGCCTTGCACACGATCAACCCAGGGGACGGTGGTTTGATTCCCAGCATCCCATTCAGTTCCCCAAGCCTGCCAGCGGCGATTTCTAAGCACAGAGCTGCTGGGTGTGACCCAAAAACCAAACACAAACAAACAAACAAACAAAAAAGTAAGCACATAATCTTACATAAAATTTTGAAGAGGTCAAGGACCGTTGTGATAGCACAGCGGTAGGGCATTTGCCTTGCACGTGGCTGACCCAGGACCAACCTAGATTCGATCCTCGGTGGCCCATATGGTCCCCCAAGCCAGGAGTGATTTCTGAGCACAGAGCCAGGAGTAAACCCTGAGCATCACCGGGTGTGTCCCAAAAACCAAAAAACAAACAAATGACATTTTTTGAAGAGGGCAGGAAGGAAGGTAATTTAGATAATACAGTTAAGAAATATATATATTTTGGGGGACCTGAGCAGTGGCACAGTGATTAAGGCATCTACCTTGCGCGTGCTAGCCTAGGATAGACCACGGGTCGATCCCCCAGAGTTCCATATGGTTCCCAAGCCAGGAGCGATTTCTGAGTGCATAGCCAGGAATAACCCCAGAGAGTCACTGGTGTGGCCCATAAACAAACAAACAAAAACAAAACAATATATATTTTTTTCTTTTTGGGGGGGCCACACCCATTTGATGCTCAGGGGTTACTCCTGGCTAAGTGCTCAGAAATCACCCCTGGCTTGGGGGGACTATATGGGAAGCCAGGGGATCGAACCGCGGTCCTTCCTTGGCTAGCACTTGCAAGGCAGACACCTTACCTCTAGCGCCACCTCGCCGGCTCCATATATATATATTTTTTTTTTTCTATTTTTGTATTTTTTCTATTTCTCTTTGTTTTTGTTTCTTGGCCATAACAAGATACTCAGGGGTCACATGGCTCTGCTCTTAGAAATATTTTGGCAATATTCAGGGGACCACAAGGGACACTAGGGGCTGCATTTGGGTTGGCCATATGCAAGGGAAGCATCCTACACGATATACTATCACTCGGTTTAAGAAATATCTATGGCCGGTGTGGTCCCCCACAAAAAAAGATTCTGATACAGCAAATGCTTTTTTATAAAATGCTGATGACAATATTATAGTGAAGAAAAGAAACACGGGTTAAGATACTTGCCTGTCATGCATCCAGCCCCAGTTTAATCCCCAGCACCATACTGCATCTCCCAACCCCAGGCACTGCCAGGAGTGACCCCTTAGTACAGCTGCATATTCTCTCTAAAACAATGTGGGGAGAGGAAACAGCAAAAGCCAATATATGGTTGCTCACACCATTGGACCTCTTTGCTATTGCTTTTGCTGTATAGATTAGGGTTTGAGGGCTGAAGAGATAATTCAGTGGGTAGGTATTTGCCTTGTACATTGCCAAACTGGATTTGATCCTTGGCAACCTATATGGTTCTCCAAGCCCAACAGGGGTGACCTGAGTGCAGAGCCAGGAGTAATCCCTGAGCATCACCAGGTGTACTCCCCTCAACCCCTGCAGATAAACAAGCAGAAATAGACCAGGGACTGTATATGCACGTTTATAGTGACTGCATACTTTAGGTTTGGTGCCCATGCATGCTGGGTTTCAGTGTCCTAGACATCTCATACTAATGTGGTGGTGCCAAGAATCACAAAAGGCAGTGCCAACAGCATAATCCTGGTATGCATGAGCATGGGAATTAAGTAAGGTGCACGCTTAACAAGGAACCAAGAGTAAGTCCTGAGCACAGCAAGATGTGCCCAAAACCCAAACACCCTACTGCTGTACTATCTCTCCAACCCCCAGGAGTAATTTCTTTTGTTTTTTGTTTTTTTTGTTTTTTAGTTTTTGGGTCACACCCGGCAGCACTCAGTGGCTACTCCTGGCTCCACGCTCAGAAGTCGCTCCTGGCAGGCTCGGGGGGCCATATGGGATGCCAGGGTTCGAACCAATGACCTTCTGCATGAAAGGCAAACCCTTACCTCCATGCTATCTCTCCGGCCCCTCCAGGAATAATTTATAAATATAGAGTCAGGAATAACCTCTGAGCACTACTGGGTGATGCTTAGGGAACTATATGGGGTGCTGAGTGGTCATGTGCAAGGTAAGCACCCTACCTGCTGTACTATCACTCAGGCCCCAGTGTTGCATGTTTTATACCAATTTATTTTGCAAAAATGTAGGATGCAACCTTATGTGAAAAAATATTTTAACTGTGCTAGGATTACTTTAAATTAGGATGCAACAATTATGCTGTGGTGACAACTATGTGGAGAAATAAAGAATTTCCAATAAAATAGATGCAAGAGAAAGCCCATGGGGTTGAACCTATGCTTTGCATGCAAAGGTCAAGGTCTGATCCTAAGTAACACATGGTTCCTGAACACCAATTATAGAAGTCCCAGAGAATGGAGCAGAAAGCAGTCCCTGAACAAAAGCACCACTGGATGTGACATCCCACCCACATGAAAAGCACCTAAGCACCTGTTTGTTCAATACTATGGTTTCTGGAATAGGGAACCTTCACTTCTGTTTTTGGGCCACACACAGTAGTAATCACAGCTTATTCCTGTCTCTGCTCAGGATGATGCCTAGAGATGCTCCTGGGACCCTATGGGGTACTAGGGATCACACCTTGATTGGCTGCTGTGCAAAGCACCTTATCCACTATACTATCACTCTAACCTGATTGTTTTTTTTTTTTGTTTTTGTTTTTTGTTTTGTTTTTGGGCCACATCCAGCGGTGCTCAGGGGTTACTCCTGGCTGTCTGCTCAGAAATAGCTCCCGGCAAGCACGGGGGACCATATGGGACACCGGGATTCGAACCAACCATCTTAGGTTCTGGATTGGCTGCTTGCAAGGCAAACACCGCTGTGCTATTTCTCCGGGCCCCTCTAACCTGATTGTTTAAAAATTTTTTTCTTGAATGGGAAGTTGGGAGGTGGGTTGGATCACATATGGCAGTGCTCATGGTTTACTCTGGATTTGTACTCAGGGATCGTCTTGGTGGGTGGGAAACCATATGGGGCTCTGGGAATTAAGATGACGTCAGCCATGTTCAAGACAAGTGTCCTACCCACTGTACTATTTTGCGAGTCCCATCAGGGTTTACTCTTGATCTGAGCTCAGGGATTTCTCCTGGCAACACTCGGGCCATCATATGAGCTACTGGGGATCTAGTTTGCTACAAAAGTGTTTTATCCATGGTGCTATCTCATTTTATGGTGGTGACGAGTGTAGGATCTGTTTTAAAAGAGGAACGGGGTCCAGAGTGAGAGTACAGCAGGTAGGACATTTGCTTTGCATGTGACTGACGGGTTCAATTCCAGGCATCCTATATGGTCTACCAAGTCTGTCAGGAGTGATTCCTGAGTTCAGAGCCAGAAATAACTCCTGAGCACTGTAGGGAATGGCCTAAAAACAAACAAACAAACAAAAATACCCTCAAATAAACAAATAAGGCCTATGACCTGGCTCAAAGGGCTCGAATGCAGGCTTAGATTCCCCTCTCTCTGCCCATTGCAATCCTTGGATTTTGATAATTATGAATATGTTCAATAGATAAGTTTAAGACAAACTATTTCAAAATGCATTATAAATGTCCTATATAGATCTAAACATCAGGCCTTCTAGTTCCTAGAACACAACATTGCTTTTTCACCTCAATATTCAGCCTCATTTCCTCCCCTTACTCTTTTAAAGAATGCTCATCTTCATGGCCTTCATCAGAATTTCTATTTTTTGGTCATACGTGGTTGTGCTCAGGAATAATTCCTGGCAGGGCTTGGAGGACCATATGGAATGATGAACACATGCAAGGCAAGTGCCCTAACTCTGTACTATCTCTCTGGCCCCAAGAATTTCTTTTTTTTTTCTTTTTTTTTTTTTTTTTTTTGGTTTTTTGGGCCACACCCTGTGACGCTCAGGGGTTACTCCTGGCTATGCGCTCAGAAGTTGCTCCTGGCTTCTTGGGGGACCATATGGGACGCCGGGGGATCAAACTGCGGTCCGTCCTAGGCTAGCGCAGGCAAGGCAGGCACCTTACCTCCAGCGCCACTACCCGGCCCCTGGCCCCAAGAATTTCTAAGTGAACTCTAAATTTCAAAATGGCAGAGTGCTCCCTTCTGTTTTCCCTTGAATTTCAAGAACCTATAAATGCATGGGCTATGCTCACTAAGGATTTACTGAATACTCTATGAGATCACAGCTGAAATACAAGGATAAATTTTATATTTATATTTGATTTAAATTTGATTTTATTCCAATGTTCTTTTTCACTGACTTTTTACAATTTAGTACTTTTTGTTGTCATTAAATAGCATTAACATTAAATAATTCAAATTTATTGTAACCATTATATTCATAATACATAAATCTGTATTTTTAGTACATAGCTAAATAACTCATGTTTAACTTAGAGATGAAGAAAATAACACAAAAACAGTGCATGTTGTGTAATATATACAACACTCAAAATATAGTATCATTCTAGAACTACAGATAGTTTAAAAGTTAAGAGAGGACTGGAGGGCCAGAGCAATAGCACAGTAGTAGAGTGTTTGTCTTGCATGCTGCCAACATGGAATGGACCCAGGTTCAATCCTTGGCATCCCATATGGTCCCCCGACCCTACCAGGAATAGTTTCTGAGCACAGAGCCAGGAGTAATCCCTGAGAGCTGCCAGGGCTTAAAAAAAAAAAAAGAAGAAGAAGGGATTGGAGAGAGTATACAATGGGGAAGGTGCCCGGCTTCCAGCAATTAGGAAGCAAACGCCTCTCAGGGAGCTGGAAACTTCAGCAGGTAACACGGGAACAACATGGCTCCAGGCGGTAGGCTTTTTGGTCAAGCTTAGGGGAAAATGCAGCCTCGGCTGCCCCCCACAGTCTTCTCTCTCTTTCCTCCCAGTCCCCAGGGTTGCCCCTGGCTGCCTGCTCAGGGTCCCAGCAAGTGGGTTCCAGCGAGGAGCAGTTTAAAGAAGACCCCAGGCTTCCTCATTCCTGCAGGGGGTGGGAGCCTCTGGTGAACTTCTGGCTTCCAGCAATTAGGATGCAAAAGCCTCTTGGGGAGTTGGAAGCGAACAGGCAACACAGGGACGACATGGCTCCATGCACTCTTAGCTCTTTATGAAGCAGATTAATCTTCTTATATAGTGACAATTTTGCCCACTGTCTTTTTTTTTTTTGATTTGATTGTTTGTTTGCTTTTTCCCTTTTGAGATCTGTTTTATAAGCAATACTGGCAGAAGAGATCTCTGTAGAATTCATGTTTGAACCAAGTTACGGGGAATGTCGGACTTGATCCATAGGCCCCCAGATGCACTAACAAAATCTTATGGCATTGTTTCTCTTTTGCAAAGGCACATTAAAATGGGAAAATAATACATATGCAAACAAGTTCTTATCTAATAGAGATGGGAACACAATTTTGGTAATGCCAGTAGGCCTTATACCCTTAACATTGGCATAATGATTTGGCTTAGGCCTCAGAAGAATGGGCATTGCCCATACATCCCTGAACAACAGATACTATCTACGGAAACAACCACAATTGTCTATAACATTACCAGGATGCAAACCTCTACCATGGAAAACCTACCACTGCTCTGGCATTGACTTACTCCAAAGAGCACTCTCAAAAGCCAGACAACTCAGCAACAACCTGCTTGCAGGGCAGATCACTCAGTATCTAATGGTGTGCTGAAACTAGAGGATGCTCCACATCAGCTTGACTTCGATGAAAAAAATGCATTGAATCCAGAATCTTTAAATATAGGAACCTGATACCAACAACAGCTATCATGTGAAAAATTTTCACCAGGACTACGGAGAATGACTCGGATTGGACAGACTGGTTTGCCTGGAGGCCAGAGTTGGTCTTATGCCAATAAAATTCTAGGGTGAGGCCAAGGATTCCCCCCCCCCCCCACCGTTTCCCCCATATTTTTCTGTGCCTATGCAAAAAAATGGCGATTGCTACAGTCACACCTTTACTATTGTATTTTTTTTTGGGGGGTCACACCCGGCAGTGCTCAGGGGTTATTCCTGGCTCCAGGCTCAGAAATTGCTCCTGGCAGGCACGGGGGACCATATGGGACACTGGGATTCGAACTTATGACCTCCTGCATGAAAGGCAAACGCCTTACCTCCATGCTATCTCTCCGGCCCCCTACTATTGTATCTTTTTTTAAATAACTACATTGAGAACTATCCTAACAATGTGAATGAATGAGGGAAGTTGAAAGCATGTCTTGAGTACAGGTGTGGGTGGGGTGCGGAGGAGAGGATTTGGACCATTGATGATGGGAATGTTGCACTGGTGAAGGGGGATATTCTTTACATGACTGAAATCATACAACTACAATCGTATTTGTAATCACAGTGCTTAAATAAAGATTAAAAAAAAACAATAGGGAAGGTGCTTGACTTACAGAAATCAATCTCAATTTGATTCTCAGCTCCTCATATGGCCCCTGGAGTCCCCTGGAGTGATCTCTGGATGCAGAGATAGGCATAAGCCTTGAACTTAAAAGTAAAAATAAAAATAGTAAGAGGCAAAAAATAAAGTAACAGGCCAGTTCCTGTAGTTTACATCAGGCTCCCAAGGACTGGATTTAAATGCTCAGAGAATAGAGAATCTCTCTTAGAAATGCTCTGGAATCAAACCCACAAGGCAAGCAACTTATCCCTGTACTATGTGCCCAGCCCTAGACTTAAAGGTCTGTGTCGACACATTAATATAATACTGTTGGAAAGGTTCCACTGCAGGAAAATTCGTTTTTTAGGTCACACCTGGCAATGCACAGGGCTTACTCCTGACTCAGTACTTACTCAGGAACCAGTCCTGGCTGGCTTGCGAGAACTTATGGGTTCTGGGGATAGAACCTGATTCAGCAATTTGCAAGCCAAGTGCCCTACCCACTGTACTATCACTCCAATCCCTGTTGTATATTTAAAAATAGGATTCCAAATTATGAAAAAAAGTAGAAGCACGTTTTTTTTTTGGTTTTTGGGTCACACACCAGCCACACCCAGGGTGGCTCTGGGCTCAGGAATCACCCCTGGCAGGTTCAGGGGACAGACCATATGAGATACCCGGACGTTGGTCCTGGGTTGTCTGCATGCAAGGCAAATGGCCTACCACTGTGCTATCTCTTTAGTCCCTCAAAATATTTTTTTCTATGAAGGAGAAAGATGTTTTATAGTCTAAATCCATCTTTAAAACAAGATAATTGGCTTGAGATAAAACAAGAGTAAAGCTCTTGTTTTGCATGCTGCCCAACCTGATTTAATTCCAGGTACTGCATATGGCATATGGTTCTCACCAGTTCCAGAAATGATCCCTGAGCATAAAGTGAAAGATGAGTGAGGCAAACACACACACACACACACACACAACACACAATATCATGGGCCAGAAAGACTGTACAGGGAATAACATTTGGAAACACAACACACACAAAATCATGGGCCAGAAACACTGTACGGAGATAACACATTTGGACACACACACACACACAAATCATGGGCCAGAAAGATTGTACAGGGGATAACACATTGGGTTTGATCTCCAGCAACACATGGTCCTGAATACAGCCAGGAGAGTGCCTGAGTTTCCACTGTGTGAGTCCCAAAAAACAATGCCATCTGTTTGACACTAATACTGACTATATTAACGGTTGGAACACTAATTCATAAAGGCTGCCCTTTAAAATGCAAATTAAATTTCTAGAAAGGAGCAATGATAAACTCAATTAAAAAAAATCACCTTGGGGAGTCCAAGGAGATAGATGACTCATAGGGCTGGAGGGTGAATAATGGTGCCTGAAGCACAGTCAAGAACATACTCCCCAATGTAGCAGAGCTGAAGCACTCCTGGAGTATGGACAGCCCCTTCCCCAAATTACCTCAGTAACTCAGGGTGGCTCAGCTGTAAGCCTGAGAGGATAAGCTAAGACCATAGTGTCTCCCACATACAGGTGGTTTCAACCGTGTGGGAACCCCACCTCACTTTATACACAACAAAATACAAAATGTACACACAATTAGGAGTGTGCCAGCCCCCTAGTTAAAATGTGACCCCTGGGGGTGGAGCGGTGGTGTAAGCAGTAGGGCTTCAGCTTGCATGCACTAACCTAGGACAGACCTCGGGTTTGAGCCCCAGGTGTCCCATATGGTCCCCCAAGCCAGGAGCAATTTCTGAGCGCATAGCCAGGCATAACCCCTGAGCGTCACCACGTGTGTCCCCCACCCCAATAAGTGACTCTTCGAGGGGTGGGAGACCAGTAATGGCCGGCCAATAAGCAGATAAAATATTCAACACTGGGAATGCAAACCAAAATTATAAGTGCTATGACATCATGCCCAATATGATAGCAAGCATCAAAAAGATCGATAATATGAGTTGGCAAAGTCTGGAAAACCAGGAATCAAACAATGTTGAGTAAAAATGTAAAATGAAGCAGTCACTGCAGAAAAAGTTTGAATTTCGTATGAATTTAGTTATCCATATATATGGTTAGCCCAGGTGTACATCTGACAGAAGCAAAAATATACGACCACACAAGAACCTGTACAGATGTTCAAAGCAGCATTATGCACAACAGGCAAAAGATGCAAATAACCAAAATATCCATCAACAGGTGGTATTGTGTCCATAGAATGAAACATACAATGAATCAGCAATAAAAAGAATTAAACAGATACACACTTAACTGCACATGCAAACCTTGCAAATATTAAGTAAAAGAACTTAGTCATAGGAGCCCGCATTCTGTGTAAGTGATGAAATGTTCAGAAAAATGTCTGGGATAGTAATGATTGGAGTAGAAAGGTGTATATGGGTAAACTGGTAATAATTATCAACGCAAATTCTTTGTGAAAAAACAAACGTTCTAAAATGCTGGTGAGTTGTACATAGTTGTTAGAGCAATAGTTATTTTTAAAAAGTGGGGAGAAGGCAATAGAAAAAGTCACTCTTATGTTAAGTCAATTTCCAAAGAAGTCAAAACATCAAAGGGATAAAAATCAGTGAATGCATTATAGCAGTACTAAATGCATCTTCTATTAAGATTCCAGAATAAAGACCCTCCCAACTTGTAGACTACAATTTTTTTACTATCCCCTATCCCCACAACCTCACACCTCGATTACACCAGCTAGACTAGCAGACACTCTCAAAAGCAAGTTTTAAGTTAATTTAAACAAACCAAGGATTTGACAATAATGTCACCCTTCGCCCTTTTTTAAAAATCAACTTTGCTAAGGCGGGAAGAAACCAGTTCTTAAAGCAATCAAAAGAACTAAAATGGATAGACGCTCTGAAATGCTGCAAAACAACTAAAAATATCCTTTTATTCCTCATGGCTAATGTAACCGATCAAAAGAGGAGGAAGGAGAAAACGGATCAATTTTTAATATTGGATGTTAGGCCTCAACGACCTGAAGATAAAAATAAAAAATTGTTGGATTATTTGGTATTTTCATTGCATTTATTAAAAGAAAAAAACTACTCAATTTTCCACCACCAATTTACACCCCACCAACAGTATCAGCGTTCCTGTGTTTCCTATTTATAAATACGGTTTTGCAGAAAAGAAAAAACGGAGGGCGAGAATGGGTGCAACGGTGGGGGTGGGCGAGGAGGCGATTCTGGGTGCAAACTCGGAGGTGCAATGTTGCGAGCGGGCCTGGGGCCTAGCGCCGTCCGGGCCCGAGTGGCAGCGGCGCCCGGGGACTGGGCCCGCGCGGAGGAGAAGGTCGAGCCGAGAGCGCCGCTGACTGCCGCCTCCCTCCCTCCCCTCGGCGGCCCCGGAGGGCAGGAGGCTGGCACCGGGGGGAGGGGAGGGAGGGGCGGGAGGCGGAGGCGGCAGGGTGGCGTCCTCCGAAGAGCAGCTCCACCGCCCCGGAGTGGCGGCCGCGGGTTATTAATAAACTCCGCTTCTGCCCGGCCGCCGCCGCCGAGCCCGGCCGCAGCCTCTGCCAAGGCCTAAGAGTCGGCTAAGGGGAGCGAGTCCGAGTGCAAAGGCCGGGCCCGAGTGGGCCCGCGCCGCCGCCGCGCCGAGGGCGGCGGCCGGGCGGAGAATAATGCACACTGGGTAAAAACACATTTATATACGAACCTCCGAGAAAATTTTCCAACAATTCCTTCGTCCGACCACCATGCACCAGGACAGGAAACAGCCGCCCGGCCCCCGGGCCCCGCAACGCGCATAGCGTCGGCGAGGCCCGCCCCCCGGCCTTAATTGAGCCCTCCTCACGTCGCTCATCGGCGCTGCCCGCTCGCTATTGGCTCCGGCTTAGGAGACGCGGCAATAAAGCCCGCCTTAGGCACGCTCACCAGCGTAACGTCAGTCTTGCCGAGGCCTAAACTCGGTTTCTGATTGGCTAGCGCGTGGTGCGGAACTAAAATTCTGGATATGATTGGCTGACGGAAACGCTGGTCCCAGATTGACACCGCCTGGCTGAGGAATGCATTAGACCGGTTCCGGGGCCCCAGCGGGAGACGCCATTTTGCAGCGAGGGAGGGAGGGAGGCTGGTCCTGGTGACTGAGCCGGGAGGGACTTGGGGGTGAGGCGCCATTTTCCCCACAGGGGATGCAGGGCGGCTGATGCTCTCCCGGTGGGGCTTGCTTGAAACGCGTCCTAGAGGCCGAGCGGTGGCCGGGTGTAGGCAGTTGAGGATGGAATAAGGTCGCTCCCTATGGGCTTTCGGTCCCATCTCAAGGCCTTGCCAGGGTTCCGGGCAAGGGCTTTGCTTTCCCGCGCGCTGTTGGTTGTCTGCGGGTCTTTGGCAGCCGAGCCGGCCTGTGCTTCGCCCGTCACCGAGAGGGCGGCATGCAATGAATGTTCAAGCTGCGGCCTCGCTCTTGGATTCTGCCCGGAGACCCTGCTGCGAATGCTTTGGGCGTTCGTGTTGCTTAGGTTCCAGGGCTATTACAGTGTGTCGTCCCGTTACACTTTCTTTGCCTATTGTGTATGTCGCGAATTAAAGGCATGTCCAAAGAGAAAAAACGCTCGCCTGATCCCCAAACTTACCAAGAATGGATAAAAATGAGTCTCGAAGCTTTGGTAATGTTTTCTATAGCTGGCGACCCATCCAGACCTTTTGTGAACCCCTGGGAATACTTGTCTCTCTGGAATGTTAATGTTGCAGGTGACTAAAGGGAGAAAGGTGGCTGCCCGAGAAGGGAGTCGTCTTTCCCTGTGCTCACAGAATAGGTCCGGACGTAATTGCTTTTGGGCTACTTTAGGGCTAGTGACAGGGTCTTTTGTTATTCCTGGACTACATCCAGCGATGCTCAGCTCTTAACACCTCGCTCTGCAATTCAGGAATTGCTCCCACGGGTTCTGCCGGGACCATCTGAGATGCCTGGGGATATAGCACCCGGGAACCTGGGTCATAGTATATGCAAGGCAAGCCCACCCGCTGCATTTCTCTCCAGCCATTCGAGTAACTTATTTTCTATCCATCTTTTGTTTTATTCCTTCCCGAGAACTCATTGCCGGTTTCAGGCCTCCCCCCGACCCCCAACGCCCCCAAACATGCCTGTTTTCCTTAAGTAAGGACTTTTCACCAATGTTGCTCTTTGGCAACCGGACTGAGTAAAAGGTGAGCTTCAATGTGACACAAGAAAAACTTAAGTTGCACTTTCCAACCATCCATTTGTCAATTTCCAGCCTCGTATCAAGGAATCTGATGTACATGGAGCCCAGAAAAGCGGGACCGGTGCATGGTGTTGACATTTCAGATGACTGTAGAATGGCCTTGGGGTTACATCCAAAGACAACCCTGACTCTTAAGTGACTATTACTGAAATGTTTTGGTTTACAGTTTAGTTCTTTGAAAATTAATGATGACCTTTTTGCAGTAGGAATTTGGGGAGCGAGCTGGCCCTAACTAGATTAAGCTGCATAATTGGTACCTAAGGTCATTTGAAAGAAAATGGAACTTTTGAGTTTCCTTTGTATAAGAAGCTTAAAGTAGTTGTTAGTCTTTTTGTTTTGGTTTTTGGGTCACACCCAGCAGCGCTCAGGGGTTCCTCCTGGCTCTATGTTCAGAAATCGCGCCTGGCAGGCTCAGGGGACCATATGGGATGTTGGAATTCGAACCACCGATCTTCTAAAGCCGAATTTCTGTAGTGGCAAAAGACACAAAATTCAAATAAAGAGAAAATGTAATGTCACAGAATTATAGCCAATAATCCACGCAAAGGGTCAGTAATTGACTTCTTTGAACGGGACTTTTGGCAAATAATTCTTGGGAGGGAAATTAGACACTGCACCAGGAAGGCAAAAGCCACGTCTGGTGCGTGCCCCCTAAGTGGGTGGCAACAATTTCTGCAAGCAAGGCTATCTCTCCGGCCCCGTTTGTGTGTGTGTGTGTTTGGGGTATCATAAGTGTGCATTGGCCTGTTGCTATACATCGATCCCTTGAGGTTTTACTTAAAAAAACTTTAGGGGGGGGCCGGGCGGTGGCGCTGGAGGTAAGGTGCCTGCCTTGCCTGCGCTAGCCTAGGACGGACTGCGGTTCGATCCCCCGGCATCCCATATGGTCCCCCAAGAAGCCAGGAGCAACTTCTGAGCGCATAGCCAGGAGTAACCCCTGAGCGTCACAGGGTGTGGCCCAAAAACCAAAAAAAAAAAAAAACAAAAAAAACTTTAGGGGGCTGAAGAGGTAGTACAGCGGTCGGGCGTTTGCCTTGCATGCAGATGGATTGTGGTTTGAATCCTGGCATCCCATATGGTACCCTGAGCCCGCCAGGAGTGATTTCTGAGCACAGAGCCAGCAGTAACTCCTGAGCATCGCAGGGTGTGAACCCCCAAAAATATTTTTAGGGAGACTGGAGAGATAGTACAGCAGGAACTTGGCTGTACTGGGCTTGCATATAGTTGACCCAGATTTGATTCCTGGCATCCCGTATGATCTGCTGATCTTGGCCAGAATAATTCCTGAGTACAGAGCCAGAAAGCTACTCCTGAACATTGTGGCCCATAAACCAAAAATGAATTTTTAAAAATTAAGGTATCAGGGGCCAGAGAGTAGCATGGAGGTAGGGCATTTGCCTTGCATGCAGAAGGACGGTGGTTCGAATACCAGCATCCCAATGGTCCCCCGATCCTGCCAGGAGCGATTTCTGAGCAGAGTCAGGAGTAACTCCTGAGTGCTGCCGGATGTGACCCAAAACTAAAAAAAA
This sequence comes from Suncus etruscus, assembly GCF_024139225.1. Classification (NCBI taxonomy): domain Eukaryota; kingdom Metazoa; phylum Chordata; class Mammalia; order Eulipotyphla; family Soricidae; genus Suncus; species Suncus etruscus. Next base: position 59,203,442 of record NC_064856.1, on the reverse strand, counting down.
AAAAAAAAGTTAAGGTATCATGGATTAAAAAATCAGTTTCAAGCATAGTGTTCCAACATTAATCACAATTTTGCATTCTTATAAAACCACAAAATTGGATGTTTATTGAAACTGATTAACTTGTTAAAGATTCTTTTTTTTTTTTTTTTTTTTGGTTTTTGGGTCACACCCCGCAGCGTCAGGGGATATTCCTGGCTATACGCTCAGAGATTGCTCCTGGCAGGCGCGGGGTTCCTTCTGCATGCAAGCAAATGCCCTACCTCTATGCTATCTCTCCGGCCCCAAAGATGGTCTTTTTAGGGGCTGTAGAGATAGCACAGTGGTAGAGCATTTGCCTTACACAAGCTGATCTAGAACTGATGGTGGTTCGAATCCTGGCCTCTCATGTAGTCCCCCATACCTGCCAGGGGTGATTTCTGAGCACAGAGCCAGGAATAACCCCTGATCGCTGCTGGGTGTGACCCCCCCCAAAAAAAAACAACCCAAAAAGTGTCAGGGATTACTCCTGGCTGGGTCAGGGATCTTGTGGGGTGCAGAAATTGAATACAGACTAGCTGCTTGCAAAGCAAGCATCCTACCTGCTCTACTATAGGCTCTCTGGTTTCTGGAAAACGTTTTGTAGTTAAGAGTAACTGGTTTAATTTCTGACACAGCATAGTTCTCCACCATCTGTTCAGAAAATCAGAACACGTCTGTCACCCAAAACCAAAATAGGGGGAACAGGAGTGGAGGGAGGACAGCATTGGTGGTGGGAATGCCCCTGATTCAATGTCACTATGTACCTAAAATATTACTGTGAAAGATTTGTAATCCACTTTGGTCAAAATAAAACAAACAACCCAAAATAGGGCTGGAGAGAATTACAGCAAGTAGGGCACTTGCACTGCACGTGACCCATCTGGGTTGATTCCTGGCATTCTTTGTGGCCTGCCCTGAGTACTAGCAGGTATAATTCCTAATTGCAGACTGAGAAGTGGCCCCAAAAGAAAAAACAAGAATTTAGCCCTATAACTAAAACCAAAATGTAATTTTCAGCTTTCTCAAATTACCCTCTATATATTGTTAGTTTACTTGGTTTTGGACCCACACCCAGTGATACTCAGAGTTGACTCCTGTCTCTTCACTAAGGGATCACTCATGGCAGGTTTGGGGTGCTTGCCTTGCATACTGCTGACCCAGCTTTGACCCAGGCACTCTATAGTCCTGGCTCTGAACACAGCTAGGAGTAAGCAGAGTACCAACGAAGAGTATGGTCCCAACTTCCTCCTGCCCCACATAAGGGTCTGAAAGATAGTATAGTGGGTGGGGTTCCTGCCTTGTACATGGTCAACTCAAAGTTCATTCTTCAATACCACATATGGCTCCCCTCCCCCAGCCTTCCCAGGAATAGTCCCTAAGAACTGCCAGGTGTGTTACAAACCAAAATAAGCAGAGATAATACAGCAGGTAGAATGCTTGCCTTGCATGTTAAGGAAGGGTTCATATTAGGATTGATCCCTGGCACAGACAGGAATGATTTTTTTTGTTGTTGTTGTTGGGGCCACACCCGGCGGTGCTCAGGGGTTATTCCTGGCTGTCTGCTCAGAAATAGCTCCTGGCAGGCATGGGGGACCATATGGGACACCGGGATTCGAACCAACCACCTTTGGTCCTGGATCGGCTGCTTGCAAGGCAAACGCCGCTGTGCTATCTCTCCGGCCGACAGGAATGATTCTTGACACCACCAGATGTGGTCCCAAAACAAATTATTCTTTTAAACTTTAATACATTGATTGGCTTTTTGGGCCACACCCAATGGTACTCAGGGATTACACCTGGTTCTGCACTCAAACATCGCCCCTGGCAGATTGGGGGGGCCACATGGGCTGCCAGGAATCGAACCGGATCCATCCTGGGTCAGCTGCATGCAAGGCAAAAGCCTAACTGCTGTGCTGTCTCTCTGGTCCCAAAACAAATTCTTTTTAAGTATTTGGCTGTGTACTGGGGATTGAATCCAGGAAACTGAGTTATGTCCCAAACCTGCTTACATAATTATTCCTCTTTGCTCTTTCTTGTGGGCCACAGGCATTAGTGCCAGGGCCTACTCTGGCTCTGCTCAGAGGTCACTCCTGGCAATGCTCTAGGAACTATATGAAGTACCAGGGATTGAACCTGAGCTGGCTGCCTATAAGGCACCTTAACACCCCATCATTTTGGTTTGTTTCTTTTTGGGTCACACCGGGCAGTGCTCAGGCATTACTTCTGGCTCTATGCTCAGAAATCGCTCGTCAGGCTTGGCTGACCATATGGGATGCTGGGATTTGAACCACCATCCTTCTGCATGCAAGGCAAACGCCTTACCTCCATGCCATCTCTCCAGCCACATTAGACCATTTTGTTTTTGAGACACCTCACAGTTCATAGGACCATGTGCTGCTAGGGCAGGAGTTGGCAACCTGAGGGTCTTTCAAAGCTTTGTTGCTGCTCTGACATCAGAGCCGATAGCGGGAACCAGGAAGCAATATCATTTAAAATTTTTAATTGGCTATTAATTTTCACAAATGTTTTACATTTGTTCTTTGATTTGTTCTGTTTTGTTCTTTTTTCGTCAGATGACAGCTAACTGCAACATTAAGGTAAGAAATATAGCATTGGGCCCGGAGAGATAGCACAGCAGCGTTTGCCTTGCAAGCAGCCGATCCAGGACCAAAGGTGATTGGTTCGAATCCCGGTGTCCCATATGGTCCCCCGTGCCTGCCAGGAGCTATTTCTGAGCAGACAACCAGGAGTAACCCCTGAACAACGCCAGGTGTGGCCCAAAAACCAAAAAAAAAAAAAAAAAAAGAAAGAAAGAAAGAAAGAAAGAAAAGAAATATAGCATTAAGAAACAATGTACGCTGTGCTGTATTTGTTTTAAATGTCTGGTTTTGTGGCTCCCAGGGTTTTTTTTTTTTAACTCCTGAAACAAGTCCAAGTGGCTCTTTATGTCTTAAAGGTTACAGACCCCGGGCCCGGAGAGATAGTACAGCAGTGTTTGCCTTGCTAGCAGCCGATCCAGGACCTAAAGTGGTTGTTTCAATCCCTGTGTCCCATATGGTCCCCTGAGCCTGCCAGGAGCTATTTCTGAGCAGACAGCCAGGAGTAACCCCTGAGCACCGCTGGGTGTGGCCCAAAAAACAAACAAAAAAAGGTTAGAGACCCCTGTGTTAGGGTGTTTACACCCAGCAACTCCCATTGGCCCATTAAGACCATTCTCTAACCGAATTTTCTTAAAATGTTTTGGGGGTGGGGTGTTAAGGTGCCTTAGGTAAAATTTGGATATCCCTGAACCACTGTGCTATCACTTTGGTCTCAGCAGTTTTCTTTCCATTTTTCCCAATTTCCTAAATAGGCTTATATATTTAGTTTCCTCCATTTGAGTGATATATTTTTTAATTTAGATACCAGGATCAAGAGCTTGTGATCAGTATGTTTTGGTTTGGGAACCACATCTACTCCCATTTTGATGCTCAGTGATTAAACCTTAAAAAGTTCACGAAGCAGGGTTGGAGTAGGGTGTTTTTCTTGCATGCCACTGACCCAAGTTTGATTCCCAGCATCCCATACGGTCCTGTGAGCCTGCCAGATCACTGAGGGCAGAGCTAAGAGTAATCCCTGAGCAACATCAGGTATGGCCCCTCCAAAAAAGTTCACATATACTCCAGTCCTTTGGTTATCTTCCCTGTGTTCATCATGTTTATTAAGTATTTTTTTTTACAATACTTAAAAACTTTCTAGAACAGGCCTGATCAATAGTATAGCAAGTATGGTGATTGCCAAACCAAGATTTGACTTTCGGTACTCCATATTAGTCCTGAGACCCTGAGTGAGCACTGCTGGATATAACCTACTGTCCTCCCTCATGTGACCCCCAGATAAAATATCAGCATGTTTGTACAATGGCCAACCACTAGACATAAAGACAAACTGCGCTAGGTTCTTGAAATAATTTCTAGGATAGGGTGAGATAATACAGCAGTACAGCATGTGGCTGATCTATTTGACACCCCATATCCAGTGATACTGCTCAAGGATCACTGCTGGAGGTCATAATGAGGTGTCTCAGGAGACTATATGGGATACCCGGGATCAAACCTAGATGGGCCTTATGTAAGGCAATCTCCCCACATATATTTTATTAACAGTCTAGTCTCCCACACCTTTTTTTAAAGGGGGAGGGCCACCCAGCACCCCAATGGAAATCTTTCTTTTAGCAATCACATGAAAGTATCCTACAATTGTACTTGAAGCTACTGCACCCAGCAGCACCCCTCTTCCTTTGGAAAACAGGTCTACATGATCAAGTTTTCTCTTGGACAATATATAATACTATACATAAAAGTGAGGGGACAGGATTCAGCTTAGCTAAATGAATGTTATTTTTGCCTGTTACTTGTAGTAAACTTAAGTCTAAATTATGTCTTCTTGAATACCTGGTTTGGCAATCACCTAACTACCTTTCCAGTCTCTTCATATCGAACTGTCTCTTCCAATAGAGATAATCTAATATAAAGGAATATGCAACCTTCCTTTTACCATTCACTGAAATGTGGAAGTGCTCTTTTCCAACAGTGGGCAACATTAAGGGTAAAACCTGGAATTCAGGATGGATACTCATATCACAAATGATCTTTATTAAAACTATATGGAGGGGCCCAGAGAGATAGCACAGTGGCGTTTGCCTTGCAAGCAGCCAATCCAGGACCAAAAGGTGGTTGGTTCGAATCCCGGTGTCGATATGGTCCCCTGTGCCTGCCAGGAGCTATTTCTGAACAGACAGCTAGGATTAACCCCTGAGCATCGCCGGGTGTGCCCCCCCCCAAAAAAAAAAGGAATGGACATCTCTTAAACATGCTTTTATTTCATATTGTTCATTTTGAAAACACTTATGTGATGCCTAAGTGCTTAAGGCATTGTGCAATGTACCTCTACAGACCTGGGTTATTCATTTTAATGCATTTCTTGGTGGTCTTTTTTTTTTTGGGGGGGGGGCCTACACCAGTAGTACTTAAGGGTTCCTCCTGGCTTTGCATTCAGAAATCACTAACATAAATGGGGACGAGAACAAGGAAGCTGTGCTTACCTCCTCCCAAAAAGGATCTATACATAACTAGTTGTATAAGGTTTGTAAATTCTGTTCAATATGAAAAATCACCCCCCAAATCCCAACTTTATTTAGACAGTCAAAATCTATCTAGTTTCATCAGAAACCTAATTTGATGTCAAGTTGGAAGGAACTACAAAATAACTGTACTTGATTGACAATTGAATATAGTCTAGTTTTTGTTTCCTGGGGGTAAACAGGACCGAGCCACATATAGCAGTGCTCAGGAAATCAATCCTGACAATATTCAGGGACTATATGGGGGGGTGGGGTTCAAACTTGGGTTGGCTACATGCAAGCAGGAACCCTAGCCACTGTACTATTGCGCTAGCCTTATACACTAATTTTATTCTCCAAATATCTGTAAACGGTGATCATTTGAATTACATGGTGAGATAAAATTTCTCAAAGACATATCAAATACATTTTTTAAACACGACCTCAGCAAATGAGAACTGTCATACTGTGCATGGAATAACTAAAACTTTTATTACATAGGGTTTTTCAGTAACAAGGTGAGAACTGGAAATATCAAATCAAAGAGTAGTGAACTCTGAAATTTAAAAAGACTAGTATGAGGTGGGGGATAAAAGGTAAAGGAAGACGAAAATGGTTCATACTATTCATTATTTCCCCTCTGTACACAATGTTGTATAGATACAACTCAATTAAATTTTATTTTTATATAATAACGAAATCCTCTAACGCAACCTAAAGTATACAGATGGTGTCCAACTTGGGGGGACGGGGAGTAAAAACACACTTGATTAACAGTTTCACCCACACATTTTTTTAGACAATATTTTTGCCAAGATTTTCATAGGAAATTCATAAATATAGGAAATGCTTTCACTCCTTCAGTGTTAAAATAGAAAACCAAACACTGCCAACAGTAGTGGCTTAGTTACTGGCATACAAGAAAAACACAACACCAATGGGTTTTCTTCATTATGCATTTTAAATATCAATATGTGCATGTTTCATTTTTACAGTTATAAATTTTCTGGTCTGTTATAGACAACAGCATTTAATAGTTTTGAATCCATTGAGATGTTTCAATTTGAAATATTTTGTGTATACATGTATATAAAAAAATAACCCAATGTATGACTCATCCGATAGATGTTTTTAAGATTAATAAAGGCTTACTTTTGAACATGCAGTCAGGACAGGACAGAGGGAAGCCAGCCAGCCTCCCTATACTGTCTTGTTACTGACTATTTTTTGCAGTGGTATCAATAGTGGTTTATGGAGGGAACCATGTGCCTTCAGCATATCTACGTAAGAGCAGATACCACAACCAATAAGAAAGGTAAGGGATATGGGGAGAGTAGATGGTAAATATCTAATTAAAAACTTACATTTTTTGTAGGTACAGGATTAAAAACAGGCCAATAAGGGGGAAATTTTATAATTAAGCAAATGCAATCAAATCAAGACATAATATCCGAATTAAGTTCTTTTAATAGATTGCACTATATATAGTTGTTTAGTCATACTCTGACCAACTCTTTAAGAGTAGAACTTTATACCCAATTTACATGCTTCAAATACCATCTTTTCTCATTTGTTACAGTAAAGTCTTTATCCAAATATCCACTTGTACACTGAGAGTTTTAAGGAAAAAAAAAAACAGGATACGAGGGAGTTGCCATTTCTTTTAGCAGCAATGAAGTATCACTAACCCCTTTGAACATACCGAATTCAAGTCACTATCAGAGGTGAGTGCACCACAAAGTCACCAGGTACAAAATTGCTAGTTCATTTTAAATTAATAACTTGAATTACCCCATGTAGCCCCCCCCTCCCCATTAAATCCCTTCTTTTTATAAACAGCAAACATTTTGCTATTTTTATACATAGGCTAGCAGGCTTGTTTCAATATGAAAGTGCTAATTCATTTACAGATTTTTTTAATCAGTTATGTAGTGCTACAATAAATGTCCAATAACCTACATAGGAACAATCTTTGATGAATGAAATGAGGATTGAATAAGGCTATTGATTACCTTATCTTATTTACATAAAGAATAGATTTCCAATGGTGAGGAAAAGACAGAAATCAGACAAATACTCATAGGTGTAAAAATTACATCTACCTTTGCGCTTATACTGTAAATGAGACATTTTAAATAGTCCTGTAGCCCATGCCTATTTTTTTCCGCAGAAAAAGAAAAGCTGCCTTCATGACATCCCCTCTTGTTTCAAATTTCCACAGTGTCACTTGAACTTTCTTTCAGTCAGACTCTTACTTTCTTCCAAAAATAAAGAAAATAACCCCCCCAAATACCCACCCTCCCCATCCCTCTTGGTTTCTTTTTCAGTGCCAAGTTGCATGATCAGGTCCCACCTCCTGGGTTTTTTGTCCATCTATTGATCAATTAGTTTAGAGTAGATAACATGAACCAGTTCTGGAACCGCTACTAGGAGGAACACAAGCTCTTCACTACAATCACAGCAGGAAAGTAAGTGACAACTCAATTCATCCCTGGTGCTGGGCCTCCAAAATTGAAAGAACTTGGCACAACCGGAGCACTGAATTTGTATCCTCCATGCTTCTCAATCATTTTGGATTCTAGAAAACACATGTGAAAGTTTAACATCATTTAATCACCTTACTCTTTGGAGGACAGAAGAAACAGACATTAACAAGTTTGCCATGAAAATTAGCCAGGAAGTTCCAAAGTTCACCTCTTTTATTCTCCCTCCAAATGAGTAAAAGCAAGGTAAGAGTTCATTATATGTTATAAAAAAAAAACAAACAAAAAAAACTGCTACACCAACCCCCCCCTTAATTTAATCTTATTTATATCTTCTAGATAGGAGCTCCTGCCTATTTCATAGAACCCGAGGACATAAATCACCTTGCTTTACCTCTTTTTATTCTTTCTACAAATTGAGAAAAGAAAAAAAAAGTGGATAGGGGCCGGGGCCAAGTGGTCTCAGATGCACTGGGTGGGAAAAAAAATAAAGACCAGAACTAAATACCCAAGCATAGAGCCAGGAGTAATCCCTGAGCACTACCGGGTGTGACCCCCCCACGCCCCAAAAATCTTAAGACTATAAACTATCCTGAAAAATTTAAAGAGAAGACATTATATTTGTGGTTTCTGTTCTGTTATTATGGCCACACCCAGCAGCACTCAGGGGTTACTCCTGGCTCTGCTCAGGAATCAATCCTAGCAAACTTGGTGGGACCCATATGGGATGCCGGTGGTCAAACCAGGGTTGGCCACGTGCAAGGAAAATGCCCTACATACCGTGCTACTGCTCTGGCCCCATATTTGATTATTTTCTGTAATATACTTTTCCATAATATAAATGACAACAGTATTAATAACTTTAAAATTCTTTACAAAGTTATAAAATTTTCTACTACCAAGGCAGCATCAGGAATGAAATCAACTTTATTGAAGTTACTACATACTAGAAGTAGTCACCAACTATATATAAAATCAATAAAACATAGCCAAAATCAGAATTCTAATTTTAATCCTTTAAGAACTCATTTAACACACCCCTTTTTTCTTTTCTTTTTTTTTTCTTTTTTTGTGGTTTTTGGGTCACACCCGGCAGTGCTCAGAGGTTATTCCTGGCTCCAGGCTCAGAAATTGCTCCTGGCAGGCACGGGGGACCATATAGGACGTGGGGATTCAAACAGATGACCTCCTGCAGGAAAGGCAAACGCCTTACCTCCATGCTATCTCTCCGGCCCCTTTTTTAATATTTCTTATCTTTTTATTTTGTTTTATTGGGTCACAGGGTTACTCAGGGGTTACTCCTGGCTCTATGCTCAGAAATCGCTCCTGGCAGGCTTGGGGGACCATATGGGATGCCAGGATTCGAACCACCATCCTTCTGCATGCAAGGCAAATGCCTTACCTCCACGATATCTCTCCAGCCCCAATTTCTTATCTTTTTAAACGGAGCTCCTATGTTTTTCATAGAAACCTTGGGACATGGATTGCTTTGTTTTCTACATTATTCTATAGAACTAAGAAAAAAAGAAAATTCTGGGGACCAGGGGCCAAGTGGTCTCAAATGCATCGGTGAAGAAAAAATGACAGAATTAAATATTCAAGCCAAAGTCAAGAGACCTAAACTATAACAATTTAAACTTAAAGGGCCTATTATACTGACAGGCCAGGGAGCAGTGGGTGGTAGTATAGAATGCACTCTGGGTTTATTGGTGGAGGGAGGTCAACACTGGTGGTGGGAATGGCTGACGGTTGAATCTGAAATTCAACTATGAAGGATTTTGTAGATCACAATGGTCTTGATAATAATAATAAATTTATATTACCTAGAACTATATTTTCATAAGTCAACTTACTTAATTTAAAAATGTAAAGCTATCATCAAGTCATTAAATGAATTAGAATTGTGGTCAATTAACAAACATACCATGGGCTGCTCTTCTTTGATCAGCTAGAGTTGCTATATCCTGTAACTGTTTTCTTTGTTCTTCATTAAGACCATGAGTCAGGGCCTGATACCATACAGGATTACGATTCTGTATAGCTGAGAAGGAAACAGGCAAGAAGATAAACTTAATTGTTATTTTCTCTCTTTTGTTTTTGGGCCACACCAGGCAGCGCACAGGGGTTACTCCTGGCTCTGCACTCCTGGAGGCTCACAGAACTGTATTCGATGTCTAGGGTCTAACCCGGGTCAGGAGTGTGCAAGACAAATGCCATACCGCTATGCCATCACTCTGGCATTAGACTTACTTGTTTTCTATTTTAATTAGTCTGCTGCACCTCCAGTACTAAAATTCTGGTCTATTTCATATTCTCTCCAATAATTATTTGAGTTTCTTCTGAGACAAAAAATAGAGGAAAAGCCCAATTTTATTATTTTTTTTATTTGTTTTGGTTTTTGGGTTATTCCTGGCTCTGCACAGGACACCATATGGAATACTGGGAATCAAACCTGTCTGTGTTGGTCATGTGCAAGGAAAACGCCCTACCCACTGTGAAGTTACTCCGCCCACCCCCATCTCCCATTTTATTAATGTTTTTTTTTGTTTGTATTGTTTTGTTTTTGGGTCACTCCTGGCTCCACGCTCTGAAATCGCTCCTGGCAGGCACGGGGGACCATATGGGATGCCGGGATTTGAACCACCGTCCTTCTGCATGAAAGGCAAATGCCCTACCTCCATGCTATCTCTCTGACCCCCCCCAAGTCTATTATTTTTTAACTGACTTATAATTTTTTTTTTTTTTGGTTTTTGGGTCATACCCGGCAGTGCTCAAGGGTTATTCCTGGCTCCATGCTCAGAAATTGCTCCTGGCAGGCACGGGGGACCATATGGGACGCCGGGATTCGAACTGATGACCTCCTGCATGAAAGGCAAACGCCTTACGTCCATGCTATCTCTCCGGCCCCTATAATTATTTTTTTTATTATCATACTCAGTAGTGCTCAAAGGCTGTTCCTTGCTCTGTGCAAACAAGGTATACATTGAAGAAAGAACACAAATAGGGAATTTGCTTTGCAAATGGCTAACTCAGGTTTGATGGAGACATGTATGGTCCCCTGAGCCTGCCCAGATGTAAGAACTCAGGAGTGAACCAAAAACTGAGCCCCACAAGAGTGGTGCAAAAACCAAAACAAAAAGAATACAGAAAACAGAGGCTTGAAGAGCAAGCTACAAACTTATCTTTTTGTTTTTGTTTTTTTTTTGGGGGGCCACACCTGGCAGTGCACAGGGGACCATATGGAATGCAAAGCAAACACTCTATCACTGGGCTATCTCTTTGACCCCTACAAACTTGTCTTATATGCAGGGAGAAACATTTTGTGACATCCATAGCTACAGTGCTTTGAAAGGAAGTTGAGTTTCTCTAATGCAGATCCAAAAACAAATTGTATCAGGGAAATGAACCATAATTATCTGAATTACATACATTAAGTTGACTTACTTTGAAATATAGCTTTAAATATCTGATACTCATCAACAGGGTTATCTTCATCATCAATGATAGTGGAATAGCCTTCCAGAGCAGTTTCTTCAGCATCATCTTCTTCCCAGTCTTCATCATCTCCATCTTCACCTGCTTGCTTAGCCAGAATCTCTAAATATTCTTGCCCATCTTCATCAATGTCATCTTCATCACTACCCAATTCTTCTGCCAAGTGATAAAGTGGGTACTGTTATTAATAGTAAACTATTAATTTTCGGTCACATGCAGCAATGCTCAGGGGTTACTCCTAGCTCAGAGCTCAGGAATTTCTTCTGGCAGTGGGGTGGTGATTAAATCAGGATTGTCCTCATGCAAGGCATATATACTACCCACTGTACTGTTATCTCTCTAAATCCTGAATTCAAATCTTTTCAAGAAATAGTTCCAGAAATATTGTTCAGATGCACATTTAATAGAACAATTCTCACAGAAATTAACTCTTTTGGGAATGAAAGGGGAGCATTTGCACCAAAAGTGATCTCCCAGTGTTTACTCAAAAGATTTTTGTAGGCTGAGGATTGAGACTGGACCTATCAAACACAGTGTTTATGTATTTAAAGGAATAATGCTCCCACCCCCAAGGACACAAACAGGTGAGGAAGGAGAGCCCAGGCTAATAAGGGAGCAAAACCTGCCAGCTGGGCCTGATATGTAGCATCAGCAAGATGCATTTTGCTCCTCCTTTCTCTCAAATCAGAGCTAAAGGTTTCTTACTCCTCCTCCAGGCTACCACTGATCTCTCTTCTCTCCTTCTCCTCCCCCTTCCCTCAGACTTCAGGAGATGTATAGTAATAAAGGCAATGTTTTTCTTCTACTTTTCTCCCTCTCTTCTTTTGCCCATTGCTACTCAAAGCGTTTTCTCTAGCCCTTTCAGTATCCCGCGCCATGTCATGGTTTGGATTATCCGACTTCCAAACCAGACTTTTAGTATTGATAGTCTACAAGTGTAAAAAAATGTATTGGTGGGCCCGGAGAGATAGCACAGCGGCGTTTGCCTTGCAAGCAGCCGATTCAGGAACAAAGGTGGTTGGTTCCAATCCCGGTGTCCCATATGGTCCCCCGTGCCTGCCAGGAGCTATTTCTGAGCAGACAGCCAGGAGTAACCCTGAGCACCGCCGGGTGTGACCCAAAAACCAAAAAAAAAAAAAAAAAAAAAAAAAAATGTATTGGTACTCTATGCGCTTTCACTTTTTGATCCACATCAAACCAATTCACAATAGTAAAATGAAATTTTTTGCCCCAGAACTGAGAATCAAAACCAAGGTCTATTTAGTGTAACTAAATAGCAGCATGCAAATAAAGCATCTTAAAGCCTAGCCTAGCTCTCCAGTCACAATACTTTATACTAGCCAAATTAATTTTATTGTGTTGAAACATTTCAATTTTCATGATTTTTTGGTTATAACAAACAGGATAGGTTTGTTGCCTATACCAGTAATCAAACCCAGATTTCTAGCAGGCGAAGCATGCATCGAACTAGTCTCTTGAACTGTTGTTTTACCCTTAATTTTTTTTCTTTTAAGTGTGTATATATTCATTCTATAAGCACAGCAGTGCTCAGCAATTACTTCTGGCTCTGCTCGGGAGTCATACCCGATGATGCTGGGGAATCAAACCTAGGTTGGAAGTATTTTTTTGGGGGGGTCACACTCGGTGGTGCTCAGGGGTTACTCCTGGCTGTCTGCTCAGAAATAGCTCCTGGCAGGCACGGGGGACAATATGGGACACCGGGATTCGAACCAACCACCTTTGGTCCTGGATTGGCCGCTTGCAAGGCAAACGCCACTGTGCTATCTCTCCGGGCCCTGGGTTGGATGTATTACAAGGCAAGTGTGTTATCTTCTGAACTGTCCCTCCAGCCAGGATGATCTGCTGATGCTAAGTTTGTGAATGCCTCAAACTGAGTTACCTATCAAAGCCATAGCTGATTATCTTCAAGAATCTTGCACTGTAATTTAAGTGGACTTTGCAACTCGTCACCCGCCTAATAAAACAGCATGACTAGGGGCCGGAGTGATAGCACAGCAGTAGAGTGTTTGCCTTGCACGCAGCCATCCCAAGACAGAACCTGGTTTGATTTCCGGCATCCCCTATGGTCCCTCTCAGCGAAGAGCAAGGAGTAACCCTTGAGTGTGGCCAGTAGTGACACAAAAACAAAACCAGTATGACTACTACCATACATTTTGGGGGGGATACCTTTTCTATAATGTTACTTTTTTTTGTTTGTTTTTGGGCCACACCCGTTTGACACTCAGGGGTTACTCCTGGCTATGTGTTCAGAAATCGCCCCTGGCTTGGGGGGACCATATGGGACACCGGGGGATCGAACCTCGGTCCTTCCTTGGCTAGTGCTTGCAAGGCAGACACCTTACCTCCAGCGCCACCTACCCAGCCCCTATAATGTTACTTTTTATTTTCAGAGAAAGACATGGAGAGGTGCCACTGAGTACACCCAGCAATGTTATGTGGAACACACAATATTCACATTGACTCAGATGGATCACATTCAGTTAAATGCCTTAGCTCACATTCAAAGTTATGTCTAAGTTTCCTCTCATAAATCCTTTACCTGTTTCATCATCATCTTCAGCTTCATCATCATCATCACTGTCATTCTCATGTTCTGCATGGCAGGCATATGCTCTTTTTAATCCATTAAATAAAAGGATAAATGCTGGCAAAATCTGTCCAGAAACCTGATTTAAAACTTGTGGTATCTGTTCCATGTCAATGAGAGCACACAGGCCCAGAACACACATCTTTCTGTCATGAAGCCTAAAAAATACACAATAAATAAATTTTCCCCTTTTACATGAACAGAATTTCCTATAAAGTTAAATAAAAATCCAAATCATGTCACTCACCCCAGAAAACAGTCAACATCATTAAGCCACTGAGTAATAAAATGATTTGTGACTGGCTCAACATTATTAGGGAAACGAAGATTTTCTAAGGTGTTGAGAAGCAGATGTGGGTTATAATACAAAGCTGCAATGGCAACTTGCAGGCACATTGTTCGAAGTTCACTTGTCTTTACTTCTCTTGTCAGTCTCTCTAGAGCTGCTTCCACAAATAAAGGAATGCACTGTACAGAATGAGTACAAATAAATTCAAAAACTATAATAGTATTTCACCAATATTAACAAATATATATCAATTAACCCTTCCCCCATTAGAAACTCTTATGTATTTTATTTGCTGATATATTTTAGTTAGAAATACAATTTGGGAAAATGGTTAAGCCTTTATTGAGAAACAGTATCTCAAAACAATGTCACCCATGCATTAAGAATATTTCATCAGGGGCCGGGCGGTGGCGCTGAAGGTAAGGTGCCTGCCTTGCCTGCGCTAGCCTTGGACGGACCGCGGTTCGATCCCCCGGTGTCCCATATGGTCCCCCAAGCCAGGAGCAACTTCTGAGCACATAGCCAGGAGTAACCCCTGAGCATTACCGGGTGTGGCCCAAAAATAAAAAAAATAAAAAGAAAATGTTAAAAAAAAAACTCTGTGCCTATACTGACTATATATAAAGTAATTCTCATGAATAGGAACCAAATAGACACAAAAATTATTTTATAATTATGTTATTATGAAATGATAAAGTATCTTATAATTGTTTATATTTCTGTTTACTTTACTCAGTGCGAAACCTGGGCCGGTTCGATCCCCCGGTGTCCCGTATGGTCCCCCAAGCCAGGAGCAACTTCTGAGCGCATAGCCAGGAGTAACCCCTGAGCGTTACCGGGTGTGGCCCAAAAACCCAAAAAAAAAAAAAAAAAAAAAAAAGAATATTTCATCCTGGGGCCCGGAGAGATAGGACAGCGGTGTTTGCCTTGCAAGCAGCCGATCAAGGACCAAAGGTGGTTGGTTCGAATCCCGGTGTCCCATATGGTCCCCTGTGCCTGCCAGGAGCTATTTCTGAACAGACAGCCAGGAGTAACCCCTGAGCAACGCTGGGTATGGCCCCCCCCCCAAAAAAAAAAGATTATTTCATCCTGGGGCTGGAGGGATAACACAGTGGTAAGGGCATTTGCCTTGCACGCGGGCAACCCTGGACGGAATCTGGTTAGATTCCCAGCATCCCATATGGTCCCAAGCCTGAGTGGAGAGCCAGGAGTAACTCAAGTGGCACGGTTTACCAAAAGAAACATTCCTTCGTCAATTACAAACTTACAAAGACCATCATGATTGAACTGTAGGCAATACAGTGCTCCATGATCAATCCATGATCAATCTACCACCCTCCAACAATGTCCCCAGTTCCCCCACCCACCCCACCTCTGTGGCCATCATTTCCCTAACTTTTAGCAAGCTTTCTACTGAAGAACAGTTCTCTTCCTCTTCTTTTCTACTGCCTTTAGGTATCTGATATTCCCTCAGAAAATTTCATTGTATTTCCTGTGAGAGATCATTCTGAGTCTGCTCTCTTCTGTTTGATTTTACACATGATTCTCTCCAGATGCATCCACAAAGCAACATATCGCATGACTTCACTTTTCAATAAATTTTTTTGTTTTTATTTATGGGCTACACCTAGCAGTGCTCAGGGGATATTCCTGGCTCTGGGCTAAATTACTCCAGGCAGTGTTCAGGGGACCATATGGATACCACAAATTAAACCATGCAAGGTAAGTGTCCTCCCACTGTATTATTGCTATTGCCCAAATTCACTCTGCTTATTAATTGCACTCCATTAATAATGTCCACATTGTCTCCCCAAAAGCTGAACTATTCAACATTTCCACCAGCAGTGAATTAGGGTCCCTCTTTCAACACATCATTGTCAATACTGGTTACTGTTCTTTTCTGGGGGGAGGGGGTGCACACCTAGTGACGCTCAAGGGTTAGTCCTAGCTATACACTCAGGATTCAGCCCTGGCTTAGGGGACCATATAGGACACCGGGGTAATAAACTGCGGTCGGTCCTGTGTCATCACATGCAAGGCAAACATCCCACGACTTGCGCCACTGCTCCAGCCCCTTGTTTTGTTTCTGATACACATTCAGGGGTAGTTCTGAGACAACATTGGGTATTTCTCAGAAATCATCAAACCTGGGTTAGTCATGTGCATGGAAAGAAATACCTGAACTATCATTCCTGCCTCTATTTCTTTATGATTAATATTTTTGAGGCAATTTAATAAACCCTATAACTTAAGTAAATTTAAGTTTGTCTTACTGGACAATTTTATGGCAAATTATGATAGTACAATGGATTAGGCACTTTCCCCAGAATCCTATATGGTGCCTTGAGCCAATGTGAATAGTGATCCTTGAGCATAGAGCCAATGGTAAACAGCATAGTCCAGTGTGGTCCAAAACAAAAAATCAAAATGTCTCCTTTTTTTTTTTGGTTTTTGGGCCACACCCAGCGGTGTTCAGGGGTTACTCCTGGCTGTCTGCTCAGAAATAGCTCCTGGCAAGCACGCGGGACCATATGGGACACCAGGATTCGAACCAACCACCTTTGGTCCTGGATCGGCTGATTGCAAGGCAAAAGGCGCTGTGCTATCTCTCCGGGCCCAAAATGACTATTTTAAAAAATCTTATAATTGGGCCTGGAGAGAAAGCACAGCGGCGTTTGCCTTACAAGCAGCCGATCAAGGACCAAAGGTGGTTGGTTCAAATCCCAGTGTCCCATATGGTCCCCCGTGCCTGCCAGGAGCTACTTCTGAGCAGACAGCCAGGAGTAACCCACTGAGCATCGCCGGGTGTGGCCCAAAAACCAAAAAAAAAAAAAAAAAAATCTTATAATTAAAACTTACATTAGATGAGAAAAAATGTAGTGATACTTTTCTTTTTTTTTTTGTTTTGGATTTTGGGCCACACCCGGCGTTGCTCAGGGGTTACTCCTGGCTGTCTGCTCAGAAATAGCTCCTGGCAGGCACGGGGGACCATATGGGACACCGGGATTCGAACCTACCACCTTTGGTCCTGGATCGGCTGCTTGCAAGGCAAACACCGCTGTGCCATCTCTCCGGGCCCATAGTAGTGATACTTTTCAAATTTCCATAAACATTAAAATATCCATGCTAGGGCCAGAGAGATAACACAGCAGTAGGGCGCTTGCCTTGCTTGCTGAGAGCTATTTCTCAGCGCAGAGCCAGGAGTGACCCAAAACCAAAACCTTGCTATGGATGCTTGCCTTGAATGTGGCAGACCCAGGTTCAATCCCTGACATCCCATATGGTTCCCCCCAAACCTGTCAAGAGTAATCCCAAGCACTGCCAAATATGGCCCAACCTCCTCCAAGATAAAATAAAAATACATTGAAAACCACAGTGTCTGAAAGAAAAAAAAAGGACAAGAGACATACTGACAGAAGAAAAATATCTGCCACAGTGACAGGCACAGGGAAAAGGTAGTGGGAGGATGGAAACTGGGGACATGGGTGATAGGAAATGTTCAATGGTGAAGGTTGTTGGACACTGAATGACTGAAACTCAATCATGAACAACTATGCACTATGTATCTAACGATGATTCAATTATAAAGTGTTTAAAGTTCCTTATTAATATAACACAATTATGGGCCCAGAAAGATAGCACAGTGGCGTTTACCTTGCAAGCAGCCAATCCAGGACCAAAGGTGGTTGGTTTGAATCCCAGTGTCCTATATGGTCCCTGTGCCTGCCAGGAGCTATTTCTGAGCAGACAGCCAGGAGTAACCCCTGAGCACTGCTGGGTGTGGCCCAAAAACCAAAAAAAGGGGGCCGGGCGGTGGCGCTAAAGGTAAGGTGCCTGCCTTGCCAGCGCTAGCCTTGGGCGGACCGCGGTTCGATCCCCCGGTGTCCCATATGGTCCTCCAAGCCAGGAGCAACTTCTGAGCACATAGCCAGGAGTAACCCCTGAGCGTTACCGGGTGTGGCCCAAAAACCAAAAAAAAAAAAAAACCAAAAAAAAAAACCCAAAAACAAACAAACAAAACACAAAAAAAACCGTAATTATGATGCTAAACATGAACCATGAAAATGCTTCATTATGGAAAGATGTTACAGATTTTTCTATAGCCTCCTAATATGAATCATTTTTACTGACCTGGTCAATGCCACGTCCTTTGCATTGTAAAATGATAACTTCTAACAATTTTGCCGCATGACACTCAGCATCTTCTCCTGCAACTCCTGTAAGAACCTGATCATAGAAACATACATTTCAAGATTCAATATACACTCATTTTAAAATCTTTAGTATTATCTTTATTTTGGTTTTTGGGTCACACCCGGCGGCTCTCAGGGGTAATTACTGCTAGCTCTGAGCTCTTACGTCATTCCTGGCAGGCTTGGGGGGACCATATGGGATGCTATGAATCAAGCCCAGGTACATCCTGGTTGGCTGAATGCAATGTGCTATTGCTCCGGCCCCTCATCTTAAAATTTTTAATGAAAGCCACCCCCTGTCCACAGTCTCTGGAAGACTTAAGATATTCTCATTAACATGTATACTCAAGTATAAGCCGAATTTTCCAAAAAAAAAATTTGTGCTGAAAATCCCGTACTCGGCTCATACTCCATTCATCTTCTGCCTTCTGCTGGATGGGGCTTCAGCTCAGTCCACAAGTCGGGGCTGAGCTGGAGAGGAAGGCAGCTGAACTGAACTATTTAAGCCACATTTGAAAAACCCATTTAAGGCAGTAAAGTCACGTAAATAAATGTTTATAAATCCTGAATCCTTATAATCAGGGGTTTTGTACTGTTAATGTTGCTAGTTTAGTTTTCTTTAGCAATAAATATTGAAAACCATTTAACCTACTGATTCCTCAATTACTATTTTGGGTATATACTTTTATTTTTGAAATTTACCAGTGGCTGCTGCATTTTCCACCTCGGCTTGTACTCAAGTCACTAAGTTTTCCCAGGTTTGGAGGTAAAATTAGGGGGGGGTCAACTTATACTCAAGTATATATGGTAGTATATAATATTAACTGTAGAGTAGTCTGGGCAATTAAAGATATGAAGTTAATCATTTGTTATATTGAAGCATACTGATGTTGGTCTACAGTTCAGTGTCTCGTCTTTTTCTAATTTTGCTCCCCTCGCCCCAAAACAAGGGTTCATTTGTGGCTGCCTAGGTTTATATTGTGTCCCAGACACAAATCGGTTGAGAAATGCTAGCTAACACAATTTTTTAAAAAGCCAGTATATTGGGGCTGGAGCAATAGCACAGCAGTAATGTTTGCCTTGCACACGGCTGACCCAGGACGGACCTGGGTTCAATCCCCAGCATCCCATATTGTCCCTCAAAGCCAGGAGCAATTTCTGAGTGCACAGCCAGGAGTAACCCCTGAGCATCACTAAGTGTGCCCCCAGCCCCAAAAAGCCATTATGTTGACATGGTGTAAGTATCCTGGTGACCAAAAACATCTTATAAAACGTGGTAGAGGGGGCTGGAGAGATAGCATGGATGTTTGCCTTGTATGCAGGAGGACGGTGGTTCGAATCTCGGCATCCTATATGGTCCCTTGAGCCTGCCAAGAGTGACTTCTGACTGTAGAGCCAGGAGTAATCCCTGAGCACTGCTGAGTGTGACCCAAAACAACAACAACAAAGTAGTAGAGAGGCCTGACAGATTATACAAAGATTATGACAAAGTTTGCCTTTCATGCAACCAACCTCCTTTTAGTACTGGGTACCACACAGTTGGCTTTGAGTAGTCCCTGAAAGCCATTGAGCATAGTCCTAAAACAAAATCCTCAGATTTTACAGTCTCAACTACTCACCAAATAATTATCTAGATAATCTTTTATCATCTCTCTATAGACATAGATGCCAAGAATCTTCTTCATAAAACATTTGGGCTAGAAAGATAGCATAGCAGGTAGGGTGTTTGCTTGCAGGTGGCCAACCCACGTTCAATTCCTGACATCCATATGGTCCCACAAGCCCGCCAGGAGTGATTCCTGAATGCAGAGCCAGGAGAAACCTGGCTGGCCGGCATCCCTCCCCACATCTATATATTCCTATAATCTCAGAAGTTTCTAAGTGGGGTTTGTTTTTTTTGGGGGGGGGAGGGGGTTTGAATCATACCCAGTGATGGTTCAGGGATATTCCTAGCCCTGTGCTCAGGAATTACTCTTGGCAGTGCAAGGGGTTGGAGTAAGAATGCACACCACATGGGAATATTCCTGAAGATGCGTGGGGATCATATGTATGGTGACTAGCTCAAACCCAGGTCAGTGCATGCAAGTAAAGCCATATTATCTCATGTGCACCAAACACCTAATAAACCCAAAATTCTTCCCCATTATCTTTTATGCAGGTCTTATTGTCAATTCAATGTTAATTTTGACTCATATTTTGCCCATTCAACCATTTTATGACCTTACTGTACAACATAGTTCAAAATCTTCCATTTTCCTTCTGATTTATTTAAACTTCATGTAATCCCCTCAACTTTTTTTTTGGGGGGGGGAGGGTCTTACAACCTGGTGGCACTCAGAAATCATTCATTGCAGGCTTAGGGAACTATATGGAATGTTGGTCACATGCAAGGCAAACTGTCTACCCATTGTGTTATTACTCCAGACCACCCCCAACTACTATCAGACTGAAATATGTTCATCCTCACTGTGGTATCACTGGACCTTATTCCCAGTACTGATATCAGTCTTTTTATAGCAAAAAAACTCAAGCCATGTTCTAATATATCTAAAAAAAGACCTACCTTTTTGCACATACTGTATATCATTTCAAGATACTTGGTATCAGATAGAAGTGTGTCTGTGTCGACTGTTACATAATTATGAAGTAGAGGCATCATATCTGTATTAATAAAGTTCAGTTAAGTAACTTAAGTAACTATAATTGATTTTTCTGAAATATCAAATTAGAACACATACATGGTTTTGCTGTTGATATTCACTTTTAAAGTATACTCATATGACTATATAAACATTTATAGTTAACTCCTTTACATTTATTAAATACAAGAATTATAGATGACTGATAAAAAGCAGGTGGATGGCAATGATAATATATGAAGCAGAAACTAAACAAAGATATTTAATGAAAATAAATGCCATGAGATACCTTTGAGATTTAGCTACTATTAACCATATCAAACAATGGGGCGTTGTGATCAGCTGATATATAAAAAATGAAAAACTGAGGGGATTCATCAGTATTTCAACAATGACTTACCTGTAAAGTAATCAAAGCCATCTTGCTGAAAAACTTCAAATACCAAAGGTAGCAACTGCCACATCTGTGGAGACACTTGTTGACATGTCAAACTATGTGCTAGAGAGAAGATTTCTTCATAAAATTCTAAAAGAAAATATGAGTCATTATGACAGTGTTTGATGGTGTTAAATAGCATTGACTTTTTTGAAGCACAAGTTTCTTACCTAAAACATGCTGTTGTAAAACAGTTCCAATGACCTGTAAGCAGATTCCCTCAAGCTGCTGGGTTATCTGAAAGAAAGGAAAAATCTACATGAAATTACACACAGCATAAAATTGTAAACTATTAAATACAATACTAAATCATTCATATTGAGGGCCCGGAGAGATAGCACAACAGCGTTTGCCTTGCAAGCAGCCGATCCAGGAACAAAGGTGGTTGGTTCGAATTCCGGTGTCCCATATGGTCCCGTGTGCCTGCCAGAAGCTATTTCTGAGCAGACAGCCAGGAGTAACCCCTGAGCACCGCCGGGTGTGGCCCAAAAACCAAAAACAAAACAAAACAAAACAAAAAACCCAAAACAAGGTGTAGCCCCCCCCAAAAAAAAAAAAACAAAAAAACAAAGAGAGAGAGAGAGAGAAGAGAGAGGAAGAGACAGACAGACAGACAGAAGCAAACTGCCTGCCCTAGAGACAAGAGGGTGGAGAGGGAAATGGGAGATATTGGTGTTTGGAAGTGTGTACTGACTGGTGAAAGATGGTGTACATTGTATGACTGAAACCTGACTTTTGTATCCAGAGTGCATAACTAAAACAACTTTAAAAAACCATCATTACTATTTTAGTTTTCAAAAGAAAACAATAAAATAAGATAACATGATGATGGTTACAGAACAGCCAAGTGCCTTACCTGCTGTATTATCACTCTGGTCCAAAAGAATAAAATTATAAAGAAAAAATAGGATTAAAGGGCAGGAGGGATAGTGCAGATAGGGGTTTGCCTTGCACACAGCTGATCCAGGACACACCTGGATCGATCCCCAGTGTCCCATGTGGTCCCCCCAGCTAGGAGTGATTTCTTAGCACATAGCCAGCAGTAACCCCTAGTGTCACAGGATGTGGCCCAAAAAGGGGGGAAAAAGGACTAAGAGGGCAAAGTTAAAACACTGGCATTGACCCCTATGCTCATTGCAGCACCATTCATAATAGCTAGAATATGGAAACAACTCAAATGCACAGGTAAGTGGACAAATAAACTGTGGAAAATCTAACACAATGGAATACTATGCAGCTGTTAGGAAAAATGAAATCAGGAAATTTGTTTATACACAGATTATAATGTAGAGTATTATGATAAATGAAATGAGTCAGAAGGAGAGGATAGACACTCATTTCTGGAATATATATCAGAAAGACAGTATGGCAATGATAGCCAAGAAAATAGAAGAGGGTCAGGAGGACCAGTCCATGATAGGAAGCTTGCCATAAATAGCAGAGAATTGCAATTAGGCCAGAGAAGGGACTACTACTACTACTACTATGACAAATGTCTATAGTTGGAAACTATCACCCTTTGGATAAGAACTGAGTGTATAACAGGAGATAAAGTGATATGTATGTGACCCTTTAGCAACAATATTGCAAACCATAGTGTATAAAGGAAAAAGGAGTAAAAAGAGGGGTTGGTGGGGCTGGAGAGATAGCATGGAGGTAAGGCATTTGCCTTTCATGCAGGAGGTCATCGGTTCGAATCCCAGCGCCCCATATGGTCCCCTGTGCCTGCCAGGAGCAATTTCTGAGCCTGGAGCCAGAAATAACCACTGAGCACTGCCGGGTGTGACCCAAAAAAACACACACACACAAAAAAAAAAAGAGGGGTTGGAGGGAAGCAGGGGGACACTGGTGGTGAGAAATGTACACTGGTGAAGGGTGTTTGGACAGACATTGTATGGCTGAAAATCATCAACAACTTTGCAACTAACTGTATCTCACTGTAATTCAATTAAATTATTTAAAGCAAACAACAACAAAAACCAATGACACAATGTAGTGCCCCAAGCATCACCCAAAATAAACCCCAGCATAGAATTTTAATGTAACTCAAACCCTTCCCCCTTCCCCCCAGTACTGCTTGGATGTGATTCATTCCCAATTAAGGGAGGGGGGGCGCACGCAAAACCAAAATGTTTTATCATAAATATGGTGATGGTAAGGTAGTACAGATCCACTCTAAGTAAATAATAAGATTATCACAGTAAGGGCTGGAGCAGTGGCACAGGGCATAAGGCGATCCCCTGGCGTCCTATATGGTTCCCCAAGCCAGGAATGATTTCTGAGAGCATAGCCAGGAGTAATTCTGAGCGTCACCAGGTGTACCCCCCCCCAAAATATCACAATTAGAAACCAATTTAAAGGCCAAAGTGATAGTACGGAGAGAGTAATGTTCTTGCCTTGCCCACAACCTAGGTTCAATTCCTGTCACAACCAGTGCAGTGCCAGGAGTGGTCCAAAAACACAAAACCATCTGAAAATGTAAATGTTGCACTATAGAAAGATGGTGGATACAAGGTAAAACTGGGTTTGATCTTCATCACCATATATGGTGCCTAGAACACTGTCAGGAATAATCCCTGAGCATGGAACCACAAATAAGTCTTTATGATGCTGGATATGTACTATAAATCAGGTGTTTGCCTTGCATGTGGTATACCCAGGTTTAATCAGGCATTCCCTGAATCCACTAGAAGTGATTCCTTAGCTCAGAGGCAGAGTATGCCATGATGATTCACCCCAAAATAAAAGAGTAGGGGTTAAATAAATTGGCTGCCTTCAATGCTGCCTACTCCATTTTTACTCCAATACTGTATACGATCCCCTAACCACTACCAACGTGAGTGAACCCTGAACTAAGGAATAAATCCATCATTGAATGAGGTCTCAAAACAAAAACAAACAAAAAACTTGGATAAATATATCCATTACTAAATTTGAGAAAAGAAAAAAAAACCCAAAATTCCTAAACCTCGATATGAGGATATAAGTAATTTCCTTTCGTATTCCTAATGCTAGAAAAATTGAAATGCTTATTAGAAATTAATCTCATGTGGCCAGAGAGATAGCATGGAGGCTAGGCGTTGCCTTGCATGCAGAAGGATGACGGTTCGAATCCCGGCATCCCATATGGTCCACGAGCCTGCCAAGAGCAATGTCTGATCACAGAGCCAGGAGTAACCCCTGAGCACCACCGGGGTTACTAGTTACTAGTTTAGAAGACTAAAATCAAGATATCTAAGATGAGGGACTAGAACACAATGGTAAGGCGTTTGCCTTGCATGTCGCCAACACCGGACAGACTCAGGTTTGATTCCCAGCATCCCAAGTATTCCCCAAACCAGCCAAGAGCAACTTCTGAGTGCAGAGCCAGGAGTGACTCCTGAGCGCTGCCCGGTGTGACCCAAAAACAAACAAACAAACAAACAAAAAAGACATCTAAGATGAACAGAGAATCTAAGTCCTAGGCCCTGACTTAGATCAGATGCTAAGGAATGGCTTACCTCTTTATGATCTTCAACTACACTAAGAAGTGTGTCAATAGTATTTAGAATTCCCATAGCAGTAACAGCTTTGTCATCACTTCCTTCTTCATCTGGCCCTGTCTGGATGACTTGATTAAATGTCATTGCCTAGATTCAAATAGAATATAATTTAAGCTTGCATCAAAGTTGCATTAACCCAGTTACATTAATCCATTTGGTATCCCAAATGATAATGCCTCGATAGTGCAGGAAGAATGCATGCGGAAATGATTCGTAAGGGCAATAGTACTTGTAGGTGAAATTGAAAAATATCAAAAATAAAACTAAAAAAACAAACAAAACCCAAAAAAACTAAACTAAAAACAATTACTCATCCAAGTTTTTTTTAATTTCAGCTCAAGAGCCAGACTTGTGAGTATATATAGTGAGTAGGACATCTGCTTGCATGTGGCCAACTCCACCTTGATCCCAAGCCTCCCATACAGCAGGAGTATTGGGTACTGTGCCAACCTCTCCTGTCTACCTACCCCAACCACCAAAAAATCCAACTCTAGATAGGGTGAGGAAGGGGTAGTATTGGTGTCCCTCCTCATGGTACTCCAGGCACCATCGGGTGGCACTGGAAGTGACAGAGACTCCCCACCCCAACAAATTAATAATTTTAAAAGAAATCCTAAGAAATGAAGGGTCTTTGGGGCCGGGCGGTGGCGCTAAAGGTAAGGTGCCTGCCTTGCCTGTGCTAGCCTTGGACGGACCACGGTTCGATCCCCCGGTGTCCCATATGGTCCCCCAAGCCAGGAGCGACTTCTGAGCACATAGCCAGGAGTAACCCCTGAGCGTTACTGGGTGTGGCCCAAAAACAAAAAACAAAAAAAACAAAACAAACAAAAAAAAATGAAGGGTCTTAACTAGGAGATGGAGAGATAGCATGGAGGTGGGGTGTTTGCCTTGCATGCAGAAGGATGGTGGTTCAAATACCGGCATCCCATATGGTCCCCAGAGCCTGCCAGGAGTGATTTCTGAGCATAGAGCCAGGAGAAACCCCAGACCGCCGCTGGGTGTGACCGCCCAAAAACAAACAAACATACAAAACAAACAAAAAAGGGTCTTAACTAAATCAGTATATTTTTAGAATTGTCCTGAGTTGTGGCCAGCAGAAGAATGCTTGCTTAACAAATGTGAGATATTAGTTTATTATCTTGACAAGAAGATTGAAGGAGGGGAACAATATACTCGACTTTAAATCAAATATAAAAATCTTCAAAGAAATCATTATATAAGGAACATGAATAGAAATAACTATAGATATATTGATGTTTTCTAATACCTAAAAATAAAAACAAAAAAGCATCAACTCCCAAACCAAACTAACAAAAATAGTTGGAGAGACTACTCCACGGATTGAGCACAGGCTTTTTCTTTTAGGGGGGTGGGATAGCACAAGGGATCCACACATTGCCATGTTTCGGGAGGGACCTGGTTCGATTACCAGCATCCCATGTGGCCCCTGACCTGCCAGGGGCGATTTTTGAGTGCAGAGCCAGAAGTACTCCCTGAGCACTGCAGGGTGTGGGCCAAAAACAAATCAATCAATAAATAAAGATTTTTGGTTTTTGGGCCACAACAGGTGATGCTCGGGGGTTACTCCTGGCTAAGTGCTCAGGAATTGCTCCTGGCTTGATTGTAACGAGGTCTGTCCTAGGTTAGCAGCATGCAAAACAAACACCTTACTGCTTGTGCCACTGCTCCGGCCCCATAAATAAAGTTAAAAAAAAAAGTGGCATCAAAGGTTCCCAAGAATAACTAAGAGAGTAGCCTAAGTAACACATCGGTAAGGCGTTTTTAAACGCATAAGGACGGTGGTTCGAATCCCGGCATCCCATATGGTACCCCAAGCCTGCCAGGAGCAATTTCTGAGCGTGGAGCCAGGAGTAACCCCTGAGCACTGCAGGGTGTGACCCCCAAACACCCCCAACAAAAAGAAAAGGAAAGAAAAAAGAAAGTCCAAAGAAACAATAAATAAAAAAATAAAAAATATATATTCTACACTTAATGAATATAGGAATTAAAACCTAGAGGCTTTTGTGGATCTAGTATGCCTAAATTCAACTATGAGAGGTTGGGGCAATTATACAGTGGTCCTCAAACTATGGCCCGCAGGCCACATATTGTATTTGTATCTGTTTTGTTTCTTCATTGCAAAATAAGATATATGCAGTGTGCATAAGAATTCGTTCATAAGTTTTATTTTTACTATAGTCAGACCCTCCAATGGTCTGAGGGACAGTGAACTGGCCCCCCGTTTAAAAAGTTTGAGGACCCCTGGTACAGAAGATAGAACATTTGCCCTGCAAGGGGCCAACCAACCAGGAATATTAATTCCTGAACATCACCAAAAAATCTCCACACAGAGTAAATTTGTAATTGAGTGCCTTAATAAAAGAATTAGGAAAAAAAATTTTCCCATTAACTTCTTGAAATAGAAATGTTTCAGGGCCGGAGAGATAGCATGGAGGTAAGGCGTTTGTTTTGTCTTGCATGTATGCAGAAGGTTTGAATCCCGGCATCCCATATAGTATTCCAAGCCTGCCAGGAGCATAGAGCCAGGAATAACCCCTGAGCGCTGCAGGGTGTGACCCGAAAAACAAACAAACAAAAAAAGAAATGTTTCAAACGTACCAAATGTTGTGTCATTTCTACAGCAATAGGAGTAACTTCTTCACTATACTCGCATATCATTTTCTGAATTACATTAGTAAGATCATCATTTTCTGTTTCTCGTATAATATGAAGAAGAGCCTGCATTACAGGTCTTATGAATGGAGTGATATATTCCTTGGCTGAAAAAGAAAAAATAGTTAGCCAAACCAGCCAATGCTTCTTAAAATCTGTCACTTTAAACTGTAATAAAAATCACTTTAAAAAAAATCACTTTTACATTAGTTTTCTAAAATTCTTAATAAAATGCATTATATATATATATATATATATATATATATATATATATATAAAAAACCCTTTTACCTTTTTCCTGATTACTGATCAATACTTGAAGAGCAATGGCAGCTTCAACTTTTACAGGCATCTCCCTATCATCAATCAGACATCTTCTTGTCAGCTCTAATGCTGTTTGCAAATTCTGGTCACTTTTGAACTTAACTTCACAAAAATAATGAAGGACCCAGCATGCCTTTAAAAAAAAAAAAAAACTGCAGTCAACCACTAAAGATACATACAGACCCCTGAAGTACAATAACCATAGTTTCATGTGTGGGAATTTGGAGGCTGGTCAGTGGTAGATGTCTGAAAAGACAACACTAGACCAGTACTATGATCCCAAGTTTACTCTTTGGCTACTTTATGTTTGTGTGAATAGCAAGATCTGAATGCAAAACACAAACAGATACTGCTATCAGGCACAGATGAAAGCTATGCACACATTATTGCAGCCATTTAAAGATTTTTTAAAAAGAAGTGTAAAGGAAAAACAGGTTATAAAGTACATTTTAAATTTCAATAACAAAATATATTAAACATTTAAGTCATCCACAAAACAAAAAATCTTTAATTCACAAAAGATAAAAATAAAACTATTATAAAACAATACAATTTTAAAGCATACCCTTGCTCTCATGTAGCCTAGTTCGCTGCTGAAGAGAGGAAATACATGGTTCTGCAACATGTATTCCATCTGATCTTTGTAGATCTTTTTCTGTAAATATATACAATTATTTTACAAACAATTCAAAATATAGTTATCTCATATGATATATATAGACCTAGCTAAAATTAATAATAATGCTGCTGAGGAGATGGCTCAAAGGGCTTAACCACAAGATTGCTGTGGGAAACCTACGTTTGATCCTGAGCTCCACAAAGTTCCCCATGCACTATGATAAATGACACCCAAGCAGAGTAAGGAATAGCTACTAGAACTGACAAGTGCAGCCCAAAACAAGGAACAATAAAAATTGTACTTAAATATTTATAAAAACAATTATTCTGGCCAAAGAAACAGTTTCCTGAACACCAGGATAAATATCAAGTATCTTATCCATGACCATTATTTCAAAACCAAATATTGGGGATAGAGAAAATAAGTAGGAAGGCCTCTTGCATGCCACAAACTCAGATTCAAACCCTAGTACCCTTGAGTCCCACCCAAGTAATCCCTAAGTGCAGATTCAGGAACCTGACAACAAATACATGATCCCCTAAAATCGTAAGGAGTAACATACCATGCACTGGGCCAATAATATATACTCAAGCATCACTGGATGTGTCAAAACTAAAATGAGCAAGAAATATACCCAAATAACCAAAGATTGAGCCAAGACGATAAATAAATGAGGATAGGGGCCGGAGTGATAGCACAGCAGTAAGGGTGTTTGCCTTGCATTCGGCAGATCCAAGAGGAATCTGGGTTCATTTCCACAGTACCCCATATGCACCCCCCCCCATCTGAATAAAGAGCCAGGATTAAACCCGTGAGGCCCATGGTGTGGCCCCAAACCAAAACAACAACAACATCTTTAGGATACATTCAGAATGAAGAAACAAAAGGGGCTAATTTTTCCCTATAGGGGAGAAGAGGCATATCCTATATGCTCAAGATTATTTCCTGGCTCTATGCTTGACTAAGTAGATACACTCACTGTCTTGGAGGATTGATAGAAATACAAAGGTTGCATACAAAGCAAGCACTTTTAGCCTTGTACTATCTCTTTGGTCCAGATTTCCTTGTTTTTGACAACTGATATTGGGGGAGGGGTTTTGGGCCACACCTGGTGACACTCAGGAGTTACTCCTGGCTATATGCTTAGAAATCGCCCCTGGCTTGGGGGACAGAACGCAGCCTGTGCCACCACTCTGGCCCCAACAATACTGATTTTAAGTGAAGAGTAATAGGGTTTTATTTTTGGTTACTGAAATTTGTTCAAGTCTAAAATTCAGTTTAAAAAAAAAGTGAAGGGGCTGGAACATTGGTACAAATGGTAGTGTTAGGACGGATCGGCATTTGATCCTCCCGAGTCCATATGGCCCCCTAAGCCATGAGTGATTTCTGAGCACGTATCCAGGAGTGACCCCTGAGCATCACTGGGTGTGGCCTCCCACAAAAATAAATAAGTAAATAAATAATAAAGTTAAGAGGGGTCAGAGAGATAGCACAGCAAGCAGCTGACCCAGGACCAATAGTGGTTCTGGGTCCCGGTATCCCATATGGTGCCCTGTGCCTGCCAGGAGTGATTTCTGAGCACAGAACCAGGAGTAACCCCTGAACACCGCTGGGTGTGGACACAAACAAACAAACAAACAAACAAAAAAAAAAAAGAAAAGAGATTTAATGTGTTAAAGTACTCACTCAAAGTTAACAACCCTCACAACAATAAATTACTGTTTTTATTTGTACTTTCTAAGTGAAGAGATGGGGCAGAGACCTACAAAAAACAGAGCTGGAGACATAGTATAGCAGGTTGGTAAGTTGCTAGCACACAACAGACCCAGGTTCAAACCCTGGCTTCCCATATGGTTTCCATTGCAAAGAAAGAAGTAAGCCCTGAACATTGTTGAGTGAGGCCAAAATCAAAATTATATGATAAAAAAAGGTTGGATTGGGCCAAATAATAGCACAGCAATAGGGTATTTGCCTTGCACACGGCCAACCTGGGTTCAACTCCCACCCAGCACCTCCTTTGATCCCGAGCCTGCCAGGAGTGATTTCTGAGCACAGAGCCTAGAGTAACACCACTAGATGTGGTCCGAAAACTAAAAAGGCTTGAATAGTAATCTAGCCTACCACTTTCATGCAGCCTACCTGATTTTGATCCCTGGCATTCCATATAGTTCTGAAAAACTGCCAGGAGTGATTTCCTGAGTACAAATCCAGGAGTAACCCTGAGCAACAGTGGATATGATCCAAAAGCAAACAAACAAAGAGAGAAAACTGAAGGCCAGAGATAGTACAGAAAGGTGCTATGGTGCAGAATGACTCCAATTTGTTTCCTGAAACCAAATGGTCCCTAGGGCATCACTTTGTATGGTCCTGAAGGCCCCTGAGCACTATCAGGGTAACTGGATAATCCCTGTCATATTGAACACAAGTCCAACAGACTGAGATTGCTGGAAGTCCCTGGGCAGCATCTTGGAGAATTTCCCCTGAAATAAATTAATATTTGTCAATCAAAGAAATACCTTAAGAAGTATTTCAGCTAAAGAGCCAATCATATGTAGGGCACCATCTTTTTTTCGAGGATCAGCATTTGGTTCTGTTAGAATTTGGTAACAAAATCCCATAGTCTTCTGCAATACCTTTATTAAAAGAAGAAAATAATATTTACCTGGATAACCCAATAATCTAAAAATACATTATAAACATGTATAGTTAATGTTTAAAACTGTTTAAACTTTAAACATTAATACAAAGATAAGTAAAAGCTAAATAATCTACCTCTTTCCTCTTGCTACAGGCAGTGAACAAAAGCGTCTGTGCAGCAGTAGTAGGAGAAATGAAATCTTCAAACACATCTAGACAGTAAAATTGAAAATTAATGAATAAAATGTCAATTTCAATATTTTCACATAATTTACAAATAATGCTCAATATAAAATATTTTGTTTCTTAGGCCTCAACCAATATTGTTCAGAGCTGACAGACTAGGAGTCACATGTGCTTCTGGGAATGAATAGAGAGAGGTCTGTTAGATGCATGTAAACAAAAGCCTTTACCTCTGTTATTGTCCTATTTAATAAGTTTGCACTGGTCTTTTGGTCTATAACTGACAGTATTCAGGGTTTACTCTGGCCTCTATACTCAAAGATCATTCCTGGCAGTTCTTGGAGGACTGGACTCTATATAGTGTCAGGGACTGAACTAGGTCAACTGCATGTAAGGTAAGAAGTTTAATTACTTTATGATCTCTTTAAAACTGAACCTAAAATTTTTTTTTCCTTAATCTTCAAACATGATTTCCAACATAATATCTAACAGTATTACTTCAGACACTTTAAACTATTAAAGGGTAAAACTATCTACAGATTGGAGACTGGAGATACAGTACAGCAAACAAGAAAGGCATGTGTCTAGCAAGCAGCCAAACCTGGTTAAATCCCTAGTATCAAATATGATCTCTGAGCCCTGCCAGAACCTCAACATTCACAACTTGCTAATATAACTTTATTCATGTCTGCTAAAAATAAAATGTAATTATCAACTGGCATAATAAATACTCTGTTAAAGTCGAAAGAATATAAAAAAAAAAATATTAAAACAGGGGCCCGGAGAGATAGCACAGCGGTGTTTGCCTTGCAAGCAGCCGATCCAGGACCAAAGGTGGTTGGTTCAAATCCCGGTGTCCCATATGGTCCCCCGTGCCTGCAAGGAGCAATTTCTGAGCAGACAGCCAGGCGTAACCCCTGAGCACCGCTGGGTGTGGCCCAAAAAACCAAAAAAAAAAAAAAAAAAAAAAAATTTAAAACAGAAATGGGGGTGAGACATATTACAGGGTTTAAGCATTTAGCTGACCTGGTTCAAATCCATGGCACTTGTATGGTCGCCCCCTGAGAACTGCCAGCAATTACTGAAACAGCCAAACAGTCCCTAACCATTAGGGAACACAAAAGCAACAACAAAATAAAGTGTTTCCAGAACCAAAGGTGAGCCACTATTATTCCGCAAATTTTAGATATATAAAATAGCTTACCAAACTTCATGCGTATATATTCATAAGGATCTTCTTGCCAAAGTTCTTCATCAGCATCTGTATAGCACATCAATGGAAAAATAACATCTTGGATAATGCCCTGCAATTTAAAAGTTAAGAAAGTAACAACCTTAACTCAGCCTGAAAAGCGAAACCTTCACATTTCTATCTTTAAAAATCACATAATCATATGTATATAAAATGAAAAAATTTAAGAAATGCATTTTTGGGGGGAGGCATACCCGGTGACGCTCAGAGGTTAAAACTGGCTATGCGCACAACACTCAGGGTTTACACCTGACTCTGCGCTCAGAAGTTGTTGCTGGCAGGCTCAGGGGACCATATGGATCGGCTGCGTGCAAGGCAAATACCCTACCACTGTGCTATCACTTCAACCCCAAGAAATGCATTCTTAAACCAACAACAGCATATATACCTACCATCTGTAGAACAATTACACAATGACAGTTATACAGGCAGGTTATGAATTCTGAGAAAATACAGTGTGATATTTGAGTCTATCAAATCCTTAAGTTGTAACTCAAAGACTAATACAGATAGGGCCAGAGCGATATAGCACAGCGTTAAGGCTTTTGCCTTGCACACGGACAACATAGGACAGAAACTGGTTCAAATCTCGGCATCCCATATGGTCCCGAGCCTGCCAGGAACAACTTCTGAGTGCAGAGAAGAGAAGTAAACCCTGAGCGTTGACAGGTGTGACCCCCAAAACCAATCTAATGAGGCCTTTTTCATGCTGGATAAGCCAATGTTCTCATTTGAATGTATAACTCATATCTTTCTTTCCCCTCACATTTCTCTAAGTGAATTTTTTATAGAACATTTAATTACTCCAAATTACCTAACTTAAAATGACTATTCAGAACCCAAAAGAAAATGTTAATAGATCAAAAAATAAACAAGGGTCCAGAATGACAAAGTGGGTAATAGGCCTATCATACCATCAAGCCCAATTTTAATACCCTGCATATGGTTTTCTCCTCTCTCCAGGAGTAATCCCTAAGCAAAGAGTCAGGCAAATGCCATGAGAAGAGCTAGAATGCACCAAAACAGTAAAAACAAACATAAATGCCGGGCATGGTGGCACGTGCCTATAGTCCGAGCTACTTGGGAGGCTAAGGTCAGAGGATCCCTCGAGTCCAGGAGTTCTGGGCTGTTATGCGCTAGCACTAAGTTTATAGCTCCCCTTGGGGGTTCACCAGGTTGCCTAAGGAGGGTGAACCAGCCCAGGTCAGAAACGAAGCAGGTCAAAGCTCCCATAGTGGGAATCACACCTGTGAATAGCCACTGTACTCTGGCCTGGGCAACAGAGAGACCCTGTCTCTTAAAAGTTAATAAAAAGGGCCTGGAGAGATAGCACAGTGGTGTTTGCCTTGCAAGCAGCCGATCCAGGACCAAAGGTGGTTGGTTCAAATCCCATATGCTCCCCCATGCCTGCCAGGAGCTATTTTTGAGCAGACAGCCAGGAGTAACCCCTGAGCACCACCAGGTGTGGCCCAAAAACCAAAAAAAAAAAAAAAGTTAATAAAAAAACCATGGGCCGGAAAGATAACATTGAGGTAGGGCCTTTGCCTCACATGCAGAAGGATTCAGTGGTTCGAATACCATATGGTCCCTCGTGCCTGCCAGGGGCGATTTCTGAGCACAGAGCCAGGAGTAACCCCTGAGCGTGGCTGGGTGTGATCCAAAAACCAAAAAAAAAGTTAAAAAACAAACAAACATACATACATAACAAACTAAATATCAAAAGATTCTGGAAAGACAGTATAGCTAGTAGGGCAAGCAATACCATAAGACCAAATGGGGTGAGGTCCCTGGGTTCTCTGATTACCAACAAAAGGATCCCTAAGTGTGTCCACCTACAATATACATATATTGTAATCATAAAATACCTTTAGTATTTTTCTCAACCATCGGATTTAAAAAGCTAATACAAAACATGTTTTCAACCTTTATAACAGCAAATGTTATTTTCATCATATGTTCTAAAAACAAACAAAAACTCCATTCAGATTAAAACAAACAATTACCAGCTGGGGTGGGGAGGTAAAAGAGGGGAACCTGGGAACACTGGTGGCAGGAGTGGTACTGGAACACTGTATGGCTAAAATCCAATTATGAATAAGATAAAACATGATGCTCTAAAAACAAACATTTTTTTAATTACTTGAATATGAGGTTTCAGATTCTTCCAGGTGAGGGCATGGGAAACTCCTTGATTAATATAGTTTAATGTCTGTTGTAGAACTCGAGGAGCCATATATTGCTTCTCCTTGTACTGATATAATACCTTCAACAAAACCTTTAGGGAAAAAAAAATTAAATTAGGCACATGTAATTTAGAATACCCAATATTTATTTAAATACCCGGGTCTTCAACGAGAGCCACCACATTTTTCTAAAAATAAAGTGCTCTTAAAATTATGTTGAACCAATCATATTTAAATAAATCAAAGGAATAATGTGAAAAAGTAGTTTCTGATAAGTACAAAATAAAAAAGCCTATGAACACAATGGTGCTCAGGAGTTACTCCTAGCTCTGCACTCAAAATCAGTTATTTTTCCTTTATTAAAAAAGGGTGCTGGGGGCTGGAGTGATAGTACAGTGGGAAGGCTGATTCATGGCATCCAGGAGTCATTTCTGAGTGAAGAGCCAGAAGTAACCCTTAAGTACCACTGGGTGTGGCCCCAAAACAAGTAGACCAAACAACAAAAAATTGGGCTGAGGCACAGTATAGCAGATATAATACAGTGGGTAAGGCACTTGCACTCTGCACACATCCAACCTGGAATTACCAGCTCGTTTCTGACTTTAAAAATTATCAAATAATAGGGGCTGTCTAGAGTATAGGCTGGTGTGGGGTGGGGAGGAAGGACACTTGGGATATTGGTCATGGGAATGTTGCACTGGTGAAGGATGTTTATATATATATTTTAAAAAAATCAGAAAAGAAAAAGAAAAAGAAAAGGCTCCCAATTCTTACCACAGGCGTGTTCTTTTACACTGACTGTATAGAAAGAGGAAGCACAATAAATGCACCCCATATACACCTCAACCCAGGCCCTTTGCCTGGTCTGTATTATGAATTGGGGGACCAAAAAAATAGGTGCTGGAATAGTGGCGCCAAGCAGTAGGGCATCTGCCTTGCACATGCGCTAACCTAGGACGAACCGCCATATGATCCCCCTAGCCTGGATCGATTTCTGAGCGCATAGCCAGGAGAAATGGGTGCAGACACTTGAAACATAGTAAGATATAAATGGTGAAAAAAAATTTTTATTCCTAACATGAATTAACAGAATGGTGCTAAGAGATTAATAGTTATCATATTCTCTACATCTACCTAATTATAATTCATCAAGCTTCTCTTACAGAATTGGAGGAGACAGCTCAAAATGATAAAGCATGTGCCTAAAATATGTGAGACCCTGAATGCAATCCCTAGGAATGCTTTATGCACCAGTTAAGTCTGACTTTGGCTGGTCCCTGGGTATGGCTACTGGTCCAAGCATAATTGGAAATGATCTAATAATAATCACACACATACACAAAAAAACCCACCCAAATGGATAAAATTGCAATATATATTATAAATGGCAGCACTTCTACTAAACATTAATTGCAATGTTTGGGAGAGAAAAGCTTTAAGAGTAACTTCTCACAAACACTAGGTATATACTTTGGGGATGAGGGTAGGATTTAAGGTTGAGGTCATAGTTTAGGTGAGAGGTTACGGCTAAGGTAATATGGGTTTACTCTTGGCTCAGTGACTAGGGATATTCCTAGTATAGTTTAAAATTGAACCAAAGCAGCCAAGTATAAGGCAAGTGCTTGAACTCTTCTTATACTAACCGGCCACAATCACATACTTTTGGAAGAGAAATTATAGTTACCACAGATTCTTCTACAAAATGAATCATCAAATTAAGGAAGATAATTGACATCTATCTCTCTGGCCCTACCAACAATGTTTTTTTTAATCAAGCCAGATATTAAAAGGATTAGTAAAAACTGTGTAGCATGTTAATATGTACCTAAAATATTACTATGAAAATATGTTATCCACTTTAATCAAAAATAAAAAATGGGGGCTGGGCCGTGGCACTAGAGGTAAGGTGCCTGCCTTGCCTGCGCTAGCCTTGGACGGACCGTGGTTTGATCCCCCGGCGTCCCACATGGTCCCCCAAGCCAGGAGCAACTTCTGAGCGCATAGCCAGGAGTAACCCCTGAGCGTTACCGGGTGTGGCCCAAAAACCAAAAAAATAAAAAATAAAAAAATAAAAAATGTGTAGCAATTTAATTCCTCTTTTTAAAAATGTTTCATGGGCCCAGAGAGATAGCACAGCGGCGTTTGCCTTGCAAGCAGCTGATCCAGGACCAAAGGTGGTTGGTTCCAATCGCGGTGTCCCATATGGTCCTCCGTGCCTGCCAGGAGCTATTTCTGAGCAGACAGCCAGGAGTCACCCCTGAGCATTGCAGGGTGTGGCCCAAAAACCAAGATATTATAAACATTATCATTTAAATGTTAATATTAACTAATGTTGTGTTAATTAATGTTGATGGTCCTGATAAAGGAATGATACAATAGACACTAGAAATAAATAAGACAGAAACAAATGTCATTCTACTAAAAAAAGTTATCTTGGACTTACTTGTTGAACACCAACAGCAAATGCCTTTAGAAATACTTCAGCAAATTCATTATACTCCTTGGAAACATTCCCAGGACTTCCATACCTAAAATAATAATAAGACATACATTGGCCATTTGAATTAGCATTACAAAGTGAGAGACTTAAAAATAAAGTTCAATTATCACATATTTTGTTGGCCTTACCTTTCAAAAAGCCTAGCTAAGATGTGTAAAGCCCACTTTTTACATTTCCACCATGGCAATTCGGGCCTATCATCTTCTTCAACTTGAAGTGTTTCCTTTAAAGAAAAGAATACGAATTCAGAGAATCAGAACAAGTCAAAAGTCATAAAAAAATCAATACTTTAAAAAAGACCATTTGCCTTGTATGGAGAGGTCGTGGGCTCTATAACAGGCACCATCACCTCATGGTCCCCATAATTCTTAGACATGCTTCTTTTAATATGAGAAGCCAACAAAGGCAGGACAGTCATTTTGTAAGTATTCCCAATGTCTCTGTACCAGATTATAAAGCATACACTTTTTATTTAACCATTTTTACTCAAGTCCCAGGATTTCACACTACTGTTCATTATACTTTTTTTTTGTTTTGGGGGTCATATAATTTGACGCTCAAGGGTTATTACTAGCTATGCACTGAGAAATCGCTCCTGACTGTGGTTTAATCCCCCAGCATCCCATATGGTCCCCCAAGCCAGGAGCATTTGCCTTGCATGTGGCTGATCCAGAGTGGACTGCGTTCGATCCCCACCATCCCATATGGTCCCCTAAGCCAGGAGCAATTTCTGAGTACATAGCCAGGAGTAGCCCCTGAGAATCACCAAGTATGGCCCCCCAACAAAAAAAAGTTCAACTTTGGGTTCAACTTTGTCTTCTCTTCATAGTTCAACTCTGCAATCAATGGTTTCCACTGACACACATCCCCGCACCACCTGGTATGAACCCCAAACCCAAAACAAACAAAAAAATTTTTTTGACTTTGCTGGATTTGGACTCTGGCATATTTCTATCGGTCTAAAGGACTGAAGTCATAAGGATTGAAACACAAGAGTTGGCACTAGACCACAGAGCTAGTACATAGTATAACACTCTTGCCTTGTATACAACAGACTTCATTCTGGCACTGCATATGATCCTCCACAGCCCCACCATGAATGATCCCTTAGCACAGTGGTGGGCAACCTTTTTTATTCTTTTGTTTTGTTTTGTTTTGGTTTTGGTTTTTGGGCCACACCCGGCATTGCTCAGGGGTTACCCCTGGCTGTCTGCTCAGAAATAGCTCCTGGCAGGCACGGGGGACCATATGGGACACCGGGATTCGAACCAACCACCTTTGGTCCTGCATCGGCTGCTTGCAAGGCAAACGCCGCTGTGCTATCTCTCCGGGCCCAACCTTTTTTTTTCAACTGAGCCAAATCTCACCAAACCACGATTGAAATTTATTTTGAGAGCCACACAGGGCGCGCACTGATAGAGGCTAGGAGCAGAGTCCTGACTCCTGGAGCAGCTGCCCGACACACAGAAGAGCCACATTAAAAAGTGTAAAGATCCCCCCCCCCAAAAAAAAACGTGTAAAGAGGGGCCCAGAGAGATAGCACAGCAGTGTTTGCCTTGCAAGCAGCCGATCCAGGACCAAAGGTGGTTGGTTCCAATCCCGGTGTCCCATATGGTACCCCGTGCCTGCCAGGAGCTATTTCTGAGCAGACAGCCAGGAGTAACCCCTGAGCAATGCCGGGTGTGACCCAAACACCAAAAACCAAAAACCAAAAACAAAAGTGTAAAGAGCCGCATGTGGCTTAAGAGCCGCGGCTTGCTGACCACTGGCAGCGGATAGGCCTCTAAGGCACAGCTGATGCAGGCTGATCTCCAGCATCCCATATGGTATTCAGCCCCGCCAGAAGGAATTTCTAAGAGCAGAGCATAGCTAGCAGTAAGCTCTGACTATCGCCAGTTGTGGCTCCAAAACAAAAACTACAAAAAAATCCAACTGTGTAACTTTTTATTTTTAAAAGTATATATACACATTTTAAACTACATAGTATGGATAATGCTATTTGCATTTTAAAATGCACATGAAGTAGCTGAATCCTACAAACATACAATTGAAAACTAAAAAGAAAATTAAGAAAAGTTTAAGGGAAAATATGTGTACGTCTATTCAAAAATTTTATTTGAGGTCCATAAATAAAGAGTATGGGTCACCTGCCTTAGACAGCCAAATGGGTACAATTCCTGGAAACCCATAAGGTTCGAGCATGAATAGAGATGATCGATGTGCAGAGAGCCAGGAGTAAGCCCTGGCTTAATAGCATGCCTTAGTAAGTAAAAGATTGTAATGTCTAGAGATGCAAAACAGAAATTACCTAAAAGCCATACAAAAGTATGATTCCCTCTCCTTACTCTCCCCGTTTTTTTTTTCTGGCTATGCTCACCCATTATTACTCTATCTCTGGCCCCTAAACGGTCTTTTCTTAATCCATTACCGGTCAACTATATATAATACATAGCTGGTTCTGCACTGAGAAATCACTTTTGGAGGGTGTGGGGACTAAAATGGATGCCGGGTTGGCTGTGTGCAAAGCACTATACTGTCAGTGATTAGGGTGTTAGCCTTCCACGTTCCGGATTCTTTCTACTGAAAAATATTTGAGTGCCATGCAAGGAATGCAAGGAAGTGAATGATGAGCAATTCCTGATGAGCAATTCCCAAGGAGCATCAAAGAGTAAAACTGTGTGAACAGTCAATTTTGCCTTTCATGGTGGAGTCCCAGGTTTGACTCCCAGTATCACATTCTGCAAAATTTATCACATGCCTAAAACAACTTAAAAAAAAAAAGAAAAAGAAAAAATGAAGTGGGCGGGCCAGAGAGATAGAATGGAAGGTAGGGCATTTGCCTTGCATGCAGAAGGATGGTGGTTCGAATCCAAGCATCCCATATGGTTCCCTGAACCAGCTAGGAGTAACTCCTGAGCACTGAGGTGTGTGACCCAAAAACAAACAAACAAACAAAAAAAAATAGAGCGGGTGGGGGTAGAGGATAGCACAGCAGTATGATGTTTGCCTTGCACGCAGCCACCATCAGACTCCAGTTTGATTCTCGGCATCCCATATAGTCCTCCAGTTATAAGTGCAGAGCCAGGCGTAACCCGAGCACATCCACGTGTGACCCCAAAACCCAACCCCCCAAAATAAACTGTGAGTAAATATGGTCATAAAATCTCAACAAGTTAACAAACATATATAATAATTAAGATAGACAGTATGGGGCTGGAGAGATAGCATGGAGGTAAGGCGTTTGCCTTTCATGCAAGAGGTCATCGGTTCGAATCCCAGCGTCCCATATGGTCCCCCGTGCCTGCCAGGAGCAATTTCTGAGCTTGGAGCCAGGAGTAACCCCTGAGCACTGCCGGGTGTGACCCAAAAAAAAAAAAAAAAAAAAAAAAGATAGACAGTATGAGGCCGAAGTGGTAAGCACAGCAATAGGACTATTTGCCTTACATGGCTAACCGAGGCAGACGTAGATTCAATCCCTGGCATACCATATGGTCCCCCAGGCAGTAGTGGTTTCTGACCGAATAGCCAGGAGTAACCCCTGAGCATAACTGGGTGTGACCCCCCAAGTAAATTAATTTCCTTTTTTTTTAATTTTTTAATTTGGGGGGGTTAATTTGGTCACACCCGGCAGAGCTCAGGGGTTACACATGGCTCTGTGCTCATAAATTTCTCCTTGCAGGCTCAGGGGTCCATATAGGATGATGGGTTTCAAATCACTATCTGTCCTGGTTTGGCTGCATGCAAAGCAAATGTCCTACCGCTGCGCTCTCTCTCCGGTTTCCAAATTATTTTTAATTTTATTTAAACAATTGTGATCTACAGAATTCTTCATAATTGAATTTCAAATATGCAGTGAGTCAGGGCCCTTCCCACCACCAGTGAACCCAGAATGCATTCTATACCACCATTGTGCCCCCTGGCCTGCCAGTATACCAGGCCCTTTTAAGTTTAGATTGTTCAAGTTTAAGTCTCTTGATTCTATTATAGTTGACTTTAGCAATATAAGAATAAAAAGAAACTTACATTTGGTACATCCCTGTTCACAACAGTCTTCAAGATTTCTATCCATTCAGTCAGATTCTGTTGATTTATCAGCTCCAATGGTAGCGTGTACTAAATTAAAAAAAGAATATCTCTTAAATTCTTAGCACCCCCCTAAAACCGTACTTTCTTTAATACCTACAAAAAAGTATTTCTATTTTGTATTTTGAGTTGCACTGGCAGTGCTCAAGGTATATGGCTGTTTAGACTGAACCCAAGTCAGCGGTTTGCAAGGCAAGCACCTACATAATAAGCAATTTTCTTACCTGGCTGACTTGATTATTAATAAATAATGATAAAATAACTGCTCCTGTCCTCTTTTTTTCTCTCCCCCACTCTTTCTCCTCTTTTTCCCTCTTTTCTTTCTCTCTTCACTCTCCTCTTCTCTCTCTTTCTTTCCTCCTTCATTCTCTTCCATTTCCTCTTCTCCCTCTCCCTTCCTTACTCCCTAGCATTAGCTCCACCTGGGCACACTCAGTATGCTCAATACTGATTCTGTACTCAGGGATAATTCCTGGCAAAGTTCAGGGGATCAAACATGGTGTCAGAGATCAAAAACAGATTGGCAACATGCAAGGCAAAGTGCCTTATCTACTCTACTAACTTACTAATCTTATTCAAATTATGTTAAAATAAATTGTACAAATAGTGAGATCAACTAAGTGTTGAGAGCATATCTTCCATGCAAGGACCCCTAGTATGAGCCCCACATGTTACCCAAGTACTGCCAGGTATACCCCTGATGGCTCTCAATATTGCTGAAACTAAAGACTAAAAAGCTGGGCCAATTAGTGCTGGTTGGAAAGCTTCCCTACTGGTGATTAAGAAAAAATGTAGGGGATGGCGAGGTGGCGCTAGAGGTAAGGTATCTGCCTTGCAAGCGCTAGCCAAGGAAGGTCGGCGGTTTGATCCCTCCATGTCCTATATGGTCCCCCCAAGCAAGGGGCAATTTCTGAGCATTTAGCCAGGAGTAACCTCTAAGCATCAAACAAGTGTGGAAAAAAAAAAAAAAAAAAGAAAAAGAAAAAGAAAAAGAAAAATGTATTAAGTTG
Organism: Suncus etruscus; assembly: GCF_024139225.1. NCBI lineage: Eukaryota > Metazoa > Chordata > Mammalia > Eulipotyphla > Soricidae > Suncus > Suncus etruscus. Next base: position 59,161,174 of record NC_064856.1, on the reverse strand, counting down.
TTTATGTATTGGGGAAATGTACTTGTTTTGATGTTTAAGCACTCTTTAGTTACATACTGATGATACTTTTGGTACTTAACGACAAGAAAAATAATACACTTGGGGCTAGAACAATAGCAGAACAGGCAAGGTGCTTGCCATACAGGCAGCCAATCTAGATTTGATCCCCTATACCTTTTAATGTGACAAATGGTAGGCTGATTTCTCATACAAAAGAAATGATTTAAAAAAGTCAACACTATAGTGGGCAGAATGTTTGCCTTGTAATCTGTAGACCTGAGGTTTGATCCTTGGCATCCCATATGGACCTCCCCAAGCCAAGAGTAATTTCTGAGTAGAGAAAGGAGTTAACCCTTGAACACTGCCAGGTATGTGCCCAAAACAAAAATGAATCCAAAAACAAAGGAAGCCAAATACCACCCACCTACACCCACACCCGGTTTAAGGTCTTTACTTACATAGGCAGACCCTGGTTAGACTCCTAGAATAGCATATGTTCCACTAAAAACAACTATGAGTGAACTTTAAGCACAGAGCTAGGGGTATGGCCCCTCCAAAACAAAGTATTAAATAAATTACTGGAGGGGCATGGGGCTGGAGCAATAGTACAGCCAAGTAGGACATTTGCCTCACACATGGTTGACCCAGGTCCAATGCTTGGCATCTGATATGGTCCCTAGCCTGCCAGGAGTGATTTCTGGGCACAGAGCTAGGAATAATCCCTAAGTTCCTCTAAGTATGGCCCAACCAACTCCTAAAAAAAAATTACTGGGGCCCGGAGAGATAGCACAGCGGCGTTTGCCTTGCAAGCTGCCGATCCAGGACCAAAGGTGGTTGGTTCGAATCCCGGTGTCCCATATGGTCCCCCGTGCCTGCCAGGAGCTTTTTCTGAACAGACAGCCAGGAGTAACCCCTGAGCACCACCGGGTGTGGCCCAAAAACCAAAAAAAAAAAAAAAAAAAAAAAATTACTGGAGGAGTGAGAGCAATAGTACAGCAGGTAGGGAATTTGCCTTGCATGATGTGGATCTAATTACCAGCACCCCCATATGATTCCCCCAAACTAGCCAGGAGTAACTCCATGATCACCAGCAGGTGTTGCCCAAAAATGAAAGTAAATACATAAAATAATATCAAATAAAATTACCTGAACAAGAGCATAAAAGATCTTGAAAATTTGTTTCTGGATGAGGACAGATTGATCAGATTGATCGGAAAGAAGCTGGATAAAACGGTCCTTCAAAACTGGCAGAAAATGCTGCATTGCTGCTATCAATGGACTTCGTTCTTCTGGTTTCTTATACCTTTGGGTAGGAATACAAACTAATTCTGTAAGAATTTATCTCCAAATAATATATGGTATAAATTTAAACTATTTGTTCACATAAATATAAGCAAAAACTTCCTAACTTGAGATAGCTAGAAAAATGTGAACCTAATATGGTAACCAAACCACAAGAAAAGGAAACTTGAGAAAAAACACAATTGAGTATTTAATATTTACTGAGAATAACTTAAGGCAATGTTCTTCAATGTCCTTCATTATCCACCCTTATCTTCTATGGCAGAATACACAGAAATGTTTAATACTTTTCTGTGACTCCACCCTGGATTTAGGTGTATCTACCTGAGACCCGCCCATTTCAGGGAGGGGTCTTGGAAGGGGTAGATAAGGCTTTGACCTTATCTAGAGAGGATGAGGGCTTTTGGCCCTTTGGTCTTTGGCCAACATGAAGATCAAAGGGAAGATGGCTGAAAGGAGTTAAAATGCAGGGCTAGCTAACAATGGCTGAATGCTTAAAAGGTTATGATATAGGCCACACATGTGGTGAATAGGTTATGAATTAAGCTGATACTTCCTGAAGTGAGTGAGTTCAATAACCACCGCTCTCAAGAACCTCCAGACCCGCCGGCTGAAGGGGGTTGCAGAGCCACGTGGCCTGGGATGGCAGAGAAAGGTCTCTCCATCCATCCATCTCCATCCAGCAACATCGTTAATTATTTAATTCTACACTTTTCCAATATAATTTGTAAGAATTTACATTGACAATCAAAATTCAGGGCCCCCCGTTTTTTGGTTCTTGGTTTTTTTGGGTCACACCCGGCAGTGCTAAGAGGTTACTCCTGGCTCTAGGCTCACTTACCTTCATGCTATCTGTCCAGCCCCAAGGTTTCCCCTTTTAACTACTTCACACTATGCTGTCTTTATTTGTGAATATTGATACAACTGATGAGTGACTACAGAACAGAATTTATTTATCAGAATATATGTGTCAGCTTATCTATTTACAACTTACTACATCATTATCATTCTTGGGTAACTATACATTCAAGAGCATTGAATCAAAAGTTCTAAAAGGCCCTTAGAAATAGTATAGCTTGGTCCCCCAAGCCAGGTCAGCTGCATGCAAGGCCTTACCACTGTGCTATCTCTCCAGCCCCCAGATGTATTTCTTGAGTCATATTCTCTGTAGATTTCACCTTTTAAAAACCCAACATGATGGGCCGGAGTGATGACGCAGCAGTAGGGCATTTGCCTTGCATATGGCTGACCCAGGACGGACCTCGGTTCGATCCCCTGGCGATCCATAAAGTCCCATATAACCAGGAGTGATTTCTGAGCGCATAGCCAGGAGTAATCCCTGAGCATCACAGGGTGTGGCTCAAAAAAAAAAAAAGCCAAAAAACAAATAAATAGTACAGCTAATACAGTGTTAAGGAAGGGTGCTTACTTTGCATTGATCAACCCAGGTTTGATCGGTGGCACCCAATATGATACCACAACCCTTCCAGGAGTAATCTCTGAGCATAGAGCTAGGAGTCAGCATTGAGCAAAGCAGGGCTTGGTTCAACAACAAAAAAATTTTTATCTATAAAGCACAGTGTTTAATTTCAGAAAGCAATATATAATACTATGCCTAGTTATTTGCTAATAACATTTATTGTTGATATTGGTGCTCAGTTTACTCCATGTTCAGGGATAGCCCCAGTGATGCTGGGAAAATATCTATGGATTGAACCTAGGCACTCAACAAGCAAAGCATGTGCACAGGGTCAAGAGATAGTACAGCATGTAGGACACTTGCCTTGTACTTGGCCAACCAGCACCTCATATCCCCCAAGTCCCACCAGTAGTAATTCCTAACCATCATGCCAGGAATAATCACTGAGCATCATCAGTGTAGCCCAAAAATAAAATCAAATAGAGGCCGGAGAGATAACATGGAGGTAAGGCATTTGCCTTGCATGCAGAAGGACGGTGGTTCGAATCCCGGCATTCCATATGGTCCCCCGAACCTGCCAGGAGTGATTTCTGAGCATAGAGCCAGGAGGAACTCCTGAGCACTGCCGGGTGTGACCCAAAAACAAAACAAAATAAAGTTAAATTTAAATAAAGGTTTTCTACTAGGAGAAATGTGAACCAAAGTAAATCATCAATAATAAAATAAATAAATAAACAAATAAATAAAAATAATTTTAAAAGGTGAGGCGGTGGCTTCGGCCGGGAAAGCCATGGGCCAGGCAGCCAAGGTTTTACAGCTCTTTAAAACATTGCACAGGACCAGACAAGAAGTTTTTAAAAATGATATCAAAGCACTAAGAGCAGCTAGAATAAAGATAAATGAAAAATTCAAAAGTAATAAAAATGAAACTTCTCCTAAGAAAATAGAAGAGCTAATAAAAATGGGTTCTGACGTTGAACTGATACTCAGAACATCAGTCGTACAAGGCATTCATTCACACAGAACATAATACACTGAAATTGGTCCCAAGGAAAGATCTTCTTGTAGAAAATGTACCATACTGTGATTCACCAACTCAGAAACAGTGAATTTTCTAAGATAAAAGCAAGTCCTTGGGCCGGGCGGTGGCGCTGGAGGTAAGGTGCCTGCCTTGCCTGCGCTAGCCTAGGACGGACCGCGGTTCGATCCCCCGGCGTCCCATATGGTCCCCCAAGAAGCCAGGAGCAACTTCTGAGCGCATAGCCAGGAGTAACCCCTGAGCGTCACAGGGTGTGGCCCAAAAACCAAAAAAAAAAAAAAAAAAAGCAAGTCCTTGTATGTACTTTTTTTTTTTTTTTTGGTTTTTGGTTTTTGGGCCACACCCGGCAGTGCTCAGGGGTTACTCCTGGCTGTCTGCTCAGAATTAGCTCCTGGCAGGCACAGGGGACCATATGGGACACTGGGATTCGAACCAACCACCTTTGGTCCTGGATCGGCTGCTTGCAAGGCAAACACTGCTGCGCTATCTCTCTGGGCCCTTGTATGTACTTTTTAACTTAAAAATATATAACTCTGGCAAAAAAAAAAATAATTTTAAAAAAAGAATGAAAAATAGGGTCCGGAGAAATAGCATACTGGTAAGGTGTTTGCCTTGCATGCATAAGGACGGTGGTTTAAATCCCGGTATCCCATATGCCCCCCAAGAATGTCGGGACCAATTTCTGTGCGTAGAGCTAGGAGTATCCCCTGAGCGCCACCAGGTGTGACCCAAAGAAACAAAAAATAAATAAATAGATATAAAAAAATAAAAAATAATAAAAACATGGTGGAGCCATAGTGCAAGCACTACAGCCGCCTTGCACGCAGCTGATTTAGGACGGACCATGGTTTGATCGCCTGGCGTCCCACATGGTCCGCCAAATCAGGAGCAATTTCTGAGCACATAGCCAGGAGTAACCCGAGCATCACCAGTGCAGCCCCCCCAAAAAAAGAAAGAAAACATTCACACTAATGACTAAAAAATAAATGGAAGCTGTAAAGATAGTATGGCAGATGGCAGTGATATACTGTGCCAGGACATTTGTACTAGGTTTGATCCTTGGCACAAGGATGATCCACAAGCAACTGCCAAGAATAGCCTCTGAACACTGCTGGGTATGACTACCAAATCAAAAATAAATTTTAATCAAACGACCCTGCAACATGAAGAGGTAGCCAGGGCTGCCTGGCCTGACGTGTTAAGTGCTCTATAGTCCTAGATATTTAACATCCTAGACACTTGTGCTTTCACAATCCTAGCATACACTTCACTTTTTTTTTATTTTAAACTTTGTAGCCACGCTCAGTAGTGACACATGGCCTAAGAAAGTAACCCAGAATCAGAAGTATGCAAGGTATTTTACTTCTTAAACTATCTCACTGGGTCTTGAGAATACACTTTCAAAGGTTATGTGGTTTTGTTTTTGTTTTGGAGCAGCAACACCTGGTTGTACTCAGAGCTTACTCCTGGCTCTGTACTCATGGACTACTCTATTTAAGAACTTTAAGTGAATCATATGGGATGCCAGGGATTGAATCAAGATAGGCCACAAACAAGGTAAGCACCTTACCTACTGTACCATTATTCCCTCTGGCCACTTTTTTTTTTTTTTTGAGATACATACAGTGATTCTCATTTACTCCTGGCTCTGCTCAAGGACCAAATGGGATGCTGGGGATCGAACCCAGGTTGGCCACATGCAAGGCAAGTGCCCTAAACACCGTGCTATCAGGTTCAGGGATGTGGCTCAGAAATCTGAGAAGTGTGAGGCCCTGAATTTAATTCTGACTGAGCACAAAAAAACTCTACATGCTGGGACCGGAGAGATAGCATGGAGGTAAGGCGTTTGCCTTTCATGCAGAAGGAAGGTGGTTTGAATTCCGGCATCCCATATGGTCCCCTGTGCCTGTCAGGGCGATTTTTCTGAGCATGGAGCCAGGAGTGACCCGAGTGCTGACAGGTGTGACCCCCCCCAAAAAACCAAAAAACTCTACATGCCTTTTGAGCTGATAAAGGAGTAACAATTCAAAAGAAAGCCATTTTTGCATTGATTATATAATTCATAATAAATCACAAAGTATTCCATTATGGTAATGAAGATGAGAACTACTATTATACATCTGATTCTCCATTTATCCAACCCATGTGGTCACACTGAAAGGATTTGAACAACCATTCCATGTTTGAAATACCTCCCTCGCTAACTGAGCTGTGGATTGGAATCTGGGTGGCACTAATTATTAATCTATGAAAATGACAAAAATTTATAGTAGAAAACAAATGACTTTCTCATAGGATCTGAAATTCCTGAAAGCATGTAAATGTAATACTAAAGGTACTACCAATTTACCAGACCAAATTTATACTTTACTTTTCAAAAATTATTCATCATTTGGTGAATTAAATGAAACTCAGTATTTCATTTCCAATGCTGTGTTTTCTTTAGAGGTTCATATTAATCAATTCCTATGGTATGATGTGCCTTCTTCAAATATTCCTATGTTCCTTCAACTGACGAGCATTTCCTAAGGATTATCTACATTCCTGAAGGCAATCATCACTTCCAATTTCTTGAATTGTCTTAACACTGCTTCAGTCCACACAGATCCCTTGTGAACCTTGTGCTCCACAAGTAAAAATTGGTTGAAAAATCAACTGAAATTCCAGTACTGTAGCAGCCTCCCAATAAAAAAAAAAATTCCTGTCCAACACTCTCCTGCTATAATTATAGGACAGGAAAGATTTAATCTCAATAAAATAACAGCATGTTATGCTCTCTCGTTTTAGTCACTCACTTACCAGAACTACAACTGGCACTCTGACAGATGTTGGAGCAACAGCTGGAACATTCCTTAGCAGGAAGATGGGTAGCTGGTGGGAACATAAGAAAACACCAGTACCAATGCTGTAAATGGTATATTTCTCTCCTGCTCAGAACAAAAGCAGCTACTTTGAGTTGAGACCCAAAAAGGGTTTTGGAGGCTAAAAACAAGTCCCAGAATTAAAGGGATCACAATGGCATCTGTGTAGCTGTTAGGACTGGAAATAAATCCACCATCATGGTATAAGTCTTCCTCATGACTTTCTCAAAATTTTCTAGTAACAACTTAGAAGTACCTACCAGTGTTATACTTCCACCATTTAAAAAATCTCTTGAACATTGACTTCTTTTCAGAGCTATAGTTATCTTCCAGGATTAATTTTTTGAATCAACAAACCACAATAAAATCTGTCTAAAATATATCTTAATGTTATGAATTACTTCTAAGAACCATAATTTGCTCAACTATACAAACACACATTATGAATTCCTCAAAACACAATGATTAAAATGACCATTTATCTGGGGTTAGAGACACAGTAGAGGGTAATGCACTTACTTGCCTTGCACAGGAAAAAACCCAGTACCACAGAAAGCTTAGTACAATAAATGGTTTCCCCAAGTACCACCAGGACTGGTCCCTGAGCAGAATCAGAAGCCCAGAGTATGGCCAGGTGTGATCCAAAATACAAAATAATTAAACAACAGATTGTGTCAAATATAAATCTATTCTTTAAGAATCAGAGCACAAGGGGCAAAGTGGTAGCTCAAGCGGTAAGGTGTCTGCCTTGCCCGCGCTAGCCTAGGACAGACTGCGGTTTGATCCCCCAGTGTCCCATATGGTCCCCCCAAGCCAGGAGCGATTTCTGAGTGCATAGCCAGGAGTAACCCCTGAGCGACACCGTGTGCCCCCCAAAAAAGATTCAAGAGCATAGGTTAAGACCATGTCTATGAGTTTAACTCTTGGCATTATAAAAATAAATTTTACTTATTGGTTCTTAAAAGCTACTGAGAACCCCAAAATTCACAAGGCGTCAGAAAGAGTTAAATACAATCTGATCCGCTTCACATTTCACTTAAAATTTTGTTATTTGTTTTTGGTGCCAGGGATCAAACCTAGAACCTCCCACATGCAAGACTAAATGATTTAGTACTGAGTTATATTAAGTATGTATCTACCTCAGTCACACTTAGGTCTACTAGGGATCCTTAAGCAGCACAAATTAAGGAGCTCTTAAAGAGCTAGAGATAATTTTGGTTTCCTTTTATTTGGGATGGGTGTAATGGAGACTCATGTGGGGTACCAGGAATCAAGCCTGAGTAGGCTGTGTGCAAGGCAAGTGTCCTACCCACTGTATTATCACACCTGTCCATGTTTTTTTAAAGAACACAAAAACTCCTTAGGCCAAAAATAGAGACTGTAGAATTAAGAAAGTTCTTTTAATATAGTTCACTAATTTTAATACATATTCCAAATATCATTTCAGATCTTAAATTAAAATTTCCAAATGTTTCAAAATTCTCCAAGCTCTTAAAAGAATTGAGAAAGACACTTACTCATAATTTTTCACAAGCTGATAAAGGCAAAGAAGAATTCCTAGCCAGCAAGCACTGTTATCAGACTGAAGATAGAAACCAATTTTGTCTACAATGGCAGTCCAACGGCTGGGATAATCATGTTTAATAATATGATGAATACATGTTGTCAGCTGTACCCTAAAAGTAAAATAGAACACTCAGCAAAATCTTTTCTTTTAAAAGAAGCCAATAATTATACATATAGATGACCCTCCCCCCATTTTCATTCCTATCAACCGACAAATTCATTTAAAACATAGTTTTTTTCTTTTATTTTCTTCTTTTAGGGAGGGGTTGGGGCCACACCGGTGATGCTCAGGGGGATACTCCTGCTATGTGCTCAGAAATCACTCCTGGCTTTGGGGGACAATATGGGACACCAAGGATTGAACCCAGGTCTACCATGAGTCAGCCGTGTGCAAGGCAAATGCCCTAATGCTGTGCTATCTCTCCGGGCCCTAAAATATTTTTTTCATTAAAAAAGTCTAAATCAGGGGCCAGAGTGATAGCATAGAAGTAGGGCATTTGCTTTGCAAATATCTGGGCAACCTCAGACAGACCTGTTTGATTCCTGGGTATCTCATATGGTCGCCCGAGCTTGCCAGGAGCAATTTCTGAGTGTACCCACCGGATGTGACCCAAACCCCCAACCCAAATAAAACTCTGCATAAAGATAATAGCTTTCAAGTATCAAAACACTATTGATGTCATTCTTTTTTTTTTTTTTTTTTTTTTTTTGGTTTTTGGGCCACACCCGGTAACGCTCAGGGGTTACTCCTGGCTATGTGCTCAGAAGTTGCTCCTGGCTTGGGGGACCATATGGAACACCGGGGGATCGAACCTCGGTCCGTCCAAGGCTAGCGCAGGCAAGGCAGGCACCTTACCTTTAGCGCCACCGCCCGGCCCCATATTGATGGCATTCTTAAGTTTTCTTTATATCTTAAGTAATCATTGTATATTCTGCAAGCTTTTTTTTTTTTTTTTTTTGGTTTTTGGGCCACACCCGGTAACGCTCAGGGGTTACTCCTGGCTATGCGCTCAGAAGTTGCTCCTGGCTTGGGGGACCATATGGGACACCGGGGGATCGAACCGCGGTCCGTCCAAGGCTAGCGCTGGCAAGGCAGGCACCTTACCTTTAGCGCCACCGCCCGGCCCCATTCTGCAAGTTTTTATAAGTTTACAATACAAATTCACAGGGAATTAGATATAGGTATATAGGTATATAGCAGGGGTGTGGCAATGTGGGGATAAATATGTATAGGTGGAAACTAGACAACTGAAAGTGAGCATGCTGACTACAGAAGTTCTAAACTTATTTAGTCTACCACATCCAATTTGGGGGGGGAGGTTATTCCCCCCCAAGCACCTCTGTGGAGATTTATCTTCTTCAGCAAACAGCATCATTTTAGCACGCCCCAAGGAGACACTATCATCCACATTGGGAGAAACATTGCTATAACATGTATAAAAGCCTATTTTTAATGATGTATACCTGAACTATATCATATACCTTAGATAAACAAACAGTAAACAAATTACTTCAATTTAGAACTTTTTTACTTTATATGTAGAAAGTAAACCAATAAAGAATTTCTTGTTACCAGCAATTATTAAATTCTCAGCTATAAAAACTACAATTCAATAAATTCTATGTCTTCCCTCTATACACTCCCTCAAGACTTTCAACCTCAAGTAACAAATCTAACTACAGTGCACGCGCGCGCACACACACACACATACCTGATGAGCTCAGGAGAATGAATAATGGCTTCTACAATATTTTCTCGAATACAATGTCGATCTTCTTCTGGAATGGTGTAAGGAGATATATCCCCTGATGCAGTTTCCCGATCAGGCCAATACTGTGTTATCATATTTTTTAAGTAAATAACACCTAAAAAATAGAAAGTTTAGGGGCTGGTGAGGTGACGCTAGAGGTAAGGTGTCTGCCTTGCAAGAGCTAGCCAAGGAAGGAATGCGGTTCAATCCCCCTCCATGGGCAATTTCTGAGCATCAAAAGGGTGTGGCCAAAAAAAAAAAAGTTTAGCAGTAATATTTACTGTGAAAGCATTGCGAATATCTTCTCTACAGTTCACATCTAAATTTCTTTCAGACTAATTACTTAAATGTACCCCTTTAAAAACAAAATGTTGCTTTAAAAATGTAAATCGCTAAAACACAAATATTTAGCTATATTTTATTTACCCAAAGAAATCAAAGCAAATATACACTATAAAATTATTATACACCTTTATATAATACTCAACAGTTTCTATCCTGCTTTCTAAAGAAACAATGTTTATATTTTTGACTGTTTTTTTGGGGTTGGTGAGGTGGCACTAGAGGTAAGTGTCTGCCTTGCAAGTCCCATATGGTCCCCCCAAGCCAGGGGCAATTTCTGAGTGTTTAGCCAGGAGTAACCCCTGAGCATCAAACGGGTGTGGCCCAAAAACCAAAAAAAAAAAATTGTTTGACTGTTTTTGTTTAGGGGTCCCTTAGCAGAGCTTAGTGGTTGGTTACTCTAGTCTCAATACTTAAAGGTTTGCTTACTGTAGAACTCAGGAGACCAAGAGGAATCTTTGCTTTTGGGCAACACCCATCAGTGCTCAGGTCTTATTCCTGGCTCTGATCATGGGGATTACTCCTGGTAAGCTTGGGGAAGAATATGAGGTGATGGGAATCAGATGCAGGTCAGCCCATTACAAGACAAGATATTAAAGTTGGGGGCTGGAAAGATAGCACAGCGGTAGGGCATTTGCCTTGCATGTGGCCAACCCAGGACAGACCTGGGCTTGATTCCCGACATCCCATATGATCCCCTGAGACTACCAGGAGTGATTTCTGAGCAGAGCCAGGAGTAACCCCTGCCCAAAAACCTGAATTAAAAAAAAAAAAAGATATCAAAGTTGAGTTATCCACATGTAAGGCATATGACCTACCCCTGTACTATCTCTCTAGCACAATAGTACCTTTTTTTTTTTTTTGATTTTTGGGACACACCCGGTGTTGCTCAGTTACTCGCGGCTATGCGCTCAGAAATCGCTCCTGGCTTGGGGGACCTAGGCTTGGGAAACCAGGGGATTGAACTGCAGTCCATCCTAGGCTAGCGCCCGCAAGGCACATGCCTTACCACTCCCCACCTTACCCCTTGTGCCACCACTCTGGCCCAATAGTACCATTTAAATAGTTTTTGTTTGTTTGTTTGTTTGTTTTTTTGTTTTTGGGCCACACCCGGTAACGCTCAGGGGTTACTCCTGGCTATGCGCTCAGAAGTTGCTCCTGGCTTGGGGGACCATATGGGACACCGGGGGATCGAACCGCGGTCCGTCCAAGGCTAGCGCAGGCAAGGCAGGCACCTTACCTTCAGCGCCACCGCCCGGCCCCTCATTTAAATGGTTAAAACAGTAATAACAAAAACAACTAGGAACAAGTGATAAAGTTTTTAAAATCAGAATCAACCATCAGAGAAGGAAACAGGAAAAAACATTACATTATTTTAGTAATATTTCCAGCTTTTCTTTAAGTTCAATAAAATATTACATTATTTTGAATTCTGCTACCAAATATCAAGGTAAACACATTAGGAAATAAAATAAATTTTCAGGTAGCAAGTCAATAAAGGGCCAGCCAAACATGCTTCTTTGAACTATGAAAGTATACAATACATTTACATATACTTCAAAAAATAGTTTTAAAGACTTGCCTGCCTGTCTTACAGGTAAATCCAGTTGTTCTGACATGGTGATCTGAAGCAGTGTTGAAACAAAATTTAGAGACTTGTGTGCCTATAAACAGAAAATACATTTTATTATTTCATTTTATTTTTTGGTTTATGGGCAACACCTGGTGGTGCTCAGGGTTACTACTGGCTCTCTGTTCAGAAATTGCTCCTGGCAGGCTCAAGGGAGCATAGAGGATGACAAGGATAGAACTTGATGTGTGTGGATAGCCTGTTTGATCCCTGGTTTCTCCAAGTAACACCAGGAGTGACTACTGAGCAGACAAATTGGACAAAACCTTGAACAATGCTGGGTATGACCAAAACCCATCCCACTCCAAAATAATAAAATACAACAATAATATTGGTTTCATATATTTCAAAATTTATTTAAAAGTACTTATTTGATAGGATCTAATTAATTTTGAGGCCTGGGTTTGTTGAAAATCTTACATATATTACTGTTAATAATATTTAAGAGGTACTGGAATAATACTACAGTAGGGAGGGAATTTGCCTTTGACGCAGCTGATCCACGTTTGATTCCCAGCATCCCATGTGGTCCACTCTACCAGGAGTGAATACTGAGCAAAGAGCCATGAGTAACTCTTGAGTGTTACTAGTGTAGCTCCCCCCAAAAAAATCACCAACAAAAAAAATTTTAAGAAACTTATCTTTTCTGATAGCAGGGAAAACCACATAATTATCATTAGGATGATAAAATCAGAAAGTTTACTTTTACTAATTAATTTTACTTTTTTGTTCTGGGCCACTCCCGGTGACCATATGAGGTGCTGGGATCAAACCACGGTCAGCCTTCATCAGCCATGTGCAAGGCAAACACCCTACCACTATGCCATCGCTCAGGCCCTCAAGTAACTTTGGCAATAAGGATCAGTAGCAGGACATTAGAATGACTTACATATGTGAGACTCTGGATTCAATACCCAACAATATTTTTTCGCATTTACTGCTTCTGATTATTTTGGGGTTTTTTTGGGGGGCCACACCCAGTGACGCTCAGGGGGTACTTCTGGCTCTGCACTCAGAAATCACTCCTGGCTCGGGGGACCATATGGAATGCCAAGGATCAAACCCAGGTCCGTCCTGGGTCAGGCATGTGCAAGGCCAACACCCTACTGCTGTGCTATCACTCTGGCCAATGGACTGAACACCCAAGTTAAATCCACTTTAGGTTTTATTTAATAAATAGTACAGGTTATTGGTTTAAGATACTAAGCCGCAGGAGCTGGGGTGATAGCACAGAAGAAGGTAAAGCACTTGCCATGCACACAACCAACCTGGGTTTGATCCTCGGCATCCTAATAGTCCCTGAACCCACAAAGAGTAGTGATTCCTGAGTGCACTGCCAGGAGTATCCCCTGAGTACCACAGGTTGTGGCCCAAGACACAAAACAAAACAAACAAAAGAATAATAATAATAATAATAATACTAAGCCACAGAACCAGAGAGATACTACAGTGGGTAAAGTATTCGGCACATGCAAAAGGAAGTGTAAAGTGCCTTACCAACTATAACTATATAGCTTGCCAACCAGAAGGTACCTTATGTGGTTCCCTGAGCACAGCTGCATATGGACCAAAAGTCAATACCAAAACCAAATAAACAAGGTACTAAGTCAGATTACAACAATGAACATGATAATCATGCATCAGGAAAATGAGGTTAAAATAAAAGGCATATCTGGTGGGCCAAAGCAATTTGATACTTGCTTTCCACTGGGTTTGATCACCAGTTCACTATATGGCGTCAAGTTTGCCAGGAGTGATGCCTAAGCACCCACCACTGGGCATGGCCAAGAAAAAAAGTCAACCAAACTCCTAACTCAAAAGAAATGTTTAAGTTTACACCCCAAATAGGTGGAAAGGAACCCTAACCCTCTCCAGTGTACTTCAATATATCTGATCATAGTTAATCATTATTAATTCCATTAAACATATATTTCATATAGAACTTTTCCTAATCCTTTTTTTTTTTTTTTTCATTTAACCTATAAAAGCTAAAATATGGGGCCGGGCGGTGGCACTAAAGGTAAGGTGCCTGCCTTGCCTGCGCTAGCCTTGGACGGACCGTGGTTCAATCCCCCGGTGTCCCATATGGTCCCCCAAGCCAGGAGCAACTTCTGAGCACATAGCCAGGAGTAACCCCTGAGCGTTACTGGGTGTGGCCCAAAAACCAAAAAAAAAAAAAAAAAAAAAAGCTAGAATATATCAGCACTCGGTAGTAGGCCATCTTTCCCACACCCCAGAATTCTACCCATTCTGGATTTTTTAGCACTACATCTAAGTCAAATAAGTTATTTCTCATCCAACTCATTTTAACATCCCTTACCTTCTGTACCTCGTAAGACACCCCCCCAAGACTGCCAGGAGTAATTTCTGAGTGCTGATCCAGGAGTAACCCGTGAGTGCTGTTGGACATGGCCCCCAAACCAGAAAAATTAAAAAAAAAAAAAAATATATATATATATATATATATCATATATATATAGAGAGAGCAGATAAGGAGTTTCCCATACAAACTCCATCATGGGTTCCATCATGGGTATCTCAAATGATCACTTGACGAGAGTGAATCTTGAGTGCAGAACCAAGAGTAACTCCTGAGCATTGCTGAGTGTGGCCCAAAACCAAAAAAATAATAATAAAATAAAACAAAAGCATTACATCAGGAAATGAAGAGAAAAGCAGGCATAGTGATGTCTTACACACAACCAATCCAACCCAGATTTGATCCCAGTACCCCATACCCCAAGTTCACCAGAAGTAGTATCTGACAGGAGTAAGTAACCCAAGTATCACCAGATGTGGTACAAAACATGCCAAAAATATTTAATTATATCAGAATTAACAAAAATAAAAAACCAGGGGCCAGAGAGATAACATGGAGGTAAGATGTTTGCCTTGCAAGCAGAAAGAAGGTGGTTTGAATTCCAGCATCCCATATGGTCCCCCGAACTTGCCAGGAGCGATTTGAGTGTAGAGCCAGGAGAAACCCCTGAGCGCTGCCAGGTATGAACCAAAAATCAAATCAAATAAATAAATATATAAACCAACCACCAGATAATTTAAAAAATAAAAAGGTTTTTAACCATTCTGTTTAAGGAAAGGTGTGAATGTGCTAATCTTTTGTATTCAATGCCAGGAATTGAGTCCAGGGCCTCCCATATGCAAAGAGAGTGTCCAACCCTTGAGTTATATCACCCATCATTACTAAAGTTAACAGGCCAGCAACAGTACAAAACAAGTAGGGGACTTGTCTTATGAGCAGTCCACCTGTGTTTGATCCCTGTCATTCCATTTGGTTCCCTGAGCACCATCAGGAGTAGGCAGGCCATGAGCATAACCAGATATGACCGGGGCCTGTGGTACTAGAGGTAAGGTGTCTCTGCTTTGCAAGCACTAGCCAAGGAAGGACCAAAGTTTGAACCCCTGTCGTCCTATAAGGTCCCCCCAAGCCAGGGGCAATTTCTGAGCGCTTAGCCAGGAGTAACCCCTGAGCATCAAACGGGTGTGGCCCAAAAACCAAAACCAAAACAAACAAACAAAAAAAAGATATGACCCAAACACCCCTCCCCAAAGAATATGACAAATGTAAAAACTGTATTTGTGCTAACTCTCCAGGCCCCATACAATGCATTTTTACTTCCCACACTTTATAATATTACCTGGAACTAAGAAAGTTTAAATGACCCCTAGGTAAGCCTTCAATTTCTTTTTTTTTTGTTTGTTTTTGGGCCACACCCGGTAAATGCTCAGGGGTTACTCCTGGCTATGCGCTCAGAAGTCGCTCCTGGCTTGGGGGACCATATGGGACACCGGGGGATCGAACTGTGGTCCGTCCAAGGCTAGCGCAGGCAAGGCAGGCACCTTACCTCTAGCGCCACCGCCCGGCCCAGCCTTCAATTTCTTATCAGAGTATACTCCTTAGTTGTTTTCCTGAGGGGAGAGGGGTAGGAGGAATCCAGCAATTGGGCAGGAAAAAGGAAATAACTTCCCACAAGTGCTGGAGGCTACCAGAGACAGGGAGGCCCTGTGATACTAGGGATCAAATCCTGGGTCTTATAAACAAACAAACATCAAGGGCTGGAAAGATAGCATGGAGGTAAGGCATTTGCCTTGCATGCAGGACAGTGGTTAGAATCCCAGAGCCTGTCAGGAGCAATTTCTGAGTGTAGAGCCAGGAGTAACCCCTGTGCGCTGCCAGGTGTGTCCCAAAAACCAATCCCCCCCCCCAAAAAAACCAAACAAAAAAAAAAATCATCAACCTCTCTGAACTATCTCCTAATAATCTCCCTGACTAAAAACATAAGATGATTTCTAGAGTCTATATGCTTTAATCACAGGTTTAATCATCCAAAACAGCCAGCTCCATTATAAATTTGCCGTGTACTTCTGGGGGTCATGATGCCTCTGGAATGCCAGAAATGTAGTAAACAGGAATTACTTTCCATGTTCAGTGCATAGAACAGATTGCTGGGGACTGCAGATGTACATGTGAACACACCAGGGTTCCAAAACTGCATGATCCTTTAAATACCACCATGGGTGAGCTCTAAGCACCTTCACTGCAAAATAATAAGAACCAAACTAAGAAAACATTCACCCCATTCTCTGAGATTACATTTAGAAAATTTCAGCTTTGGGGGCCTAGGAACAATTCAGTGGCACCACATCTTTTATGTTCTGAACATGATCCAAGCAGTATTACCATTTGGAATCCTGAATGACAACAAAATGTGTGGTTTCTGGTGCACCGTGAACAGTTTGGAGTATGAGTACCCACTCATACAGAGTTGGTGTACTCACAGCACATAAAAAGTAAGACTCATGGATATAGGGAAAGATAGCACAGGAGCTAAGGAGCTTGCCTTGAATGTAGTGGACTCTGGTTCAAACCTAGTAGCAAAGAGGGTTCCCCATATCAAAGGGAGGGACTCCTGAAGACAAAGCCTGGAGTAAAACTTTAAGACAAAAAAAAAATCTGCTGGAGTAAATTCAGAAGTAGGACTGAGGGGGCCGGGCGGTGGCGCTAAAGGTAAGGTGCCTGCCTTGCCTGCGCTAGCCTTGGACGGACTGCGGTTCGATCCCCCGGTGTCCCATATGGTCCCCCAAGCCAGGAGCAACTTCTGAGCACATAGCCAGGAGTAACCCCTGAGCGTTACCAGGTGTGGCCCAAAAACCAAAAAAAAAAAAAGAAGTAGGACTGAATTTACTCTCTCCTGCAGGTAGGGCTGACCCAGGGTTCAATCCCCAGCATCTTATATGGTTCCCTAGCACAGCCAGGAGTAAAGCAGAGGTAGGAGTAAGCACAGGACACAAGTAGGTATAGTTCCAAAACAAAACAAACATGAAAGAGTGTGACTCCTGGCAAGCAACACAAGATGTAGTTAGTAGCACTGCAATGCTATCAAATGTGTATTACATCCCAGTCATAAAACAGAAAGACTAGAAAGGGCTGTGTGTGGGGGCGGGGATAAAAGTACAAATTCAACTGCAATTCCAAGGATGTGTCTCAGTGTAGAAGGCTACCTAGGGCATAGGATTAAATTAAAATTCAGGAGGACCCATGAGGTCCTGAGTTCAATCCGAGACACTGCATGGCACTCCAAGCCCACTTAGTAAAGGACCAGTCACTCTCCACTTTGCTCCTATGGCACTACTAAAGTCCAAAAATAGCCAGGAGTGATCCCTTTTGTTTTGGGGAACACATGGGATGCCAGGATCAAACCCTACTGGCTTGTGCAAGGCATGTGCTCTACCTGAAGTTGGCCAGGACCAGAAAAGCAAAACAGCAGGTAGAGTTCAATGCCAGGTGCCACCTATTGTTCCCCCAAAACAGGCAAGAATGATACCTAAGTGCATAGCCAGAAGTCCTGAGTACTGCTGGGTCTGGCTCCAAAAAGGATAAAAAAAATAAAATAAAACAAAAGCATTCCCCCTCAAAGAAATAGTACAAGGGCCATGGCACATGTTTTGCATGTAACCAATCCCAATTCAATCTCTGGAATGGAACCATATGGTTCCACCAGCCATGGTGGTCTGAATAATCCCCAACACTACACGCTTGACCAATGGGAAGGAATCTGAGCAGTTTGGTAAAACTTTAAAAGTAAAATATTTAAAGGGCTTGTGTGCATGCTTTGCATACAGGAGACCCAGAGTTCTAGTCTCATCTCGGCACTGCAAGGTCCTGAGCACCAACATTGAAACGGTGCCAGATATGCATGCCCACACCCACCCACCAAGCTCCTTACAGAACTGTCACCCCGAATCAAAATAACTGGTGGTGGGCTGAAGAGAGAGCAGTGGTAAGGTATTTGCCTTACATGGAGCTGCACCAGGATGGACCAGGGTTTGATTCCCGGCATCCCATATGGTCCCCCAAGTTTAAGCACAGAGCCAGGAGTAACTCCAGGGTGCCACCAGGTGTGGCCCCCCCCAAAAAAAGATAATTAGTGGTACTCAAAAAAAACCGTGATTGGATACTAGAGACTGAATCCAGTTGGATATGTGCAAAGCAAGTCCCCTGGGAGTCAAAGCTATGTCTGATATAGTACAGTAGGTATGGCTCCTGCCTTGCACGCATCTGACCAAGAGTCAAACCCCAGCACCTCATATGGCCCTCTAAACATGGACAGTAATTCTTTTTTTTTTTTTTTTGGTTTTTGGGTCACACCCGGCGGTGTTCAGGGGTTACTCCTGGCTGTCTGCTCAGAAATAGCTCCTGGCAGACATGGGGGACCATATGGGACACCGGGATTCGAACCAACCACCTTACATCCTGGATCGGCTGCTTGCAAGGCAGACAGCCTTGGACAATAATTCTTGAAGACAGAGCCAACAGTTAACTCCTATATATCATATGGTATAGCCCAAAACGAATCAAAAAGAGACCCTACCCACTGTACTATCTCTACAAAACCCTATATTTTTATTTGAATGGGGAGGGGGCTTGGGGCACCATATGCGGTAGTGGGATTGGAAACCAAATGAACTGTATGCAAGGCAAGCACTGAGTTGGAAGGAATGATCCAGATTAATAATGGTGATCATCTAGGATTAAGCATGAATTTTGATTTCAGAGCAACCAGAGGAAGAACACTCAAGGTGGCATTTGTAAGATTTATGGCTTGAGAAAATGGAGCTCAAGTAATAGTTATAGTTTTTTTTCTTGTATTTGCTTTTGGTCATGGCTGTGCTCAGGAATCACTCCCAGCAGGGTTTAGGGGACCTGAACTAGGGAAACTTGGGTCAGTCTTAACAGTTGCAACCCAGTAAGTTCTTAACAGAAGGGATAAGCAGCATAAGTTTTTTTTTTTTTTTTTTTTGTTTTTTTTTTTTTTTTTTTTAGTTTTTGGGTCACACCCGGCGGTGCTCAGGGGTTACTCCTGGCTGTCTGCTCAGAAATAGCTCCTGGCAGGCACGGGGGACCATATGGGACACCGGGATTCGAACCAACCACCTTTGGTCCTGGATCGGCTGCTTGCAAGGCAAATGCCGCTGTGCTATCTCTCCGGGCCCAGCATAAGTTAAGGTTTGATAAAGTTTCTATTCAACAACAGCGGCAGCAAAATCAAAGAATGTTGTCTCTTTTAATAAGTAATCTGCTAAAATCCTTCAGAGATTTTATATCTTTGCTTTAAAATAAAGAAGCATGAATATGAACATGCAAGAAATGACAGCTAAAAAGATTTGAATCTGGGGCCGGAGTGGTGGCGCAAACTGTAAGAAGTCTGTCTTGCCTGTGCTAGCCTAGCATGGACAGTTCGATCCCCCAACGTCCCATAGGGTCCCCCAAGCCAGGAGCTTTTTCCGAGCACATAGCCAGGAGTAACCCCCAAGTGTCACCCCTTGTGGCCCAAAAAGAAACAAAACAAAACAAAACAAAAGAAGAAGAAGAAGAGGGCCAGAGAGATAGCATGGAGGTAAGGTGTTTGCTTTTCATGCAGGACAGTGGTTCGAATCCCGGCATCCCATATGTCCCCTGTACCTGCGGCGGGGGAGGGGGGGGGCGCGATTTCTGAACAGAGAGCCAGGAGTGACCCCTGAGCGCTGCCAGGTGTACCCAAAAACCAAAAACAAACAAACAAAAAAGAGATTTGTATCTACAGAACCAAATTGTCTTTGGAATGAATATATATTTGGGTTTTTATTTGTTTGTTTAGGATTTTGGGCCACATGTGGCAGCACTTGGGTTTACTGCTGCTGGCTCTTTGCTCAGAATCACCCCTGGCTGGTCCGATGGCAGTGGTTTATCAGAATTTATTAACATTAGTATCACAAAAGTTAGTATATAACCCCCCCTGCTCAATTTAACTGGCTTTAAAAGAGAGAGAGAAAAAAGGAGGGGCCAGAGAGATATCACAGCAGTAAGGCTTTTACCTTAGATGCAGAAGGACGGTGGTTCGAATCCCTGCATCCTACCCCTGCCGGGTGTGATCCAAAAACAAAAACAAAAAAAAAAAAAAAGAAATCACCCCTGGCAGGCTTGGGTAACCCATATGGGATGCCGAGAATCGAATCCAGGTCAGCTGTGTGCAAGGCTGTGTTTAAGCCTTATAGAGTCAGGAGTGACCCCTGAGTGCAGCTGGAGAGATAGCATGGAGGTAGGGTATTTGCCTTGCATGCAGAAGGACGTTGGCTTGAATCCTGGCATTCCATATGGTCCCCGGAGCCTGCCAGGAGCGATTTCCGAGCATAGAGCCAGGATTAACCCCTGAGCGCTGCCAGGTGTGACCCAAAAACCAAAAACCAAAAAAAAAAAGTAAGCCTTACCACTGTGCTACTGCTCTAGTCTATATTTGTTTTATTGGGGTCCAAAAAATACCAGAATTCATACATACAAAGCAGGTGATAAGAGTCCTTTGAGCTATCTTCTTGGCCTGATACAACAGTTAATGTCAACTGTCAGACTTTGCATATAGGAGGCCCAGATTTGATCTCCAGCATTACATGGTCCCCCAGCACTGTCTTAACAACCCTGATGACAAAACTGGGTGTAATCCCCAATCACTACACTAGGTATGCCCACTCCAAAACACAATGCAGAACAGGAGCAATAAATAGTATAGCAGGTAGGGTGCTTGCCTTGTAAGCAGCCAACCCAATCTAGATTCAATCCTTGACATGCAATATGTCCTATTACTCTATGGGTTAACTACAAATTTTGAGGCAGAATTTGTGTGGCATGTGAATTCATTAATCAAATAGCATTTACACCATAGTTCATGCATCTGAAGAGGGTCTAGTAGATATCATTTTCTTTAATTTTTTTACATTAAAGCCGTAAAACACGGGCCAGGCGGTGGCGCTAAAGGTAAGGTGCCTGCCTTGCCTGCGCTAGCCTTGGACGGACCGCGGTTCGATCCCCCGGTGTCCCATATGGTCCTCCAAGCCAGGAGCAACTTCTGAGCACATAGCCAGGAGTAACCCCTGAGCGTTACTGGGTGTGGCCCCAAAAACCAAAAAAAAAAAAAAAAAAAAGCCATAAAACACAATGAAAAACACATTATTACCAATCACATTTTTGGGACACACTGATCACACTCAAACTATGCGCTCAGAAATCGCTCCTGGCTAGGGGGACCATATGGGACACTGGGGATCGAATCAGGTTTGTTCGAGATCTGTCACGCACAAAGTAAATGCCCTACCTCTGTGCTATTGCTCCGGCCCCTAATCACATTTTATATATAAGGAAAATGCTTAAATGTTAAATACCTCCAGAAAGCTAAATCAGAACTCTTCAAAATTTAAGTGATTTTTTAGGGCAGGAGTGATAGCACAGCAGTAGGGCACTTGCCTTGCAATGGCTGACCTGAGACAGACCTAAATTCAATCCCCGGCAGCAGAGTGCAAGGCGAACACTTTACTGCTGTGCTATATCTACAGCCAAACTAATAGTTTTTTTTTTTTTGGTTTTTGGGTCACACCTGGCAGCGCTTGGAAATCGGGAAACCATATGGGATGCTGGGATTCGAACCACCTTCCTTCTGCATGCAAGGCAAATGCCTTACCTCCATGCTCTCTCTCCAGCCCCTATACTTTTAAGTAATTTACTCCATCCTTTGTCATAGAGCTCACTACCTGGATACTTCAAAACCTGGATCACAATTAATTCCAAAATTCTAACAGTGGTTCAATAAGGTTTTAAAATTCACAACACACCACAAAGTCAGTGGAGAATACTCAGCTGTATCTTAAAAATAGCTACCCAAGTTCTTACTGTGATCCTTACAACTAAAGGAATTTCCTAGAATATTTTCTACATGTAATCTTAAAAAGAAACATCCTAAAATACTTGATAGGTATGCTAGTAAGAGTTAAAGTCTACAAGAGTTAAGTCATAAAGCCTAAAATTGACATACCAATATACATACAACATTAACACCACACAAAAATTCTTTTTGTGGTTTGTTGTTTTATATTTTGGAGGGACGCAACCAGCAGTGTCAGGGGTTATTCCTGGCTCTGTCAGAAATTGCTCTTGGCAGCTGGAGAGATAGCACAGAGGTAGGGCGTTTGCCTTGCATGCAGAAGGACGGTGGTTTGAATCAGGCATCCCATATGGTCCCCCGAACCTGCCAGGAGCAATTTCTGAGCATGGAGCCAGGAGTAACCCCTGAGTGCTGCCATGTGTGACCAAAAACAAACAAACAAACAAACAAAAAATCACTCTTGGCTTGGGGGACCAATGCCAGGGATCAAACCTTTATCTGTCCTGGGTCAGCTGAGCGCAAGGCAAACACCCTACCGTTGTGCTACCACTCAGGGCCCTTTACTTTTTTTGTTTGTTTTTTTTTTTTTTTTTTTTTGGTTTTGGTTTTTGGGTCACACCTGGCAGTGCTCAGGGGTTATTCCTGGCTACAGGCTCAGAAATTGCTCCTGGCAGGCACAGGGGACCTTATGGGGCGCCGGGATTCGAACCGATGACCTCCTGCATGAAAGGCAAACGCCTTACATCCATACTATCTCTCCGGCCCCCTTGTTTTGTTTTTTAACACAAAAGTTCTTGACTTAACAAAATTATAAATTTATACCAAGAGAAAAAACTATATGATGAATCAACACTGGAGAAAAATAAGCAAAGGGAAATAGGGAAGTAGAAAAATTAGGGAACTCCTAAGTGATGTAGAACAATGACGAAAATGAGAGAAGTGGGCCGGAGAGATAGCATGGAGGTAAGGCGTTTGCCTCTCATGCAGGAGGTCATCGGTTCGAATCCCGGCGTCCCATATATGGTCCTCCCGTGCCTGCCAGGAGCAATTTCTGAGCCTGGAGCCAGGAATAACCCCTGAGCACTGCCGGGTGTGACCCAAAAACCACAAAAAAAAAAAAAAAAAAAAAAAAAGAAAATGAGAGAAGTGGCAAGTCTGAGAGACTTAATGGTGGTTCAAATCCCGGCATCCCATATGGTCCCCTGTGCCTGCCAGGAGAGATTTCTGAGTGCAGAGCCAGGAGTAACCCCTGAACGCCACCGGGTGTGACCCACCAACCCCCTTAAAAAAAATTTAAAAATTGGGGCTAGGGGCCAAAGAGATAGCATGGAGGTAAGGCATTTCATGCAGGACAGTGGTTCGAATCCCAGCATCCCATATGGTACCCTGAGCCAATTTCTAAGCGCATAGTCAGGAGTAACCCCTGAGCATCACCAGGTGTAGCCCAAAATCAAAGAATAAAAAAAAAAAAAATGCTAGAGAAATAGCAAAGCAGATAGGGCATTTGCCATACATGCAGCATGGCCGAGTTCAATTCCTAGCCACCCATATGATCCCCTCTGGTCCCCCAATTCTGCCAGGAGTGATTTCAGAGCACAGAGCCAGAAGTAACCCCTACTTCCTGGTTATGGTCCCAAAACAAAAACAAATAAGAAGGAAAGATATTTTAAAAAATTGGGTAACTAATGTCCACAGCCCTCTCACACAGATTGTGATTAGCAACAATCACAGAGTTTATAAAAGCCAGACACTTAGCTGAAGCAATAGTATGGTGGGTAGGGTGCTTGCCTTGCACACAGTAGACCTGGGATCAATTCCAAGGTCTCCCAAGAGCCCCTGAGCACAGAGCCAGGAGTAAGCCCTGAACAATGCTGAGTGTGGTCCAAAAACAAACAAAAAAGGCCAGGTACCAAATTTCCGAAAGTCATGTAGTGTTCACTGTTCCAAAGTATTTCAAATGATCTATTTGCTAAACACCTGCCATAGATCTCTACAAGTTATCAGGTGCAGGGGTCAGAGAGTACAGCAAAAAGAGTGTTTGCCTTGCACTGCGTTGAGCCAGATTCAACCCCAGCATCCATATGACCAGCACCAGCAGAGCCCCGCCAGAAGTGATCCCTAACCATAGAGCCAGAAGCTTAAGCCTTGAGCACAGCCCAAATACCAGAAAGCAGAAAATTGTATATTTTTCTAGTCCAGTCTCATTATGTCTGGTCTTTACTTTTTTTTGACCATAAAATAAGATAAATGAATTAATTCTTTTGGACCAAAGAGGATCACATATCTTTCAGAGTAATATTTCAGGTCCAATAGTGATATTGAATCAGGGGCATTGCCACCACCAAAGTTGTCCTCCCTGCACCCGCGTTCCCAGCCTGCATCCCATATATCCCCTTTTGGAGGCGTTAGTGCATATAATTGGGCAGTCAATACCAAGTTAAAGAATGAATTTAATTTCAAATTTGTGGTAATTAAATCAATTCTATTTTTCAATAACCTACCATTCTTTCAAAAATGAAGTTTAATAAATGTATGTAAATGTTCTTTAACTAATGCTCTATTGGAGCAAAATTATAGTAGCTATCACAATGAATTTCTAATGGCTAGACTTATGCATGCTATTTTCTTAAAATAATGCCCCTCTTAACCTGTGACTATAATCACAAACAAAAGTGGTCCATAAATACTCCATGATTTAGTGTTGGCTTTATTTCAATTGAATATTTAAAATCTGAAAGATCTAAAGCTCACCCCAAGGTGACTTTGAACCTAAGAATTTAGAATATCAGTCACTATACATAGTTTTAAAGTTAGTCTCTGATGCATACAAAATAGACAACTTTATTTTGAAATCATGTAATACTTGTCTGAAGTGAGGCAGAAATCTCTGTACATCTAAGACTTCACTCGGTTTCCTAAAAGTTATCCACGTAGTTACCTCAACATTGTCACTGAGTTAACTCCTAATCAAACATCTGACTAACATCAAGATCTCCCATTACTTAAAAAGAAAGAAGGTACACTAACTCTTGGTAGAGAGGGGTCATTACTTAATAAAGGAACACTAACTCTTGGGATAGAGAGCCACATGCAGCAAGATAGTAAATGGCATTTCGCTCTAAGTGCCAAGAGTCCTTTAAAGAAACCTTTAAAACCAGACACAAAGTATGTAAAACCAAAGCCTGAAGGCGAAGAAGACACCAATATAAAAAATTCCTAGACCACAACGCGATTTCCAACGGAGGGACAGCCCCTAAGGTCCAGAGAGGGGTAGTGAACTGATCTGGAGTATGTATACTGGTGATGATCTGGGATATGTATACATATTTCAAAGCTTTCAATCAGTCTTAAAGAGAATGCTTCTCGGCCTTTTGCCTAAGATTAGATGTAGTCTTAAGAGACACCTCGCTCTCGACGGTCCCACAATCAGTCTGAAGAGACCGACCAAGCTCTCGCCCGACGGTTCCCAGCTACCCTGAAGTCACGACCGCATGAATGGGGACAACTCCACACATCAGCAGGTAAAGCCAAGCAGCCCAAGGTCACTCCAGCCCCGCCAACAGCAGCGGCGGAGCTCTCCCTAGGAAAATGAAAAAGTGCACTTCCCCGGACATTCCCCACTCCTGTTGCCCAAGCAGCGCCCATGCCTCGACACAGTCTTCCAGATCTGGGAGCCGGAGGCCGGCCGAGATTGGCGGCCTCCAGGCGGGCACAAACTCAGGAGGGTCGGTCAGCCAGCCAGCCAGCCATCAGCCCCGGGTCTGGGCCTTGGGCCTGGCCTTTCAGGAATCCCCCTCCAAACTCGGGGCGCCCGAAGCTGCTCCTGGAAGCGCCTGGAAAAGGAGCAATCTGTCGGGAGGGAGCTGCTCCCGGGCGGGCGCTGGGCGCTGGGCGCGGGCCAGAGGGCGGCCGAGTCGGGAGCCGGGTGTGTGTCCGGCGCGTCACGCCCGCCTGGCCGCCAGCTCCAGCCCCAGCCCCAGCCCCAGCCCCAGCTCCGAGGCCCGGAGCGAGAGCCGCGGCCGCCGAGGCACGCGCTGTCAGGTCGCCGCCCAGGCCCGAAGGAAGGGGAAGGGAGGGCAGAGCGCGGCGGGGCCCGGCCTGCTCGCCTGCCGCCGACCCGCTCCTCCCGCGCCCGCCGCGTCCTTACTTCATTGAGCTGGCGCTCCGCGGCCTCGCGCAAGGCCGGGTCGATGGTGCCCCGCAGGGCCTCGATAATGGTGTTGGGGTCCATCGCGGCGCGCAGGCGGGCGAACCCCGAGCTCGGCTTCGGCGGCGGCGGCGGCTGCTAGGCTGCTAGGCTGCGGCGGCGGCGGCGGCTGGGTCAAGGCACGGCGCCGCTCCCTGCGCACATGGACCCGCCGCGCTCCGCAGCGGCAACCGGCGCGAAAGGAAAGAGAAGCGCCAAGGCCCCGGATAGAACCTCTGCGCCTCGGCGTGGAGGCGGGAGGTGCCGCGGCCGCTTCCGGTCGGCGCGGCGCGGCGCGCCCGCCCCGCGGTGCATCCTGGGAAATGGAGTCCCGCGCGTGAGTCCTCGCTCTCGCCCACGTGGCTCTCTCGCTCGCTTGCACGCTTTCCACCGGCTTTTTCTACGGACGTGGCCTGCTTGGTGTAGCACACAAGGGGAAATGTTTTTAATTAAGCGCCTCCAAAAGGGGATATATGGGATGCAGGCTGGGAACGCGGGTGCAGGGAGGACAACTTTGGTGGTGGCAATGCCCCTGATTCAATGTCACTATTGGACCTGAAATATTACTCTGAAAGATATGTGATCCTCTTTGGTCCAAAAGAATTAATTCATTTATCTTATTTTATGGTCAAAAAAATAAAGACCAAAAAAAATAAATAAATAAAGACCAGACATAATGAGACTGGACTAGAAAAATATACAATTTTCTGCTTTCTGGTGATGGATATGGTATTGAAATGGTGTTTGCTTGAAAAAATATAATATGCAGTGTGCAAATCCTGACATCTCAATAAATGGTTACATTTCTTTTTAAAAAAAAATGTTGTTTTTTTAACCATCAATCACCAAGGTTTCACGCCATAGGCCGGTTGTTACTCTAAAAAGAATCTGATACTGTGTGGAATGTTATCGTCATCTATTGCTAGAAACTGAAAGAAACTAAAAATTTTTTTTTTTTTTTTTTTGGTTTTTGGGTCACACCTGGCAGTGCTCAGGGGTTATTCCTGGCTCCAGGCTCAGAAATTGCTCCTGGCAGGCACAGGGGACCATATGGGGCGCCGGGATTCGAACCGATGACCTCCTGCATGAAAGGCAAACGCCTTACCTCCATGCTATCTCTCCGGCCCCAGAAACTAAAATTTAAATGTAATCTGGGCAGGGGAGACAGGATAGGGGATTAGGAGATTTAAATTCAGATTCAAAATTTCTCAAAACCAACCCCAATTCCATCCTTAGAAGCCACTCAGACCTGATCCCTATAAACCCAGTTTGTGATCCCAAAACACAAACACAAAAAAACTTACACTCTTTGACTTTGTAAAAGCATTTAAGAAACTATCTTTTAGTTTTTGTTTCTGTTTCTTGTTTTGGGGCCACACCCAGTGAGTTCAGGGGTTAATCCTAGCTCTTCACTCAGAAATCGCTCCTGACAGGCTTTGGGGACCTTATCATGGGATGCCGGAATCTGAACCCTGGTCGGTCCAGGGTCAGCCGCGTGCAAGGATAAAGCCCTGCCATTGATCTATCGCTCCAGCCTCCCAGAAAGTATCTCTTAAAGGAAATTACTCAAAAGACAAATGATGTGTGGAAGGTATTTATCACATTACATATTACAGAAAACCAAATACTAATATCACAGCTTTCTATTTCTATTATGGCTGGAACTAAATTATCTCTAAATGCACAGTGAAAACATTTTTTTCTATTGCCATTCTTCTGGTTTGGGTTTTTGGGTTTTGGGTCATACATGTAGATGGTATTATACTTTTATGCCTTATTCACAAATGAAGCATCCAAAACTCAGGTAGGGCACTTGCCTTGCATGCTGCAGACCTAGGTTCCATCCCCAGAACCATGCATGATCCCCTGAGCCCCATCTGGAATAATATTTGTGCTTAGAGTCAGGAGTAAAACCTTAATATACAGTTTTGCCAATGGCCTAAAAAGAAAAAAAATTCAAAAAGACTCAGGTAGTTTCCTAAATTGTAATAGGGGATGGAGCGGTGGCGTAAGCAGTAAGGCATTTGCCTTGCCTGCGTTAACCTAGGATGGACCGCGGTTCAATCACCTGATGTCCCATATGGTCCCCCAAGCCAGGAGTAATTTCTTTTTTTTTTTTTTTTTTTGGTTTTTGGGCTACACCTGGCAGTGCTCAGGGGTTACTCCTGGCTATCTGCTCAGAAATAGCTCCTGGCAGGCACGGGGGACCATATGGTACACTGGGATTCGAACCAACCACCTTTGGTCCTGGATCGGCTGCTTGCAAGGCAAACGCCGCTGTGCTATCTCTCCGGGCCCAGGAGTAATTTCTGAGTACATAGCCAGGAGTAACCCCTGAGCATCACCGGGTATGGCCCAAAAATATATACTTATTTATAATATAGTAGTTAATTGTATTATTGTACAGATGCTCTTATGCTCAGTGATTGTTTCCTGGTTTTTCACTCATGAATTATTCCTAGCAATGCTCTAGGAATCACAGTTGTGTGGTGGTAGGGGGTTTGGAACTGGTTTTTCAGCTGCATGCAAGGAAAGTGCCCTATCCTGATAGAAACAGTTTAAGATATTTCTGAGGCCGAAGCAATAGCACAAGGTATTTATTTGCCTTGCAAGCGGCTGACCCTGGTTCCATCCCTTGCATCCCATATGGTCCCCTAAGCCTGCCAGGATGATTTCTGAGTATAGAGCCAGGAGTAACCCCTGAGTGCAGCCTGATGTGGACCAAAAAGAAACTGCTTAAGCTATTTCCTCTCTGGGGGTCAGAGAGATAATACATGGGTTTTATTTGTGGTCCCCCAGCATATTAGGCATTGCCCTGGAGGTCACCTGGTCCTGCAGAGCCTGAGCAGCCTTGCATCCTTGGTACCTAACAGTGAGTCACAGGCCCTACTTTGGCCTCCTAGGGAGTATGCCCCAGATCCCCAAATCCCTTTAGTAACACCTGAAAAAAAAAAAAAAAAAAAAAAACCCACACCCTGTGGCCTTCCAAGAAGATGTCACCAAAAGATAAAAAGGTCTCTGTCAGCTGTCTGTCTGTCTGTCTCTCTCTCTCTCTCCCTCTCTCTCCTCTCTCTCTCTCTCTCTCTCTCTCTCTCTCTCTCTCTCTCTCTCTCTCTCTCTCTCACACACACACACACACACACACACACACACACACACACACACACACACACACACACACACACCTCCCACCTTCCACAAGCCAAGACTCATGTAGAGAAGGCAGCCCAAATATCCTGGTAAGGGCACCCCTTGTGTCAACATACTGCTATGCCAGCATCAAGTTCTTTTGACCTTTGTGAAGAGGACAATAACACACTTTGTTTTCATTGTGAGTGTCAAAGCCAACAACATACACCAGATCAAACAGACTGTGAAAAAGCTCTTATGTCTAAAATTCATGTTGGGGGACCGGAGCAGTGGTGCTAGAGGTAAGGCGTCTGCCATGCAAGCACTAGCCTAGGACGGAACTCGGTTTGATTCCCCAGTATCCCAGATGGTCCCCCAGCCAGGAGCCATCTCTGAGCGCATAGCCAGGAGTAACCCCTGTGCATCACCGAGTGTGGCCCAAAAAACCAAAAACAAACAAACAAACAAAAAATTCATGTTGGGTTTTTTGTTTGTTTGTTTTTGGATATCTGGGCCACACCCTGTGATGCTCAGGGGTTACTCCTGGCTTGGGGAACTATATGGGATGCCAGGGGATCAAACCAAGGTCCGTCCTGGGTCAGCTACATGCAAGGCAAACTCCCTACCACTGCAGCATTGCTCTAACCCATCATGTTGGGTTTTTAAATGGTGAAATCAACAGAGAATATAACTCAAGAATACATCTGGGGCCCGAGAGATAGCACAGCGGCATTTGCCTTGCAAGCAGCCGATCCAGGACCAAAGGTGGTTGGTTCGAATCCTGGTGTCCCATATGGTCCCCCGTGCCTGCCAGGAGCTATTTCTGAGCAGACAGCCAGGAGTAACCGGGTGTGACCCAAAAACAAAACAAAAGAAACAAAACAAAAAACAGAAAGATCAACTAGCGACAATTAGTAAATCTCTGGCAATGATTTGATGACTTCATTGTGAGATATTATAACCTTCACAAATTTTCTTTTGCTGTACTTTCGTTTATTAATCTCATCACCACTTACCTATAAACAAGCGTTGTAAAGTATATTATTTTGTGCTTGCCAAGGAGGCAGGCTTGATAGTAGATGGAAATTTGGGGACAATGGTGGAGGGAATTTTATACTGATGGTGGTATTGGTGTTGGAACATAGAACGGCAAACACAAATGTATTATAAGCAACTATGTAAATCGTAGTGTTTAAATAAGAGAATAAAAATAAAAATTTAAATAGATAGGGATCCAGAGTTATAATACAGCAGGTAGGGCATTTGCCTAATATGCGATCAACCTGGGTTCGATCCCCTTAACCCTACCAGGAAAGGTTTCTGAGCATAGAGCCAGGAATAACCCTTGGGCGCCACTGGGTGTGGCCCCCAAACCAAAACCAAACAAACAAAAGAAATAAAAGAAACAAAGAAATATAGAAGTAGTTCCATGAGACTTTGCTAAATATTAGGATTTTTATCCACAGTGGAATGACAAAGACTGAGAATCCAGTAACCAGGAAATTATATAATAAGCATTTGTCAGAGGTCTAGTAAACTAGGATTTTCTTGAGCCAGCATCTAGCTAGTATTGCTATTAAGACAATTTTTGGGTTTTTTTTTTTGTTTGTTTGTTTTTTCAGGCCACACCCATTTGATGCTCAGGGGTTACTCCTGGCTAAGCGCTCAGAAATTGCCCCTGGTTGGGGCCGGGCGGTGGCGCTGGAGGTAAGGTGCCTGCCTTACCTGCGCTAGCCTAGGAGACGGACCGCGGTTCGATCCCCCGGCGTCCCATATGGTCCCCCAAGCCAGGAGCGACTTCTGAGCGCATAGCCAGGAGTAACCCCTGAGCGTTACCGGGTGTGGCCCAAAAACCAAAAAAAAAAAAAAAAAAAAAAAAAAAAAAAAAAAAAAAAAAAAAAAAAAGAAATTGCCCCTGGCTTGGGGGGCCCACATGGGACACCGGGGGATCGAACTGCAGTCCTTCCTTGGCTAATGCTTGCAAGGCAGACACCTTACCTCGAGCGCCACCTTGCCAACCGCTATTAAGACAATTTTTAAATAAATATGTAAAAATGGTAATAGTATTATGTTTTTTTAATAATAGAGTAAGGATAAAATGGTCATATGTCAAGCCAGGGACAAACCAGAGCACATGCTTTACATGTAGGATGCCTATACTCAATCCCTGGCAGTATATTGTCCCCCAAGTACCACCAGGGATGGCCCCAAAACCAAAAAAGGAAAACTATTCCTGTATTTCCCCCCTCCCATAGATATTTTTGGGGGTTGTTTTGGTTCTGGGCCACACCTAGCAATACATACTGCTAGGACTGATCATTGAGCACAGAATCAGAAAAAAGTCCTAAGCTAAAAGAAAAAAACATAGTCCTAAAACCAAAAGGGGTGTAGCCCCAAAACCCAAAATAAAAAGCAAGCAGAGGTATAAGGGCCTTGCAGACACTACCGTCATTCATTTTGCGCAACTATGGTCAACCACAGTGTGTGCTTAGCTATCACCCTTATGGTGAACCTGGGGCCAAGTCTCCTTCCAACTGTTAGCAAACAAATTTCTTTCCCCTCGTCTAGCTGGACTACAGAACTTTTGTGATTATGAAATGAACAGAAATAAAAGAAGACTAACAGAATTTTATTTTTACTTAGAGGAAGGAAAAGGCTCTTAAAACTCAAAACCAAATTACAGTACCAAAGTAAACATGGGAGAAAAACAAAAACAAAAAATGCCTCCAAACCAAAAATGTGTCTAAGTGAAAATATAACTTGCCATCAAAAGACTTAAAAAAAAATAAAGCTTCAGGAGAGATAACATGGAGGTAGTGTGTTTGCCTTGCATGCAGAAGGATGGTGGTTCGAATCCTGGCATCCCATATAGTCCCCAGAGCCTGCCAGGAGCAATTTCTGAGCGTAGAACCAGGAGTAACCCCTGAGCACTGCTGGGTGTAACCCAAAAACAAAAATAAATAAAGTAATAGACTCCATATTAAAAGCCAATAGATGGCAATGTTTGTAAAGATACCTACTCCAGCTAAAATCTACAAAGATTGGGGGGTTGAAAAAAAAAATCTAGGGGGCCGGGCGGTGGCGCCAAAGGTAAGGTGCCTGCCTTGCCTGCGCTAGCCTCGGACGGACCGCGGTTCGATCCCCCGGCGTCCCATAAGGTCCCCCAAGCCAGGAGCGACTTCTGAGCACATAGCCAGGAGTAACCCCTGAGCGTCACCGGGTGTGGCCCAAAAACCAAAAAAAAAAAGAAAAGAAAAGAAAAAAAAAATCTACAAAGATTGACAAAGAGTTATTAACAAGGCAGAGATATGGCACAGGAGGACAGAGTCTATCAGGACCTTCAGAGCTACAACCAAGTAATGGCCTTCAATACTCCACAATCAGGGAGGTGCAAACATAACTATAGTGCAATATTCCACACCATGACAAATGAAGTGTTAAAGTGTTACAACTGTGTGCAGCATCATCACAACAAACATGTGAAGTGAGGGCCAGTGAGATAGTACAGTGGAAAAGCTGTTTGCCTTGCAATGTGGCTAACCCAACTTCATCTTTGGCATCCCATTTAGTCTCAGGACACCAACAGAAGTGATTGCTGGCTGGTGAATGGCAGTGGTTTATCAGAACTTATTAAGTAATTAACTTATTAACGTTAGTATCACAAAAGTTGGTAATAAGTTATTAACTTATTAGCGTTAGTATCACTGCTCAATGTGACTGGCTTTTTTTTGTTTTGTTTTGTTTTTGTTTTTGGGCCACACCCAGTGTTGCTCAGGGGTTACTCCTGGCTGTCTGCTCAGAAATAGCTCCTGGCAGGCACGGGGACCATATGGGACACCGGGTTTTGAACCAACCACCTTTGGTGCTGGATCTGCTGCTTACAAGGCAAACGCCACCACTGTGCTATCTCTCCGGGCCCTTGACTGGTTTAAAAATAAAAAGGAGTGATCCCTGAGTACAGTGCCAGGACTAAGTCCTGAGCATTTCTAGATGTGGCCCAAAACACAAAAACAAAAATCATAAGTATATTGAAAAGAAAAGG
The DNA here is from genome assembly GCF_024139225.1 of Suncus etruscus. Lineage (NCBI taxonomy): Eukaryota > Metazoa > Chordata > Mammalia > Eulipotyphla > Soricidae > Suncus > Suncus etruscus. The sequence goes on along the minus strand of NC_064856.1, from coordinate 59,127,698 downwards.
AGTCATTCACAGGAGTGGAATGAGGCCGGTGGAAGGACCTTGGAATATTGGCAATATCCCTGACACTCAGAATATTGCAGGCCTGGGGCCGGACAGATAGCACAGTGGTAGGGCATTTACCTTGCATGGGGCCAACTCCTAGAATCCCATATGGACCCCTGAGCCTGCCAGGGGATATTTCTGATGGCAGAGCCAGGAGTGACGACCCAAAAACAAACAGACAAACAAACAAACAAACAAACAAAAGAACATTGTAAGCCTAAAACAAAAATTTGTTGAGGGAAAAAAGGGCTCCTAACCAGTGTAAAGAGGCCCAGGGGCCTCTCCTAGCAAAACTCAACAACTGTGACTACAGTTCAGTGCCAGGACTGGGAGATGCAGCTTTGAATAAGAAGATCTGCAGTGCTGGGGTCACAGGCCACTCCATCAGTGCTCAAGAGTCTCCAGCAATCCCCGTCCTTAAGGGATTGAACTGACAACCAATACATGCAACGAACATGAACATTAACCCCTGAACTCTCCCTCCTTCCTCAAGAAACTCTATTAACAACATTGTAATTCATGAATCTAAATAAAAAAAATCAGAGAAAAATTACTATAAAGTATATATGTGTAATCACTATAAATAAATGTCAATAAAAATTCATAGTACTTGGGGCCAAAGAGATAGCACAATGATAGAGCGTTTGCTTTGCATGCAGCCGATCCAGGACAGACAGTGGTCAAATCCCACCATCCCATATGATCCCCCGAGCCTGCCAGGAGTGATTTCTGAGCGCAGAGCCAAGAGTAACCCCTGCGACCCTCCGGGTGTGACCCCACCAAAGAATATATCCATGGAGCCAGAAAGATTGCTGTTTGAATGCAGGAGATCCAAGTTCAATTCCCAATATCACATGGTTCACCAGTCACTCTAGGAATGACCCTTAAGCACAGAGGCAAATGTAGACCCTGAGCACCATTGAGTATGGGTTCAAACCAAACCAAAACTTTAAAAAGTATGAAAAAATAAGACAGAGGCCATAGTACAGTAAGTAGGGCATTTGCCTTGCATGATGTCAACCCAAGTTTGATTGATCTCCAGCATCCAATATGGTCCCCTGAGAACTTGCCAAGAACAATTACAAAGTGCAGAGCCAGACAACACTCTCCAAACAAGTGGAAGCAGAGATAAACAGATGGGACTACATTAAGCTGAGAAGCTTCTGCACCTCAAAGGAAATAGTGCCTAGGATTCAAAAGCCACCAACTGAATGGGAGAAACTATTCACCCAATACCCATCAGATAAGGGGCTAATATCCAAAATATATAAGGCACTTTACAAGAAGAAACATCTAACCCCATCAAAAAATGGGAAGAAAAAATGAACAGACACTTTCTCAAAGAAGAAATACAAATGGCCAAAAGGTACCAAATCCAAACAATTATAAGGTACCATCTCAAGCCATAGAGACTAGCACACATCACCAAGGGCAAGAACAATCACAAAGAACAAGAAAAGTGCTGGCAGGGATGTGGAGAGAAAGGAACTCTCATTCACTTCTGGTGGGAATGCCGTCTAGTCCAGCCTTTATGAAAAAAAAAAAAAAAAGGAGAATTCTCAAGAAACTGGACATTGAGCTCCCATATAATCCAGCTTAACCCCTAGAATATTTCCTAGGAACACAAAAATACAATTAAAAATGCCCTTCTCATACCTATATTCATTGCAGCGCTATTTACAATAGCCAGAATCTAGAAACGGCCAATATGACCTTCAACAGATGAATGACTAAAGAAACTATGGGGCCCGGAGAGATAGCACAGCGGCGTTTGCCTTGCAAGCAGCCGATCCAGGACCAAAGGTGGTTGGTTCGAATCCCGGTGTCCCATATGGTCCCCGGTGCCTACCAGGAGCTATTTCTGAGCAGAGAGCCAGGAGTAACCCCTGAGCATCGCCAGGTGTGACCCAAAAACAAAAACAAAACAAAAACAAAAACAAAAAAAAAACTATAGTACATATACACAATGGAATAATATGCAGCTGTCAGGAAAGATGAAGTCATGAATTCTTCCTATACATGGATGTATATGGAATCTATTATGCTGAGTGAAATAAGTCAGAGGGAGAGAGATGGACGCAGAAGGGGCCGGAGAGATAGCACGGAAGTAAGGCATTTGCCTTTCATGCAGAAGGACGGTAGTTCAAATCCCAGCATCCCATATGGTCCCCTGTCCCTGCCAGGGGCGACTTCTGAGCATAGAGCCAGGAGTAACCCCTGAGCACTGTCAGGTGTGACCTAAAAACCCAGCAGTGCTCAGGGGTTATTCCTGGCTCCATGCTCAGAAATTTCTCCTAGCAGGCACGGGGGACCATATGGGATGCCGGGATTCAAACCAATGACCTTCTGCATGAAAGGCAAACGCCTTACCTCCATGCTATCTCTCCGGCCCTGCCAGGAGCAATTTCTGAGCGCATAGTCAGGAGTAACCCCTGAGCGTCACCGAGTGTGGCCCAAAAATAAAGAATTGTCAGAAGTAGGGCCCGGAGAGATAGCACAGCGGCGTTTGCCTGCAAACAGCCGATCCAGGACCAAAGGTGGTTGGTTCAAATCCTGGTGTCCCATATGGTCCCCCGTGCCTGCCAGGAACTATTTCTGAGCAGACAGCCAGGAGTAACCCCTGAGCACTGTCGGGTGTGACCCAAAAACCAAAAAAAAAAAAAAAAGAATTGTCAGAAGTAAATTCCTGAATGCAGAGATGTACAATCAGGACTTAAGCCTTGAGCATAACCAAAAACAAAAACAGGCTCAGGGGACCACATAAGATACCAAGGATCAAACCTCAGTAGGCCATGTACAAAGCAAACTCCTTACCCACTGTGCTATTGCTTCGGCCCCTGTGATGCATCTTTTAAAAATCAAATTTTTTGTCCCCTGACCCCCCAAAAAAGCAAAAAAAATTAAAATAAAAAGCATCACATAGTTGGCGTAGTTGAATATAAAACATTTGTTTCCATATAACTTTGAAAGCAAAGTTATTATTTAAAAAAATAGAAAGAAAAAAGAAAAATAGAAAGAGGGTCTGGAGAGATAGCATGGAGGTAGGGTGTTTGCCTTGCATGCAGAAGAACCGTAGTTCAAATCCCGGCATCCCACATGGTCCCCCGAGCCTGCCAGGAGCGATTTCTGAGCGTAGAGCCAGGAGATACCCCTGATCGCTGCAGGGTGTGACCCAAAAACAATAAACAAACAAACAAACAAAAAAGTTAAAGACAGGCCAGAGAAGGTACAGAAGATAGGGAGCTTGCATTGTATGACCACCCTGGGTTTGACCCTCAGCACTACACATGGTTCCCCCAAACCCTCCCAGGAGTAACCCCTGAGCACAGAAGTAGAAGTAAGTCATAAGCATTACCAGTAATAGTCCCAGAACAATCAAATAAGTGATCTTAAAAGGATAAACTGCTTCATCTTGAACTAAGAAAGAAACCCTGAGAGGGACTTGAGATATAGTACAGTCTGACCTGGGTTAGATCCCCAATTCCACATGTGGAAGGAAGGAAGGAAGGAAGGAAGGAAGGAAGGAAGGAAGGAAGGAAGGAAGGGAGGGAGGGAGGGAGGGAGGGAGGGAGGGAGGGAGGGAGGGAGGGAGGGAGGAAGGAAGGAAGAAGAAAATAGAGGGGGCCAGAGAGATAGCACAGAAGTAGGGCATTTGCATTGCACAAGGCCAATCCAGGACCGATGGTGATTCAATTCTTGGCATCCATATGGTCCCCTATGCCTGCCAGGAGCGATTTCTGAGCCCAGAGGCAAGAGCGTTGCTGAGTGTGACCCCCCCAAAAAAAATAGAAAGAAAAATGAAAAAAGGAAGAAAGAAAATTCATAAACAGGAAAAACGAAGTACAGTAGCAAGCACATCTGTGAAAATTATTGAATCTCCAACGAAGTCATTAGTACAGAAGGTTTAGTACATTCTTGTTAGCTGTCCATTCTGTTGAACTGTTGTCTTCCTATAGGGGTGACAGCATCAAACAAATGAAGTTGTCCAGAAAGTAAAGCCCTATTACTGATACTGCAACTTTTAGGGGTATGTAGTCAGCTGCCAGGCCTCCTGAAAGAAGGAAAATAGGGGTGGGGGGCAGTGCCTGCACTTGCTCCAAAAAGCCTTGGTGATATCTACCAAATACTAGCATACCTGAAGTTTGGTCAGATTTGTGTCCCTGAAGAGAACTGTAGAGAGGTGCTAATGCAGGACCATAGGCAAATAGTGATTTTGGATCATGAATGCAACAGGCATGGCTTTGGCAGGGTGGGGGCTTGGTCCACACTCTCCTACTGACATGACCAGCTTTCTGCTGCAAAGTTGGTGTACACATGATTTTTCACAGCTTGATTTACATCTTTTTTGGGGGGGGGCCACACCTGGCGCTGCCCAGGGGTTACTCCTGGCTGTCTGCTCAGAAATAGCTCCTGGCAGACACGGGGGACCATATGGGACACTGGGATTCGAACCAACCACCTTTGGTCCTGGATCAGCTGCTTGCAAGGCAAACACGGCTGTGCTATCTCTCCGGGCCCTTGATTTACATCTCTCTTTTTTTTGTTTTGTTTTGTTTTTTTGGGGGGTGGGTCACACCCGGTGGTGTTCAGGGGTTCCTCCTGGCTCTGCACTCAGAAATCACTCCTGGTACGGGGACCATATAGGGATTCTGGGATTCAAACCACTCTTTGTCCTGAATCTGCTGCTTGCAAGGCAAACGCCCTACCACTGTGCTTATCTCTCTGGTCCTGGTTTACATCTCTTTTGAGGGAAGAATGAGTCCTTGGTGATGGCCCGATGCGAACCATGTTTCAATTAACTCAACTCTTTCTGGGATTCCAGAAGGAACGAGAGAGAGAAAGAGAGAGAGAGAGAAAGGTAGGTGGGTGATGGGTGGATAGGAAGGAAGGAAAGAAAAAATGTAAGGCTAGAGGCACAGAAGGAAAGATAGAAGCATATATATAAAAACTATATAGTTTCAAGTTCAGGAGAACTTTTCAGATGATTCTATGCCGTCATTTCTGAATTTAGGGGAGGAGAAAGTGATACTAAATATAGTTTAGTAACTAAATATAGTTAAGGTTAAAAACATTGCAGGAGTGGCCAGAGTGATACCACAGTGGGAAAGGCATTTGCCTTGCATGTGGCCTACCCAGGTTCAATCCCTGGCATCCCAAATGGTCCCCCATGCCTGTCAGGAGTGATTTCTGAGCACAGAGTCAGGAGAAACCCCTGAGTGCTGCCAGGGTGTGGCCCAAACACAAACAAAAGAAAAAAATGCACTTCAAGTTTTAAGTTCAATACTTGGCATAACATTAATGTTGAGAATATATTTATTTTTTTATCATCATCTTCTTCATCATGGTTATTTTTTTTTTGGTGGGGGGGGCCACACCCGGCGATGCTCAGGGTTTACTCCTGGCTATCTGCTCAGAAATAGCTCCTGGCAGGCATGGGGAACCATATGGGACACCAGGATTCAAACCAACCACCTTTGGTCCTGGATCAGCTGCTTGCAAGGCTATCTCTCCGGGCCCATCATCATGGTTATTATTAAAACTATGCAATCACCTGTACTGTAGAAAGATCACAGTAGTAGTAATTTCAGGGTTGACTTAGGAGTAAGATTAAGATAAGTCAGATAAAAATGAGTTGCAGGGGCTGAAGTGATGGTACAGTGGATAGGGTATTTGCTTTGCATGAAGTCAACCTGGTTTCGATCCCTGGCATCCCATATGGTCCCCTGAGCCCACCAAGAGTGATTCCTGAGCACAGAGCCAGAAAATATCCTCCACATACCAGGTGTGCTCACACCTAAAATAGTGAGTCACAGTGGTCTAGGGGAGAAAAACTAGGGATCTAAGTGTTGTTGGAGGGCCCGAGAACTTAAGAACTTGATGGGGCCAAAGAGATAGTATAGAGCTAGGGCATTTGCCTTGCATGCAGAAGAACGGTGGTTCGAATCCCGACATCCCATATGGTCCCCCAAGCCTGCCAGGAGCGATTTCTGAGCGTAGAGCCAGGAATAGTTCCTGAGCGCTGCTGGGTGTGACTCAAAAATCAAAACCAAAAAAAAAAAAAAGAACTTGAGGAACTAAAATTTATGGTCTTTCATATTTTTCTCATGGATCACTTAGTCTCTAGCTGTAGTGATCATCGGTGCTGTGCAATCTTGAGCCATTTTCATGCAGGTTAAGTAAAATTTGACAGCACCTCATTTCAGTTATGCAATTTACCACTTTGATTACACCTCTTAGAATCCTGTGGACATCTGCTTGTATTTACACATGTATAACCCAGAAGTAGCCAGGCAGGTTTAAGCCTGTGGAGAGCTTTAACCAATAAGAAAAAAAATAAACAAACAAATTTTCTCCCTCTTTTCTCATTAGTGGATGATCTGGTATACATTTCAAATAATTCCTAAGGTGGGCCAGAGTGGTGGCGCTAGAGGTAAGGCATCTGCCTTGCAAGTGCTAGCCTCGGACAGACCGCAGTTCGATCCCCTGGCATCCTATATGGTTTCCCCAAGGCAGGAGCAATTTCTGAGTGCATAGCCAGGAGTAACCCCTGAGCTTCAATGGGTGTGGCCCAAAACCAAAAAAGTAAATAAATAAATAAATAATTCCTAAGGTGGCCTTCCACCCAATGTTCTAGAACAGTGAATAACTCTAGTGTGTGTGTGTGTGTGTGTGTGTGTGGGCTTGGGACACATTCAAAGGTAGTCTTGGTACTATCCCAGTTTCTGTCAAGGAGTCAAACTTGGCAATGTTCAGGGGACCACACATATGTGGTGTTAGGGATAGAACTGGGATCAATCACATGTAAGAAAAGAACCCTATGGGGCCGGGCGGTGGCGCTAAAGGTAAGGTGCCTGCCTTGCCTGCGCTAGCCTCGGACGGACCGCGGTTCGATCCCCCGGTGTCCCATATGGTCCCCCAAGCCAGGAGCGACTTCTGAGCGCATAGCCAGGAGTAACCCCTGAGTGTCACCGGGTGTGGCCCAAAAACAAAAAAAAAAAAAAAAAAAGAAAAGAACCCTATCCCTATATGCTCTCTGTACTATCTCTCTAATCCCCATAGTCCATCTTTATATTCATTTCATTTTTCTTTTATTTTATATTTTTATTCTTGGTACACCCTGGAAGTGCTTAGGACTTACTCTGGCTCTGCACTTAGGTATAACTCCCAGAGTACTCGAGGGACTAAAAGTGATGCCAGGGATTGAGCCCAAATAGGCCACATGCAAGGCAAGCATCCTATCTGCTATACAATTACTCTGACACCTCATTTCACTTTTTTTTTTTTTTTGCATCCTGATACCCACATCTATTCTCTGGAATCACACACTAAAATAATATTTTTACGGGGTCAGAGAGATAACATGGAGGTAGCACATTTGCCTTGCATGCAGAAGAACAATGGTCTGAATCCCAGCATCCCCGAGCCTGCCAGGAGTGAATCGTGAATCCTGAGCATAGAGCCAGGAGTAACCTCTGAGTGCTGCCAGTGTGACCCAAAAAACAAATATATATATTACATAAAATAGTCTTTTTTTTTTTTTTTTTTTGGTTTTTCAGGGCCACACCTGTTTGATGCTCAGGGGATACTCCTGGCTAAGCGCTCAGAAATTGTCCCTGGCTTGGGGGGACCATATGGGACGCCGGGAGATCGAACCGAGGTCTCGATCTTTCCTTGGCTAGCACTTGCAAGGCAGACACCTTACCTCTAGCGCCACCTCGCCAGCCCCACATAAAATAGTCTTAAAAGGTTAGAGCAATAGTACAGCAGGCAGGACACTTTCCTCAAACAGGCAGACCTGGATTCAATCCCCAGCACCACATATGGTCCCCCAAGCCTGCCAGGAGTGATCTCTTGAGTGCAAAGCTAGGAGAAAACCCTGGGTACTGCCAGGTGTGCCTCTGGCCCCAAATCAAACAAAAAGGGGCCAGAGAGATAGATAGCACAGTAGTTGGTGTGTATGCCTTTCACACAACAGATCCAGGATGGACTGTGGGTTGAATCCCAGCATGCCTTATGGTCCCCCAAGCCTGCCAGGAGTGATTTCTGAGGCTCAAAAGATAGTACAGGGGCAGGAGCGGTGGCGCAAGCGGTGGGGCATTTGCCTTGAATGTGCTAACCTAGGACAGACTGTGATTCAATCCCCCGGCGTCCCATATGGCCCCCAAGCCAGGATCAATTTCTGAGTGCATAGCCAGGAGTAACCCCTGAGAGTCACCAAGTGTGGTCCAAAAAAAAAAGAAAGAAAGAAAAAGTACAGCTGGTAGGGCACTTGCGTGGTAGGGCACTTGCCTGGCAGGTAGGGTGTTTGCCTTGCATGCAGCTGACTCAGATTCAATCTCCCGCATCTCATATGGTCTCCTGAACCTACCAGAAGTGATTTCTGAGCACAGAGCCAGGAGTAACTCCTAATTGTCACTGAGTGTGGCCCAAAAACAAAAACAAAAAGAAAGAAAAGAAGAAATTACACCAAAGAATGTGGATGATGTATCCTAACAGAAACCAAAGAGTGCCTTTATGTGAGTGTGTGTGTGTGTGTGTGTGTGTGTGTGTGTGTCTGTGTCTGTGTCTGTGTGTGTGTATTTGGGGCCACACTTTGTGGTTTCAGGGGTTACTCTTGGCTCAGTGCTCAGGAATCATTCCTGGCAGCTTGGGGGACCATATGGGATGAAGGAGATCAAACCTGAGTTGGTTGCATGCAAGTCAAACACCTTACCCACTGTACTATTGCTCCACCTGGCTCCTTAGGGAGGGTTTGGGTGGGGACTTTGAACTTCCAGCCTCCCAGCTCTTGAAGGATTTCTTTCCTCCCTGGGAGCCAGGAATCTCTGCCAGCATGGGGTTCGGCAGGCCTCTGCCATACCAATGGTCTTCTTAACCAGGCCTGGGGGGGTGCTAGGACTTGGGTGACCCCAGCACCCCTCTACCACCTTGCTCCGGAACTCCAGGGCTTCCCCTGGGCCACATGCCTGGGCAAGCCAGCGGAGGTGGGTCCCTTGGAGGAGCTTGAAGGTACCGTAGGCTTTCCCCCATTCCCCACCCGGCTCCTTAACTTGTGGGTGCTGAGAGTTGCTCGGTTGCACTAAAGCAGTCACTGGTAATTTCTTACAAGTCTATATGTTCAAAAATATATGTTCACAATATACATTAATAGTACTCCCTATCCCTGAATTACGTTTTTGTGTATGCAGAATGTCCATTTTGTACTCTGCCCTTTCGCATACCCCTACAAAATCTCATCTTTTTTTCTTTAACTCTCTCACCCCCTACCATCATTACTCCACATTTACCCTTTTTTTTTTTTTTTTTTTTTTTGGTTTTTGGGCCACACCCGGTGACGCTCAGGGGTTACTCCTGGCTATGCGCTCAGAAGTCACTCCTGGCTTGGGGGACCATATGGGACGCCGGGGGATCGAACCTCTGTCCGTCCTAGGATAGCGCAGGCAAGGCAGGCACCTTACCTCTAGCACCACCGCCCGGCCCCACATTTACCCTTTTTAACTTCCATACTGCAGAGTTCTAAGTCACAGACCAAAGTGGTGCACTGGAGTTAACACCCCCCACCCCAACTATTTTAAAAGGCATAAAATGGACACGTATGTCTTTTCAACATTATATTTGTGTTTTCTTTGACAGCTATAGCTCTTGCTGAATATTTTCTTATACAGTGATGATTTTTCCCATTTTTTTAATCTTTTCTTCTCTGTGAATTGTTCAATAGGGTTTTTTTTTTTCGGGCCACACCCATTTGATGCTCAGGGGTTACTCCTGGCTAAGCGCTCAGAAATTGCCCCTGGCTTGGGGGGACCATATGGGACACCTGGGGATCTAAATACAGTCCTTCCTTGGCTAGCGCTTGCAAGGCAGACAACTTACCTCTAGCGCCACCTTGCCGGCCCCTCAATAGGGAATTTGGTGAAAGAGTCCCACAGTTTAATGCTTATGTTTGAACCAAGTTACGGGTATTGTTGGACGTGTTCTTACACCCCCATATGCACCGATAATGCCACGTGGCTTTATTTCTTGTTTGCATAGGCACATTAAAATGGGAAAATACTATACATACAAATAAGATCTTATCTAATAGAGATGGGAACACACAAATCTTGTAGTACAATGGGACCTTACACCCTGAACATTGACATAATGACCTGACACAGGCCTCAGAAGAATGGGCATTCTCCATTCACCCCTGATCTAGGGATGCCATCTACGAAACATCCAAGGTTGTCTATAACATCACCTGGAAGCAATCCTCTACCAGGGAAGACCCTACCACTGCTCTAACATCGACCTACTCAAAAGAAACTTCCCTTAACACTGAAAAGACTTAACAACAACAACGACCTGCTTACTGGACAGGGCTTTCTGCATTGCCTTTTAATTGTGAGGTAAAACTAGAGGATGCTCCACACCAGTCTGACTTTAATGTAAGATATGCAGATTCCAAGATCTTTAATGCAGAAACCTGATGCCAACAATAGAGACTGCGTGAAAAATAAAACTGTATTGGCACTACAGACAATGACTTGGATTGAACAAACTAGTTTGCCTGGAGCCTAGAGTTGGGTTTATGCCAGGAAACTTCAGGGGTAGGGTCTTCTTGTATTTAGGCCAAGACTTTTCCTTTCCATGTCCCCCATGATTTGGTGGGCCTATGCAAACAATATTTGCCACTCTAACACCGTTTTTACTGTGCTCCTTTGACTCTAAACCTTAAAAAAAAAAACACTTAAACTTTTTATATTAATTTAAACTAATATGCATGTGCATGTAAATGTAAAAAAATACTATGCCTTCAATGTTTAAGGAGTCACATAAATTTCATTGTTTTAGATTGCTTTGTGTACTGCTAAGAAATGTTATAATGTACTACAATCTGGGGACTTGTGGACAAAGTAATTGTACATGGGTTCTGTTTTATTTTTCTTAATGTTCTTTGACTGTAAGTTCAAAATTTAGGCGTCAGCAAGGGGATTTCTTCTAAAAACTCTGTTTATGGGTGATTGTCCTTCCATTGTAACTTTACCTTGTCCTCTTTCTTTGCATCATTGTTCTCATAATTAAAAATTAAAAATTAAAAAAAAAAGAATCCTCAGCAGGGACCGGAGAGATAGCATGGAGGTGAGGCACTTGCCTTGCATGCAGAAGGACGATGGTTTGATTCCTGGAATCCCATATGGTCCCCTGAGCCTGCCCGGAGCCATTTCTGAGTGTAGCGCCATGAGTAACTAACCCCTGAGCACTGCTGGGTGTGACCCAAAAACCAAAAAAAAAAAAAAGAATCCTCAGCAGTGCTAGAGGTCACCAGAGTGGGGTTCAGGAACTCATGCAGTCTCAGGGATCAAACTTAAGAATCCTGCACACGGACCCGGAGAGATAGCACAGCGGTGCTTGCCTTGCAAGCAGCCGATCCAGGACCAAAGGTGGTTGGTTCGAATCCCCGGTGTCCCATATGGTCCCCCATGCCTGCCAGGAGCTATTTCTGAGCAGACAGCCAGGAGTAACCCCTGAGCAATGCCGGGTGTGGCCAAAAAAAAAGAATCCTGCACACACCAGGCATGCTTTCTAGCCCTCTGAACTATATCCCTAGCCCAGAGTGCATTTTAAGAACACTGTCAATAAGGTTAAAGAAGTGAGAATATACTGATATGAACTTTGTTGCCCAAAATTCAGAGTCAGTGTTTTGACAAAAATATCCCTAGAGTTGGTTGATATTCAGCTAAGGTAGGATCTTTCTGCCTTCCCTTTTCGTTATTGTGATGACTGAGAATACACAAATTCTTGTGTGTGGTGCTCAGCAGGGGTCATACACTTGATTACAGTGCTTGCCTCTGTATTGTCATGTTCACAGAGAGTTTGGACACTTTAGCTATGGTGCTCTAGAGAGGATACATGCACTATTGTATATGGCACTGTTGTAGTGCCAGGTGTCCCAGAGAGAAGAGCTACTAGATTGGATTCAGTGGGAAGGTGCCAGGGATTGAACTTCCAACCTGTCTTTTGAGGCAGGTGTTGTCACTGAGCTGTCCCCAGGGCCTCAAAGTAAAGCTCTTTTGAAGGTTTGACCAAAGGAACATATCAACACATCAATAGAGTCTCTAACAATTAAAGAGGCTATGATTCTGTAGAAAGTAAGAACTAAAAGCAGTTTGATTTAGTGGAAAAGCATCAGTATTCTTTTTTTTTTTTTAAGCATTAGTATTCTTTCATTGTCTTGCCCCAAGACTGATTTATTTCATTCTCCTGCAACTATATTTTAGTCTGCTAACTATATTTTAGTTCACAGTAACCTTGATCTCTTAAGATTCTGCTGAACATCACCCTGGTCAAATATACTAAAGATATCATACTAATTGGATTTGATGAACAAGAGTGAAAAATATCCCCCAATGCAAGAAAGAAAGAGCAGAAACAGAAAATTTGTGAGGATTTGGGATTTATTATATTTATTGCTAAAATGTTTCAAGATTCCATATTTCTTTTCTTTTTAAAAAATTTTAAACATTTACTTAGTTTATTGGGCCACACCCGGCAGACCTCGAGGGTTACTCCTGGCTCTGTGCTCAGAAATTGTTCCTGGCAGGCTCAGAAACCATGTGCGATACCAGGAATTGAACCCGGGTGCAAAGCGTTGGCCATGTGCAAGGCAAACTCCCTCCTGCTGTTGTATCACTCTGGCCCTATGGATCCCATATTTCTTTTCTTTTTTTCAAACTGAAGAAAACTTAATTCACCTATCAACAGCTCCAACTGACTGGTCAGTCATCTCTCCCAAGAGACAACCCCGCCCAAGGTCATAAATCGGATTATATAGGAAGGGCTATAGAAAGGTTCTAGCTTTTTGATCATCTTTAAAATGATTGCTGTTGTCTACGGTACCTTCCTACTGCTCCCTTGTATCCTTCCCCTAGGCTACCAGGTATGGCCAAGTAGCTTGGGGTAGTGTTAATAGAAATAGGCGGGGCCGGGCGGTGGCGCTGGAGGTAAGGTGCCTGCCTTGCCTGCGCTAGCCTTGGACGGACCGCGGTTCGATCCCCCGGCGTCCCATATGGTCCCCCAAGAAGCCAGGAGCAACTTCTGAGCGCATAGCCAGGAGTAACCCCTGAGCGTCACAGGGTGTGGCCCAAAAAAAAAAAAAGAAATAGGCTTGAGGAAAGCCTAACAGGTAGAATCTGATATTTCTGAGACATTTCTTTTTTTTTTTTTGGTTTTTTTTTTTTTTTGGTTTTTGGGCCACACCCGGCGGTGCTCAGGGGTTACTCCTGGCTGTCTGCTCAGAAATAGCTCCTGGCAGGCACAGAGGGCCATATGGGACACTGGGATTCGAACCAACCTGGATCGGCTGCTTGCAAGGCAAACATCGCTGTGCTATCTCCCCGGGCCCTCTGAGACATTTCTTAAAAGTTAAAGTAGGGGCCGGGCGGTGGCGCTGGAGGTAAGGTGCCTGCCTTACCTGCGCTAGCCTAGGAGACGGACCGCGGTTCGATCCCCCGGCGTCCCATATGGTCCCCCAAGCCAGGAGCGACTTCTGAGCGCATAGCCAGGAGTAACCCCAGTAACCCCTGAGCGTTACCGGGTGTGGCCCAAAAACCAAAAAAAAAAAAAAAAAAAAAAAAAAGTTAAAGTATAGGGGTTGTGGGGCCGGTGAGGTGGCGCTTAAGGTGTCTCCCTTGCAAGCGCTAGCCAAGGAAGGACTGTGGTTCGATCTCCCGGTGTCCCATATGGTCCCCCCAAGCCAAGGGCAATTTCTGAGTGCTTAGCCAGGAGTAACCCCTGAGCATCAAATGGGTGTGCCCCCTCCCCCCCAAAAAAAAAAAAGAATAGGAGTTGCAATAGCACAGCAGGGAGAGCGTTTGCCTTGCTGGTTCAATCTTTGTCATCCTTTCAAGCCTGCCAAGAGTGATTCCTGAGGCCCGAGAGATAGCACAGCAATAGGGCATTTGCCTTGCAGGCAGCTTATCCAGGACTGTCGGTGGTTCAAATCCTGGCATCCCATATGGTCCCTAGCCTGCCAGGGGTGATTTCTGAGTGCAGAGCCAGGAGTAACCCCTGAGCAATGCTCAGGTTGTTGGATGTGGCCCAACAACCACACAATCAATCAGTAAACAAATAAATAAAGTTTAAAAAAATAGAGTGATTCCTAAGTGCAGAGCCAAGAGTAATTCCTGAGTACAGCCCCCTCAAAAAAGTTAAGTGCTAGGTTTGACCCTCAGCACTACACATGGTTCCCCCAAACCCATCCAGGAGTAACCCCTGAGCACAGAAGTAGAAGTAAGTCATAAGCACTGCCAGGAATAGTCCCAGAACAATCAAGTAAGTGATCTTAAAAGAATAAACTGCTTCATCTTGAACTAAGAAAGAAACCCTGAGAGGGACTTGAGATATAGTACAGTCTGACCTGGGTTAGATCCCCAATTCACATGTGGTCCCCTGAGTATAGATAGAAAAGAAAAAGAGGGGAAAGGAAGGAAGGAAGGAAGGAAGGAAGGAAGGCAGGAAGGAAGGAAGGAAGGAAGGAAGGAAGGAAGGAAGGAAGGAAGGAAGGAAGGAAGGAAGGAAGGAAGGAAGGAAGGAAGGAAGGAAGGAAAGGAGGGAGGGAAGGTGGAAGGAAGGGAAGGAAGGAAGGAAGGGAAGGAAGGAGGGAGGGAGGAAGGAGGGAGGAAGGAAGGAAGGAAGGTAGGAAGAAAGGGAGGAAGAAAGGGAGGAAGGAAGGAAGGGAAGGAAGGAGGAAGGAAGGAAGGAAGGAGGGAGGGAGGGAGGGAGGAAGGAAGGAAGGAAGGAAGGAAGGAAGGAAGGAAGGAAGGAAGGAAGGAAGGAAGGAAGGAAGGAAGGAAGGAAGGAAGGAAGGAACAAAGAAAGAGGGCCAGAGAGAGCATAGATAGAGTGATAGGGCGTTTGTCTTGTACAGAGCCAATTAAACATCCCATATTCCATGTTCCTGAGCCTGACAGGAACAATTTCTTTGCTGTTTTTTTTTTTTTGGGGGGGTCACATCTGGCAGCACTCAGGGCTAACTCCTGGCTCTACACTTAGAAATCGCTCCTGGCAGGCTCAGGGGACCATATGGAATGCCGGGATTCGAACCACTGTCCTTCTGCATGCAAGGCAAATGCCTTTTCTCCATGCTATCTCTCCAGCCCCAGGAACAATTTCTGAGTTCAGAGCCAGAAGTAACCCCTGAGCACTGCCGGGTGTAGCCCCAGAACAAACAACAATAATAAAAACAAAACAAAAACAAAAAATGAAAAACAAAAAGAGAGAAGGAAGGAAGGAAGGAAGGAAGGAAGGAAGGAAGGAAGGAAGGAAGGAAGGAAGGAAGGAAGGAAGGAAGGAAGGAAGGAAGGAAGAACTTGGCAGATTTTTTTCTTTTTTTTTTTTTGGTTTTTGGGCCACACCCAGTGATGCTCAGGGGTTACTCCTGGCTATGCGCTCAGAAGTTGCTCCTGGCTTGGGGGACCATATGGGACACCGGGGGATCGAACCGCGGTCCGTCCAAGGCTAGCGCAGGCAAGGCAGGCACCTTACCTTTAGCGCCACCGCCCGGCCCCTTTTTTTGACTTTCTTTTTTTTTTTTTTTTTTTGGATTTTTTTCAATTATCAGAACAGAAAGAGGCTAGCAGTAGGGCACTTGTCTTACTCTGGGTTCAATTCCTTGCACCACCAAAAGAAAAAAAGAAAAAGAAAAGAAAAGTAGGTAGGAGATGGGGGAGAAAGAAAAACCAGCAATGTAGTTGGTAGAAGATGTTTACTATTGAATACTTAAAATAGAAGAGTATATCCTTAGACACCAGGTACAAGCTAGATCTCTTATTCAGCAAACATATTAAAATTTCAGTGTGAAAATCACGTTTGATTTCATAATATTATTGTTTTTTTGTTTTTTTTGTTTGTTTGTTTTTTGTTTTTGGGCCACACCCGGCAGTGCTCAGGGGTTCCTCCTGGCTGTCTGCTCAGAAATAGCTCCAGGCAGGCACGAGGGACCATATGGGACACCGGGATTCGAACCACCTTTGGTCCTGGATTGGCTGCTTGCAAGGCAAATGCCGCTGTGCTATCTCTCCAGGCCCATAATATTATTGTTTTATTTTCTTCTTATCTGTGCCACACCCAGCAATACTCAGATGCTCTTCCTCCCGTCTTGGTTGCTCCCAGCAGTGTTCACAAGAGCCTTGTAATGCTGAGGATCTAACTTGGCCTCCTACATGCAAAGTATGTGCTTATCTCCTTGAGCTATCTATCTTTCTGGCGCCCTAGCCTATGTTCTTAAACATAATTGACACCATTAGAGAATTAAGAGCTGAGAAATGGGGAGAAGATAGGCAACATTTTTTTTTTTTTTTTTTTTTTTTTTTTTTTTTTTGGTTTTTGGGTCACACCTGGCAGTGCTCAGGGGTTATTCCTGGCTCCAGGCTCAGAAATTGCTCCTGGCAGGCACAGGGGACCATATGGGGCGTCAGGATTCGAACCGATGACCTCCTGCATGAAAGGCAAACGCCTTACCTCCATGCTATCTCTCCGGCCCCGCAACATTTTTTTTCTTTCTTTCTTTCTTTTTTTTTTTTGTTTCTGGTTTTTGGGTCACACCGGCAGCACTCAGGGGTTACTCCTGGCTCCATGCTCAGAAAGTCACCCCTGGCAGGCACGGGGAACCGTATGGAATGCCGGGATTCAAACCACCATCCTTCTGCGTGAAAGGCCTTACCTCCATGCTATCTCTCCGGCCCCAATAGGCGACATCTTAATAGAAGGAATAGTAAATAATTAAGCATGTCTCTCTGCATAGCTCTTCAGTACAGAAAATTAAGAAGACATAGTTACTGTAGTTTTTTCAAGATACTCATGATCTAATAAAAATTATCATTTTGTTTTGTTTTGGGGTCATACCTGGCAGCGCTTAGGGGTTACTCCTGGCTCTGCACTCAGAAATTGCTCTTGGCAGGCACAGGAAAACATATGGGATGCTGGGGTTCGAACCACCGTCCCTCCTGGAATGGCTGCATGCAAGGCAAACGCCCTACTGCTGTGCTATCTCTCCAGCCCCTCCAAGAGTAATTTCTTAGTGCAGAGCTATGAGTGACTCCTGAGCATTGCCGGGTGTACCTCCCAAAAAAACAAACAAACCCTAAGAAGGCATACCCAGCCATACTCAGGGGTTACTCTGCAGTCAGAAATTACTCCTGGTGTCAAAGCGATAGCACAGCAGTAGGGCATTTCCTTGCACGCAGCTGACCTAGGTTAGATTTCCAGTATCCTATGTAGTTCCCCAATCCCGACAGGAGTGATTTCTGAGCACAGAGCCAGGAGTAACCTCTGACGCTTCTGGGTGTGGCCCAGAAACAAACAAACAAACAAACAAACTCTGAGCAGTGAAGAAGCTATTTCTTTTTTTATTTTGTTTTGAACCATAATTGTCCATTCTCAAGGCTTACTCCCTGCTCTGCACTCAAGGATCATTGCTAGTGGGCTAGGAATACCACATGGGCTTGTTCCCAGGCAGGTCCAGGGAACCATACAGGATGCTGGGGATAGTACCTGGGTTGAAAATGCAAGGTAAGCTCCCTGTCTGCTGTCCTATATTTCTAGCCCCAGAAGGAGCAATTTCTTGCAGTGAGATATAAAGGATAGGAAGAAGAGATAATATCTAAATTGAGTTTTTTGTTTATTTTTTGGGTCATACCAGGCTATATGAGGTCCTAATTCCAGCTCTGTGTTCTGGGGCCATAGATCATGCATTGTTGGAGACTGAACCCAATCCTCCTGCATGCACAGCATACATTATGCCTACTGAACATCTCTCCAGCTCCCTAAATTGGATTCTTTATATATAAAATTGAAATATGCACTAACAGGACTGTGAAGGCAGGTATGTTGTAAGCAGAATAAACAAAATATTCACAAAAATGAAACAGCATAATTTGGATAATGTGATAGTTCAGAATCTATGGCTGCAGAAGACCACATTACTTTAGGTGATAAAGATTTTTCAAGACTCAGTGAGAAAATAAAGATGACAGGAATCTCAATCACATAGAATTTAAACTTCACTGGGGTTTAAACTGGAAGGCTCAGAGGATCCAAGGTAACTCAAAGAATGAGATGCTTGTCTCCCTTTGTGAGTCTGTATGTAGGCATGGCACGCCATATCTACTGCTCTGCTCCTACTGCTATCACTTAGTATGTTTCTGCATACTCAAGCCTTGCCTGCCATCTTCTGCAGTACTAAAACTTTCAATTACAGTTTTTTTTTTAGTCTTCCTTTTAGTTTCTAACCCTGATATAACTATTTAATCTGTCACTCAAATTCTATCAGTACAGGAAAAAAATTTGATTAGGCTGATTTTCTTTTTTTTTTTTTTGGTTTTTGGGCCACACCCGTTTGACGCTCAGGGGTTACTCCTGGCTATGTGCTCAGAAATCGCCCCTGGCTTGGGGGGACCATATGGGACGCCGGGGGATCGAACCGCGGTCCTTCCTTGGCTAGCGCTTGCAAGGCAGACACCTTACCTCCAGCGCCACCTACCCGGCCCCGATTAGGCTGATTTTCATCATTCCTATTGAAGAAATATCTTGTGCACCTGAATAGATTATGTATGGACTAATCAATTAGATATGTCAATGAGGTATAACATACAGAACACGGGACTGGAGAGATACCATGGAGATAAAGCGTTTGCCTTGCATGCAGAAGGTCGGTGGTTCGAATCTCAGCATTTCATGTGGTCCCCTGAGCCTGCCAGGAGCAACTTCTGAGCATAGAGCCAGGAGTAACCCCTGAGCGTGACCAGGTGTGACCCAAAACCCAAAAAAGAAATAAAACAAAAACAAAAAACAAAAAAACATACAGAACAAAGATCTTAGAGCTGTGAGGGAGGAAGACTCAACTCCAATACTGGGGATATCAAGTAAAACAACCTGGTTGTGGCACTACAGAAAAATTCCTGGGGACAGAATGATAGCATGGAGGTAATGCGTTTGTCTTGCATGCAGAAGGTCGGTGGTTCGAATCCCGGCATCCCATATGGTTCCCCAAGCCTGCCAGGAGCGATTTCTGATCATAGAGCCAGGAGTAACCCCTTAGCGCTGCCGGGTGTGACCCAACAACCAAAAAGAAAAAAAAAAAAAAAAAAGAAAAGAAAAGAAAAATTCCTGGAAATGAGTAGGATGAGCCCAGAATATTTACCTTGGTTAAAATGATCAAACATGGGCCCGGAGAGATAGCACAACGGCGTTTGCCTTGCAAGCAGCCGATCCAGGACCAAAGGTGGTTGGTTCGAATCCCGGTGTCTCATATGGTCCCCCGTGCCTGCCAGGAACTATTTCTGAGCAGACAGCCAGGAGTAACCCCTGAGCACCGCTGGGTGTGGCCCAAAAACCAAAAAAAAAAAAAAAAAAAAAAACCTGTTTTTCTCTAGCACCTAGCATCTTGCATGTCTTAGTTTTTTCCTTAGTAAAAAGAATATAAAAAGAGGTGTTCAATCGTTCCACTGGGGCTTAAATACTCTACACTGAATTTTTGGACCTGCCCTGCTCTTCTCTACCCTTCCCTTTCTTTTCTCAATAAAGATTCTGCTGAGCCGGTGTGGGGTGGGGAGGAGGGACACTTGGGATATTGGTGATGGGAATGTTGCACTGGTGAAAGCGTTTTTTAATATATATATAAAAAATCAAGAGAAAAAATATCTCTATTAAAAAATTCTGCTGAACTCAACCATCTTTTTTTTGGGGGGAGTCCAGTGGAGAGAACTGATACCTAGCAATGTTCACGGGTTACTCCTGGCTCTGAATCAGGAGTAACTCCAGGAGTGCTCATGTGTGATATGCAGAAGATCAAATCCAGGCCAACCATGTTCAAGAAACACACCCTATCCTTTGTACTATCTTTCTGGCCCCTAAAATTGGTCTTGTCTCTGGTCCTCTGCCTCAGCTTTGACTGTCTGAGAATAAAAACCCAGTTGCATTATAACATGATCTCTGCGCCCCCTCCCCCCAAAAAAACCCTCAAAACCTGTATCTCATGCTTACTCCTTTCAAGCACAAGAGTAGAAATGAAAACAAAAATGAAAGAAGTGCAGGACTTGAAGGCCTATAGTTTGTTGTTTTTTTAGGTTGGTTTTTTTTTTTTTTTTTTTTTGGTCACATCCAGTAGTGTTCAGGAGTTTCTCCTGGTGATGCAATCAGAAATCACTTCTCACAGGCTTGAGGGACACTATAGGATGCCAGGATCAAACCCAAGTAGGCCGAAAGGTAAACACCCCAACCTACCAAGGTAAGCATCCCAACCTACTGGCAGTGCTATTCCCTCAGGTCCCAAGGTCTACTGTTTTAGTTTTGTTGTGGAGAGGGAGGGAAGCATATAAGACGTTTTGAGCACAGATCTAGAAGCTCTGAATATTGCTGGATGTGGTCCAACAACCCATCTAAGAAAACATTGAACCATATGCTAGAAATCGGTAAGACTATTTTGTTTGGAATTATACCTATGTTTAAGACTTACTCATGGTTCTGTGCTCAGGGATCACTCCTGGCAGTTGCTATGGGGTCCATAAGTGGTGTCTGGGCTAGAATCAGAGTTGGTTTTGAGCAAGGCAGCCCCTACCCTCTGTACTTCATTCTTTTTTTTTTGGTTTTTGGGCCACACCCGGTAACGCTCAGGGGTTACTCCTGGCTATGCGCTCAGAAGTTGCTCCTGGCTTGGGGGGCCATATGGGACACCGGGGGATAGAAACGCTAGTCCAAGGCTAGCGCAGGCAAGGCAGGCACCTTACCTTTAGCGCCACCGCCCGCCCCCTGTACTTCATTCTTGTGAGGAGGAGGAAGAAGAGGAGAAAGAAGAAAAGAAAGAGGAAGAAGAAGGGATTATTTGGTGTGGTTCAGTGGTTGAGCATACGTTTTTATGTATGTGAGACTAAATTTGAAGGAGGGAGGGAGGGAGGGAGGGAAGGAAGGAAAGAAGGAAGGAAGGAAGGAAGGAAGGAAGGAAGGAAGGAAGGAAGGAAGGAAGGAAGGAAGGAAGGAAGGAAGGAAGGAAGGAAGAAAGGGTACCACTATTTTTATTACTAAGGCCTGAAGTTTTTAATGGAGGCCAGTCTCTTAGCTCTTCAAAATCTCCCCAGGCGCAAGACACTGCAGACACTGCCCTGTGCTCTTCCCAAGGTCAGTATCTAGGAAGGAAACCTGGAGGTAGCAAGCCGCCAGGTAGCCGACGTCGCCTTGGGCCAACTTCGGGCTGCGCTCCCACCTCCGAGCAAAGAGCCAAGAGAGACGCCACTGAAGCCGGACTCCGCGGGGCCGAGACTGCCGCGAGCGCAGGCCGAGCGCGGTGGGCGGAGCGCCCAGGGGCCCTGCGGGCCTAGGCCGCCGACTGCCGCCTCGGGAACTCCCTGGCAGGCCCGCGCTGACTCAGAGCTTCCGGCCGCCCGGGCCCCGGCACTTCCCGCTGCCCTGGAGGGGCCCAAGCCAGGCCGGGCTCGCGCGTCACCGCTCCAGAACGCCACAGCCGCCCGGGCCGGGCGCGCCTCCCGCCGGGCAGCATTCCTGCGCCCGCCGCGTGACTCGCCGCTTCCGCCGCGGGCCCCGCCGGCCGCGGGGAGGAGGAGGCTCCTGGGACCCGGCTGGGAGTCCCGGACGCCGGTGCCTTGGCCTGGCACTGCTTTTCTCCGTCGACCCGCACCAGAAAAGATTCCCTAGCCCGCAGAGCAACAAGGGTGTCCGACTGCGGCCTAGATTTGGAGATGGCCTGCACCCCACCCCAGCCCCTAGTGCCCCCCACTCTGGTCTTTAGGCCCTCGGGCCTAGTTGAACATAGCTTGGGCGGCACCCGCACACTGGCACACACGCCCTGGTCATCGGGTCTGGGCGAATCTCACTTTGCACGATTTTTTTTTTAAATTATTTTTTTGTTTTTGGGTCACACCCGGCAGGGCTCAGGGGTTCCTCCTGACTCTATGCCCAGAAATCGCACCTGGCAGGCTCAGGGGACCATCTGGGATGCTGAGATTCGAACCACCTTTTGCATGCAAGGCAAACGGCCTATGTCCATGCTATCTCTCCAGCCCCACTTTGCATGGTTTTTAAACAGATCATGGGAACCCAGCAAATCTTAATTGTTTTTTTTTCCTTTTGAAATACTTTTTTTTGTTTGTTTGTTTGGCCTACACCAGGCGGTGCTCAGGGGTTATTCCTGCTTCTGCCCTCAGAAATCGCTCCTGGTTCGGGAGACCATATGGAATGCTGAGGATAGAACCCGGGTCTGTCTGGGTCGGCCACCTGCAAGGCAAACGCCCTACCGCCGTGCTATCTCTCCGGCCTTGACATACCTTTTCGAGGCAGCGCTTCCCCTCCATGCCACCGCAACCATGCAGGATTTCTTGCCTTCTCGGTGCGGAGTCGCCTAATGGCTACCTCTTCTAACTTGAGTTCCTGCTTCCCAACCAACTGTTGCAAAGTGACCCAGCACAATTTTGTTGCAAAATGTAACATCTGAGGCAGGAGAGATTGGGCCCTCACAAGGCCCTGGCTTCATGTTTGTCGGTGGTTGGCTAAAAGCAGAGAGTGAGTGAGGCAGACTCAAGAAAAGAATGCTTCCCATGGGGCTGAAGCGGTGGTGCAGCGGTAGGGCGTTTGCCTTGCACGCGTCTAACCTAGGACAGACCTTAGTTCGATCCCCTGGCGTCCCATATGGTCCCCCCCAAGCCAGGAGTGATTTCTCAGTGTGGAGCCAGGAGTAACCCTTGAGCGTCAACAGGTGTAGCTCAAAAACCAAAACAAACAAACAAAAACAAACAAAAAACAGAAACAGACAAGCAAAATTCAAGTTGAAAGAAGGACATGGGCTTGAAGAGCAAGACCAAAAATGGCTTTTGGAGGGGCCGGAGC
The DNA here is from genome assembly GCF_024139225.1 of Suncus etruscus. Taxonomy (NCBI): domain Eukaryota; kingdom Metazoa; phylum Chordata; class Mammalia; order Eulipotyphla; family Soricidae; genus Suncus; species Suncus etruscus. The sequence goes on along the minus strand of NC_064856.1, from coordinate 59,104,781 downwards.
CATAGCACAGCTGGTAGGGCTTTTGCCTTGCATGCGGCCAACCTGGGTTTGATCCGTGACATCCCATTTGGTCTCCCGAGCCTGCCAGGAGTGTTTTGCTGAGCGCAGAGGCAGTAGTAACCCCTGAGCACTGCTGTGTGTGGCCGAAAAACCCTAACAACAAACAGTTTAGAGAAGTATAAAGAGTGTGAGGAGAAAGAGAAAGAGTGAGATGTTTAAGAACAAGGGCTTCAGGCTTCTCCAAAGGGAGAGAGCTGAAAATATACATTTAAGGTTGAAAAGGGCCAGTCTCCAAGATAGAGAATGTCTGACTCTTTAGGGTTTTTTTTTTTTTTTTTTGGGGGGGGGGTTTAGTCACACCTGGCAGCGCTCAGGGCTTATTCCTTCCTTCCTGGCTCTGTGCTCAGAAATCGCTCCTGGAAGGCTTTGGGAACCATATGGGATGCCAGAGATTGAACCCGGGTCCATCCCGGGTTGGCCACATGCAAGGCAAACGCCCTACCACTGTGCTATTACTTCGGGCCTAGATTTGTGTTTTTTTTATATCTATTACTCCCTGGAGTTACAAAGTTGTTCATGACCAAGTTTCAGTCATATAATGTAAAACACCCTTCACCAGTGCATATATCCTACCACCAATTCCCCTGTTAGCTTTTAACTAGGAACATAAAAGAGAATTGTTGAGAAGTAACACATAGAATAGTATAGCACTAACTTCATTTTTGCGTATGTAAAGAGGATACATCTTTAGGGTTTTCTTTCTTTCTTTTTTTTTTTTTCTTTTTGGGTCACACCCGGCAGCACTCAGGGGTTACTTCTGGCTCTACACTCAGAAATCGCTCCTGGCAGGCTCAGGGGATTATATAGGATGCCGGGATTCGAACCACCAACCTTCTGCATGAAAGGTAAACGCCTTCCATGCTATCTTTCCGGCCCCTAGGGTTTTCTTTTTATGCACTATATTGTTTGTTTAACTTTGGGTCACACCCAGTGATACTCAGAGTTTTTACTCTTGGCTCTAGAATCAGAAATTATTCCTGAAGTGCCCTCTGACCACAAACAACAGTCTGAAATAGTGTTTCTGCTTCTTGGTTGTTTCTCAACCATTTTTCATATTCCAGAACATGACTGAGGATTCAGACATGCCCTCCACACTAAAAAGTATATTGAGGAGGATCAGAGGGACAACTAGTAGAAATATGCAGTTGGAAAGAAAATCCACGGAGAGATAGCACAGCAGCATTTGCCTTGCAAGCAGCTGGTCCAGGACCAAAGGTGGTTGGTTCGAATCCCGGTGGACCATATGGGGCGCTGGGATTTGAACCGATGACCTCCTGCATGAAAGGCAAACGCCTTACCTCCATGCTATCTTTCCAGCCCCCGCCAGGAGCCATTTCTGAGCAGACAGCCAGGAGTAACCCCCTGAGCACCACCGGGCGTGGCCCAAAAACCAAAAACCAAACAAACAAACAAACAAACAAAAACAGAAAGAAAATCCAAAAGACCCCTTGAGATCCAGAAATATAGTACAGTGGGTAAGGTGTTTGCCTTACATGTGGCCGACCTGGATTTAAGGTTTAATCCCCCACATTCTGTATAGTCTTGAGCCCTTCAAGAAGTAATTCCTGAGTACAGAGCCAAGACACAGCCCTGAGCATTGACTCAAATAAACCAGTGATTTCTGATTTCTCTCTCTCTCTCTCTCTCTCTCTCTCTCTCTCTCTCTCTCTCTCTCTCTCTCTCTCTCTCTCTCTCTCTCTCCCCCTCCCTCCCTCCCTCCCTCCCTCCCCTCCCCCCCAGAGGTTGAGCCACACTCAGTGGTGTTTAGGGATTACTCTTCTATTTACACTCAGGAATCACTTCTGGAAGGCTTGGAGGACCATATGTGATGCCTGGGATTGAACCTGGATTGATTGGTCGATTGCATGCAAGGCAAATCCCCTACCACTGTGTTATCATTCCAGTCCCATTAAGGACTACGTTTTTTTTGGGGGGGAGTCACACCCGTCGGTGCTCAGGGGTTACTCCTGGCTCCTGACTGTGCTCAGAAGTCACTCCTAGCAGCCACAGGGGACCATATGGGATGCCCGGATTTGAATCGGGGTCCATCCTGTGTTAACCACATGCAAGGCAAACACCTTACCACTGTGCTATCATTCCAGCCACTAAGGATTTTGTTTGTTTGTTTTCTGTTTTAGGGCCACAACCGGCAGCACTCAAGGGTTACTCCTTGCTCTGTGCTCAGAAATTGCTCCTGACAGGTTCAGGGGACCATATGGAACCCAGAGATTGAACCCGGTTTCATCCCTGGTTGGCCACATTCAAAGCAAGTGCCCTACTGCTGTGCTATCTATCACTCTGATCCATAAGAACTACTTTTTATGTTTGTTCTCAGACCACACCCTGTGGTACTCAGGGTTTACTTCTGGCTTTGCACTCAAGGATCACGCCTGGAAGGCTCAGCAATATGAAATGCTGGGCATTGTTCCCAGGTTGGCCATAAGCAAAGCCTACTGTACTGTACATTGCTCTGGCCCCATCTGGGCCTACTCTGGGCTCTATGATCAGGGAGCATTGCTGGCAATGGCCAGAAAATATATGTGTTGTGAATTAAATTGGAATTATTTCATTAAATTGGGGCTAAATTGGGATTAAATTGGGTTATCTACATGAAAGTAAGGCAGGCAGGTAAATAGGGAAGGGCTCTCCCATGACAATGAAGTCTTGAAAATAATATACAACTGGGCCCGGAGAGGATAGCACAGCGGCGTTTGCCTTGCAAGCAGCCAATCCAGGACCAAAGGTGGTTGGTTCGAATCCCGGTGTCCCATATGGTCCCCCGTGCCTGCCAGGAGGTATTTCTGAGCAGATAGCCAGGAGTAACCCCTGAGCAATGCCGGGTGTGGCCCAAAAACCAAAAAAAAAAAAAAAAAAAAAAAAAAAGTAATATACAACTAGTCTAAAAAAATGGCTAGTGCAAGGCTTAATGATATCTTTATCTGGTGCCAGAACAGATTCAGAGAAGACTGGACCACCCTCAGGAAGAAGCTCCAGAAGGAAGGAATGTCAAGAAATAAGATCATCTAATCCCACCCTAGCAATGGACTCTTCTCTAGGTAGAAAACCCCATGTGGGGCAGGTTGAGAGAAACCCTATATAGTCAACTTGGAACAAAGGAGACACACATATGTGTTCCCTGGGCCCATGTGTCCACATGTATTGCCTGTCACCATAGCTCCCCTCTTGAGCTGTGTACTTTCATACCTTAAATGTAATGTGTACTGGGGCAGAGGGCTTTTGGAGAAGCCCACTTTCTCTCTTGAATCCAATACTCTCTCTTTTTCTCTCTTTCTCCTCTTCCTCAAAATTTCCAAATAAAACCTGTTTTTACTTCACTGTTTGTTCCTCCTGAAATTCTTTTTTGTGAGGGAAGGCAATGAACCTAAAAGACCTGGGTAAGGTCTAGCACTGACTTTACTTTTCCTTGCTAGGGCTCACAGTCCTAGATCTTTCTGTTTCCCCAGGTGGTAGAGATGAGTAGAGAGAAAGTGACAAGTTCATTTCTTGGGTGGTGCCGTTCTCCTCCTACTTCACATAAGTCACTCACCAGCATCAAAAGGCCAGCTCCTGGGCTGGAGCAATAGCACAGTGGTAGGGTGTTTGCTTTGCACATGGCCAACCTAGATTTGATCCGCTGCATCCCATATAGTTTTTACCAAGCCTGCCAGGAGTAATTTCTGAATACAGAGCTAGGAGTAACCCCCTGAGCACCACAAGGTGTGGCCCAAAGTCAAATACCGAAAAGGTCAGCTCCTTAATCCTTGTACTATCTCTCCATCCCCCCAGGTTAATTCTTGGTTGATTAAATTTTCTTCCTTTAGAAACACCATTTCGGGCCCGGAGAGATAGCACAGCGGTGTTTGCCTTACAAACAGCCGATCCAGGACCTAATGAGGTTGGTTCAAATTCTGGTGTCCCATATGGTCCCCCCGTGCCTGCCAGGAGCTATTTCTGAGCAGACAGCCAGGAGTAACCCCTGAGCACCGCCAGGTGTGGCCCCAAAACCAAAAAAAAAAAAAAAAAAAAAGAAACACCATTTTGGGGCCGGAGAGAGAGAGCATAGTGGTAGGGCGTTTGCCTTGCAAGCAGCCGACCCAGGACCAACGGTGGTTCAAATCCTGGCATCTCACATGGTCCCCAAAAGTGACTGTAGAAACACCTTTTAAAAATATTCAAACTTTTTTTTTTTTTTTTTTTTTTTCGGTTTTTGGGTCACACCCGGCAGTGCTCAGGGGTTATTCCTGGCTCCAGACTCAGAAATTGCTCCTGGCAGGCACGGGGGACCATATGGGACGCCGGGATTCAAACCGATGACCTCCTGCATGAAAGGCAAACACCTTACCTCCATGCTATCTCTCCGGCCCCTCAAACTTTTTTTTTATTACATTAAGTATTCAGGGCCTGAGAGATAGCACAGCAGTGGGGCGTTTGCCTTGCACGCAGCTGATCCAGGATAGACGGTGGTTCGAATCCCGGCATCCCATATGGTCTCCTGAGCCTGCCAGGAGTGATTTCTGAGCGCAGAGCCAGGAAACCCCTGAATGCCGCCGGGTGTGACCCCCCAAAAAAAGTATTAAAAATATTCAAACTGTTCTGTTCTTTTTTTTTTTTTTTTTTTTTTTTTTTTTTTTGGTTTTTGGGCCACACCCTGTGACGCTCAGGGGTTACTCCTGGCTATGCGCTCAGAAGTTGCTCCTGGCTTCTTGGGGGACCATATGGGACGCCGGGGGATCGAACCGCGGTCCGTCCTAGGTTAGCGCAGGCAAGGCAGGCACCTTACCTCCAGCGCCACCGCCCGGCCCCGTGTTCTGTTCTATTATATACATCACCTGTTTCTATTTCTTTGTTTTTGAAAAAAATTTTGTTTATTTTTAAGTCACACCTGGCAATGCTCAGAAGTTATTCTTGGTTCTGCACCAAGGAAACATTTGTACTTGGGGGACTATAGAATGTTGGGAATAGAATCTGGATTGGCTGCCTGCGAGGCAAGTATCCTGCTCTCTATACTAGCTCCAGCTCCATTGTGTCTTATTTCAAAGGCTCTATTCCCTGAGAACAGAATTAAAGTCAGATTTCTCAACACAACCCCAGGCCAGATCTGATAACAGCTAACTTCTGCAGCACTATCTTTTTCATATATTTTCTGTACTCCAGCTCTGTTGATATTTGATAAGCTCCCATTGATAGCTAAACATATTTTCACTTTTTTTTTTTTTGCTTGTTTGTTGGTATTTTTTTCGGTTACACCCAGTTATATTCTGTGCTTACTCCTGTATCATTTTTAGTGGTGTTAGAAGAGGGTGGAATAACCCCTGAGTGTTGCCAGGTGTGACACCCCCCCCCCCAAAAAAAAAGCCAAAAAAAAATGCTATGCCTTCAATGTTAAAGGAGTTACATAAATTTTGTGGCTTTAGATTGCTTTGTGTACTGCTAAGAAACGTTATAATGTACTACAATCTGGGGTCTTGAGAGACAAAGTAATTGTGCATGGGTTTTTTTTTTTTTTCTTAATGCTCTTTGGCTGAAAGTTCAAAATTAAGGTGTCAGCAAGGGGATTTCTTCTGAGAATTCTGTTTATGTGTGATTGTCTTCCCACTGTAACTTTACTTTGTCCTCTTTTTTACATCTTTGATCTCATAATAAAAAAATTAAAAAATAAATTCTGGATGGGAGGCCTGGAAAGATAACACAGTGGTAGAGCATTTACCTTACACACAGCCAATTCAAGAAAGACGGTGATGGAATCCCGGCACCCCATATGGTCCCCCGTGCCGGCCAGGAGCGACATCTGAGGGCAGAACCAGAAATAAACCTTGAGTCCTGCCAGGTATGACCCAAAAACAAACAAACAAAAAAAAATCTGAATGGGCTGGAGCAATAGCACAAAGGGTAGGGCCCTTTCCTTGCATGCAGCCGAGCCAGATTCAATCCCCAGCATCCCTCAGGAGTGATTTCTGAGTACAGAGCCAGGAATAATTCCTAAGCATTGCCAGGTGCCCCCCCCCAAAAAAAGTGGTTGTTTAAAATAAAATAAAATATAAAACAACTCTGGGATGCTCTTCTTTCCTATCTCTACTCATCAAGAATTCTATTTTGAGGGGGCTGGAGTGATAACACAGTGGTAGGGCATTTGCCTTGTGTGCTGCCAACCTGAGATGGACCCAGGTTTGATCCCGGCCTCCCAAATTGTCCCCCAAGCCTACCAGGAGTGATTTCTGAGCACAGAGCCAGAGTAACCCCTGAGCACCACTGGGTGTGGCCCCAAACAACAACAACAACAACAACAACAACAAAAATTACAAACAAAAGGGAATTCTATTTTGAGAACTGGATAGGAAAGAGAAGAATGGTTGGATGAAGGGGCTGGAATGATAGCACAACAGCAGGGTGTTTTCCTAGCACATGGCCAATACAGGACGGACCCTGGTTTAAATCCCAGCATCCCATATGGCCCCCCGAGCCTGCCAGGAGTGACTTCTTTTATTTTTTCCTTTGGTTTTTGGGCCACACTGGTGACACTCAGGGGTTATTCTTGGCTATTCTGTCAGAAATAGCTCCTAGTTAGGAGGATCATATGGACACCGGGGGATTGAACCACAGTCTGTCCTAGGTTAGAGCATGCAAGGCAAAAGCCCTACCGCCTGCACCACCGCTTTGGCCCCCTGGAGCAACTTCTGAGCATAGAGTCAGGAGTAATCCCTGAACGCTGCTGGGTGTGACCCAAAACCAAAATAATAATAATAATAATAATAATAATAAGGTTGGATGAAGAGCATGGTAAAATAAAACTGGTGGTTTTCAGAGCAGTTTGTGATAGCAAACTTGAAAAATGGGGTAATGGAAAAGGACAAAAGCACATATGGGTGAGACACTTTTTTGGGGGGGGCCACACCCATTTGATGCTCAGGGGTTACTCCTGGCTAAGCACTCAGAAATTGCCCCTGGCTTGGGGACAATGTGAGACGCCGGGGGATTGAACCAAGGTCCTTCCTTGGCTAGCGCTTGCAAGGCAGACACCTTACCTCTAGCGCCACCCCACCAGCCCCTAGACACTTTCTATACATAGTGAAAGCTATAAACTAAAAATAATAAGGGGTGCTCATTTCAGCAGCATATATTCTAAAAGTGATAAGAGGGACTAAAGCAATAGGTTCAGGGCTCTTGCCTTTCACATGGTCAACCAAGGTTTGATCCTGAAAACTCTTTATGGTCCCAGTGCCCACCAGGAGTGATACCTGAGTGCAGAACCAGGAGTAAGTCTTGAGTACCACAAGGTGTTGCCCCAAAATAAACAAAAACAACAAAAAGAATTCCAGATTCCGGGGCCGGAGAGATAGCATGGAGGTAATGCATTTGCCTTTGATGCAGAAAGATGGTGGTTCGAATCCTGGCATCCCACATGGTCCCCCGAGCCTGCTAGGAGCAATTTCTGAGCATAGAGCCAGGAGTAACCCCTGAGTGCTGCTGGGTGTGACCCAAACACCAAAAAAAAAAGAATTCCATATTTTATTTAGAGGATCAGAAGGTAAAATGCCTTACTTGCTATTTTATTGATCAGGCCTCCTGCCTTTGTGGACTTTTTTAGTGTTTAATCTTTTAGGGGGCGGGTCACACCCAATGATGCTCAGGGGTTACACCTGAATCTGTACTCAAGAATGACTCCTGGCAGTGGTTGGGAACCAGATGGGGTTCCAGAGATCGAATGCAGGTTAGCCACATGCAAGGGAGATGGCCTACATGCTTTTTTTTTTTTTTTTTTTTTAATTCCTCTGGACTACTAGGCTATGGTCTTTATAAATTAAGGTGTTTTGTTTTGTTTTGTTTTGTTTTGGCTTTTTGGGTCACACCCAGAGGCACTCAGAAATTGCTACTGGCAGGCATGGGGGACACATGGGATGCCAGGAATTGAACTGGGGTTCATCCTGTATTGTTCGCGTGCAAAGCAAATGCACCACCACTTTGCCATCTCTCCAGCCCCTAAATTAAGGTTTGTAATAATTAAAATAACTACTTCCACTTTTCTTTTTTTTTTTTTAGCCATACCCAGTAGTACTCAAAGGTCATTCTGGCTCTGCACTCAGGAATTGCTCCTGGCAAGCTCAGGGAAACCATATAGATGTTGGGGATCAAACCTATGTCTTGGCTACTTACAGGGCAAGCACTCTACCCACTGTTATACTATCAGTTTGGTCCCACTACTTATTGTTTTGATTTTGGGCCACACCTGGCTATATTTGAAAACTTCTCCTAGCTTTTTTCTCAGGAATCACTCATGACAGTGCATGGGGAATCCATGTGATGCCAGGGACAAAATTTGGGCCTACTGCATGCAAAACATAGGTTAAGGCTTTGAGTTGTCTTCTCAGCCCCAAACAATAACAATTATTGAAAGCCTTTGGTTCCAGAAACCACATATATTATAACAAGTAACACCTTAAATTAAACCTAAAATAAAAATCATGCTATTTCAACTTTACAAAAAGAAAAAAGATACTCATAAACATGCTCAGATATATAGCTGGAAAAATAGAAGATTTAAGATTTGAACAGGGTTTGATAGTTTCTAAAGCTTGTGTGACTTTTAGTACATTATACTGCTGCTTTTCTTATCTAATGCTTGAATGAATGAAAGAACATATTTGTAACACTTTCTTTTCAACTTGCTTTTCTTTGATGTCTGTCCTCCCTGGACTTTTACCAAAAAGAAAATAACTGTCAGTCTTTAGTGTCAGCTGTATTAGTTTCCAGAAACTGAACTTTAATTCATACTGTCTTACACAATAAAACAGTTTATTGGTCAGTAAACTAAATAGTCCATTGGTGTTAGAATTGGGTGAATGTTATAACCAGTTTGGTTCTGTCTTTGAGTTTTAGTTTCCATTGAGTTTAATATTGCATATTGACTATATACCCAAATAACTGAAGCTCTTGATTGTATTCTACCAAATTAAAAATATGTTGAAATGGGGCTGGAACCATAGCACAGTGGTAGGGCATTTGCCTTGCATGTGGCCGATCTAGGACAGAACTTAGTTTGATCCCCTGGTGTCCCATATGGTCTCCCAAGCCAGGAGTGATTTCTGAGCACATAAACAGGAGTAACACCCTGTGTGGCTCAAAAAAAAAAAAAAAAAAAGCAATGTAGAAATAAATTTGAGGGGCCCGAAGAGATAGCACAGCAGCGTTTGCATTGCAAGCAGCTGATCCAGGACCAAAGGTGGTTGGTTTGAATCCCGGTGTCCCATATGGTCCCCCGTGCCTGCCAGGAGCTATTTCTGAGCAGACAGCCAGGAGTAGCCCCTGAGCACTGCCGGGTATGGCCCAAAAACCAAAACAAAAAAAAAAATGAATTTGAGCTACATTTATTTGGAGAGGGGGCATACCTGGTGATGCTGATGGGTTACTACTGGCTCAGCATTCAGGAATCACTCTTGGCAGTGCTCAAAGGACCATATGGGATGTGGGGGAATTGAACCCAGGTCACCTGTGTACAAGGCACCTGTGTAAAATGCCCTACCCACTGTGCTATTGCTCCAACCCTCTACTAAATTTGTAACAACAGATTTCTAACTTATACAATCTACCTTTCCCCAGATAGCCCTTCTAACATTCCCAGGTAATACTTCCCTAAGTCCAGGATGAATCATGTGTATATTCTTGAAACAATAAGTGACCTGGAGGGTGTTTTGCTGCTCTAATTAGTCTGAACTAAACCTGGAGATAGAGGGCAACAGAGGTAGTACAAAGGTTAAGCACTTGCCTTGCACGCAGCTGCAGTTGTGACCTCCACAATTATTCAATCTTAGGTACCTAATGTGACTCTCTGAACACAGCCAGAAGTAGCTGGAGCATAGAGATAGCATAGAGATGGCTTCTGTGCACTGTCAGATGTAACCTCCCCCCAAAATAAAAACAAAACGAAAAAAAAACAACTGGGATTTGTATCAGTCCTGACAGAATATGAATTGGGAATTGGAAAGGAAAAATTGTAGTGTCAGGACCAGAGCAATGGTATAGCACATAGGTGCTTGCCTAGCACAAGGCTATCCATGGCTTGATTCTCAGTATTGCATATAGTCCCCCATCCTCAACAGGAATGATCCCTGAGCACAGAGACAGCATTGCTGGGTGAGGTCATTCTCAAAAATTATGTCAGACCAGAAAGGATGTTGGATAGGCAAAACAATGTCTGTTATATGCACATTTAGAATTAGTATTCAACAGGCTCTTATCCAGATTGACTATGCCTGACAAGAGACTAGAAGTAACTTCTTGGTCTGTCTTCAAAGAGTTCTCACTGCCCAGGGCAGTGCTATTCCTGGTTTGGTCCCAAGGGTTGCCTGTTCTTCAGAGAATTGCATAATAAAGGATTCTACTCCTGGGGAATAGTTCATGCCTGGATTGAGTCCTGCGATGGCATGCAGCCAATAGAAAAGAAGAGACAGATCTCATGCTAGAAGGGGACACAGTGTTAGGGACAGAGCACTGAGTAAGCCAAATCTGCCACTAGGAATTCGCAATGACAAATAGCAAGTAATGAGGCCAAGTAAAAAAAATAACTTGCAGACTTTTAATTTAATTTGCCTTTTATTGGGGGAGGGGGGGCTCATACCCAGTGGTGTTCAAGGCTTGTTCCCACTGGTATCTAGAGGCCTATGTGGATCAGGGGATCAAACCAGGTTTACTGCCTTTACTGATGCAAAGTAAGTGCTTTTTTTTTTTTTTTTTTTTGGTTTTTGGGCCACACCCTGTGACGCTCAGGGGTTACTCCTGGCTATGTGCTCAGAAGTTGCTCCTGGCTTCTTGGGGGACCATATGGGACGCCGGGGGATCGAACCTCGGTCCGTCCTAGTCTAGCGCAGGCAAGGCAGGCACCTTACCTCCAGCGCCACCGCCCGGCCCCGCAAAGTAAGTGCTTTATTTGCTATACTATTTATCCAGTCCTTTTGATTTATTTATTTTTTCTTTTTTTGTGGGGGAAAGGTTGGAGGGTACACTTGGTAGTTCTCAACTGATACTTGTGGCTCTGCACTGAGGAATCACTCCCAGTGGGCTTAGGGGATCATATGGAATGCCAGGGATAGAACCTGGGTCTGCTGTATGTAAATCAAGCACCTTACACACTGTACTATCACTCCAGCCCATCTCTCTCTCTCTTTTTTTTTTTTATTTCATTTCTTTCTTTTTTCATTTTGTTTTTTGGGTCACACCTGGTGACCCTCAGAGGTTACTCTTGGCTGTGTGCTCAGAAATCGTTCCTGGGAGACTATATAGGATACCGGGGGATCAAACTGCAGTCTGTCCTAGGGCTAGCATGTGCAAGGCAGACACCTTACAGCTTCGCACCACCGCTCTGGCCCATTTTTTATTTATTTTTTTTTAGGGAAAATATCTTGAAGTGCTCAGGCAATCTTACTATTGGCTTTGCACTCAGGAGTCACTCCTGACAGTAATTGGGTGATATGTAGTGCTGGGGATCAAGCCCAGGGCAGGTAAATACAAGATGAGCTCTCTACCCACTGTCCTATCTCTTTGGACCTTGACTTTTTGTCTTAATGGAAGACAGAATATTTCAGATGAACTGATAGGTCTGGTCAGCAGGTAGTGGAGCCCAGGCACTGTACTAAAGGGCAGAAACATTCCAGGCCCAAGAATGGAAAATTGAGAAATATGAGAGAGAGAGAGAGAGAGAGAGAGAGAGAGAGAGAGAGAGAGAGAGAGAGAGAGAGAGAGAGAAGGGACTGGAGTGGGTAAGGTCTTGCCTTGCACATGTCAAAGTCAAAACCGGGTTTGATCCCCAACACCCCATATGGTTCCCCAAGTCCTGCCAGGAGTTAGCCCTGAATGCAGAGCCAGGAGTGAGCCCTGAACACAGTTGTGTGTACTCTCCCAAACAAAAGGCAGGGGCCGGAGCGGTGCCACAGGGCCTAAAGCACCTTGTGACTTCTGAGCGCATAGCCAGGAGTAACTCCTGAGCGTCACTGGGTGTTGCCCAAAAATAAAAATAAATAAAAATAAAAATAAAAATAAAAAGGGCCGGAGAGATAGCACAGTGGCGTTTGCCTTGCAAGCAGCCAATCCAGGACCTAAGATGGTTGGTTTGAATCCCGGTGTCCCATATGGTTCCCCATGCCTGCCAGGAGCTATTTTTGAGTAACCCTTGAGCATCGCCGTGTGTGGCCCAAAAACAAAAAAAAAAAAAAAAAAAAAAAAAAAAGGATGAGAGTGAAAGTCAGTTATCTGATAGAACAGAAGCATACATTCAGACTAGCAACAATCTCCACCTTGATAAGAAATCCTAGAGTGAGGGATCAAAGTGTCAGAAATTCTTCCTATCTCCTTGCAGGATTATGTCCTGTGACTAGATCAAGGCAGCCTGCAGGTGGTATTGAATGATCTCAGCTGAGGGTAAGGAGAGAAATAGTAACTCATTCCAAGCTGGGTCTAACTAAATAAGAAATTTAAGAGGCATGAGTCCTCTCAATGGAATGCAAAGCTTTAAAAAATTAAATTGAAAAAATTTTCAATTGGAATGTATTAAGAAACAAAGCCAACTGAGAAAATAAAGGCACAATATAGTAAGATGATAAATAATATTTTATATTTTCTTACTTCAGAATTTAGAATAATAGGCACCTCCTATCATATAGACATGTGTCAGAGAGTTTATCCATGGCTTGCTCAAGAATTGCCACTAAATTGGTTCTGAAGCTTATGTGTCTCCCATTTGAAGTCTGAGAAAGATGCTGAAGCTATAGAGCTTCACGAATAGGCAATAACTTACGACCTTTATAGCTGCGAGGCCAGTTTTGCAACAGGCATTAAAGGAACTTCTATAAAAGACAAGACAAACCTCTCAGCATTTTGTCATTGATTACGGTTGACCTCTATCAGGTTAAGAAAGGTCTTTTTAAAGTTCTAGCTCGCTAAGAGATTTATACTTTTTTCAATAATGAACTAATGTTTTATTTATAATGAATTTGCTATATCTATTCAAGGTGATTTGCTTTACATATAGATAGTTTTTATTACAATCCACGTTTTTTTTTCCCTGTGCCATACCTGGCAATCCTCAAGGGTTGCTCCTTATTCTGCACTTAAGAATTATTTCTGGGGGCCGGAGAGATAGCATGGAGGTAAGGCGTTTGCCTTTCATGCAGGAGGTCATCGGTTGGAATCCTGGTGTCCCATATGGTCCCCCGTGCCTGCCAGGAGCAATTCCTGAGCCTGGAGCCAGGAATAACCCCTGAGCACTGCCGGGTGTGACCCAAAAACCACAAAAAAAAAAAAAAAGAATTATTTCTGGTTGTCCTCATGAAGACTTTATGAGATGCTGGGGAACAACTTCGACTTGGCAACATGCAAGGCAAGCACTCACTTGCTGTACTATGGCTCTGGCCCTACAATCTACTTTTTTGTTTTGTTTTGTTTTTGGGCCACACTCACTGATGCTCATGAGTTACTCCTGGTTCTATGCTCAGGAATCACTCCTGGAGGTCTCAGGGAACCGTATGGGATGCCTGGAATTGAACCTGGGTCAGTCACTTGCAAGGCAAACTCCCTACCTGCTGTACTATTGCTCCAGCTCCTACAATCTACTTTTTTTGGGGGCGGGGATCACCCCGCAGCGCTCAGGGTTTACTCCTGGCTCTGTGCTCAGAAATCGCTCCTTGCAGGCTCAGGGGACCATATGGGATGCCGAGATTTGAACCACCATCCTTCTGCATGAGAGGCAAATGCCCTACCTCCATGCTATCTCTCCGGCCCCACAATCTACTTATTAATATAGATAGACATTGCCTATCGAAGAATATTTCTTTTTTTGGCTATGCCAACCAAGGTAATAAATGCCAAGGTAATAATGCCAAGATTTACATTATACCCTAACATTATTAATATTAATATAGCTATGAAATGCAAAAGCCCCAATACATTTACAGTCACCTAAAAGGGAAGGTAACGAAAATTTGATTTTGAGAACGCATAGACGTTCTCATTAAAGCAAAATTGACCTACATGGCCAGTTAATACCTGTCTCATCAAATACTTCCCATAAATGTATCTGTATACAGGATTTTCTTTAAAAATAAAACAACTTTATGATTGATTGGTTGGTTGGTTGGTTTTTGGGCCACACCCAGCAGTGCTCAGGGGTCACTCCTGGCTTCTGCACTCAGAAACAGCAACCTGGGAGTCTGGGGGACCATTTGGGATGCAGGGAATCAAACTGGTTGGCATCATGCAAGGCAAATACCCTACAGCTAGCTGTACAGATAGCTGTGCTATCTCTTCAGCCCCAGGTATACAGGATTTTCTAAATTCACATACTTCCTTTGTGATTCATCTGGTGAACAGGGAGTAGGCAGCTTATCATAGACAACATTGTCTGAGCAAAACTTGAAGCAATTATATCCACTGCCAGGCCAACAGTAGCCTTGACTCTTCCTCAGAAGCAGCCAACTGAGGATTGGCTTCAACTGAGAATGGGCTTCGACTGAGGATCCCAACATCAGTAAATTCAGTGTTGACAGCAATCCTTATTGTGGACTTCCTCAGAAATGTATATGACTTCTCTCTTCTTGGTAGTTCAGTTCCCTACAACTGTGGTTCCTGTGGCTGGAGCCAGTGTAGGGTCAAATGCATCAATATCAGAACTCAGGGGCCAGAGAGATAACACAGAGGTAAGGCATTTGCCTTTCACGCAGCCGATCCAGGACGGATGGTGGTCCAAATCCCAGCAACCCATATGGTCCCCCATGCCAGCAGCAATTTCTGAGCATAGAACCAGGAGTAACCCCTGAGCGTTGCTGGGTGTGATCCAAAACAGCAACAACAAAACTCAAAACTCAAGTGGATTTCTTTTTTGCCAATAAGCTGGTTAAATGTCCATTCCATAACCATCTGGACATCAAGTCGGTCTATATCTCTCATGGAAAAATACTGGATATCATATTACTTTAGAAAAAAATGTTTAGGGGCCAGCGAGGTGGCGCTAGAGGTAAGGTGTCTGCCTTGTAAGCGCTAGCCAAGGAAGGACTGCGGTTCGATCCCCCGTTGTCCCATATGGTCCCGCCAAGCCAGGGGCAATTTCTGAGTGCAAGTAACCCCTGAGCATCAAACGGGTGTGGTCCGAAAAGCCAAAAAAGAAAAAAAGAAAATAAATGCTTAGGTGCCAGAGCAGTGGTGCAATGGTAGGGTGTTTGCACGTGGCTGATATAGGATGGTTGGATCCCTCCAATGTCCCATTTGGTCCTCCAAGCCAGGAGTGATTTCTACTTTTTTTTTTTTTTTTTTTTTTTTTGTGGTTTTTGGGTCACACCCGGCAGTGCTCAGGGGTTACTCCTGGCTTCATGCTCAGAAATTGCTCCTGGCAGGCACGGGGGACCATATGGGACGCCGGGATTCGAACCGATGACCTTCTGCATGAAAGGCAAACGCCTTACCTCCATGCTATCTCTCCGGCCCTTTTTTTTTTTTTTTTTTTTTGCCACACCTGGTAGTGAAACTCAGGAGTTGTCTTTGAAGAGACAATCAGTTGTATATTTCTTCAGACTCTGGTTAAAAGTAGATAAAGAGTGGGGCCGGGCGGTGGCGCTGGAGGTAAGGTGCCTGCCTTACCTGCGCTAGCCTAGGAGACGGACGCGGTTCGATCCCCCGGCGTCCCATATGGTCCCCCAAGCCAGGAGCGACTTCTGAGCGCATAGCCAGGAGTAACCCCTGAGCGTTACCGGGTGTGGCCCAAAAACCAAAAAAAAAAAAAAAAAAAAAAAAAAAAAGTAGATAAAGAGGAACAAAAGTGATAATAGCACAGGTATTTGCTTTGCATTCGGTCAATTCAGAATGAACCCAGCTTTTATCTCTGGCATCTCATATGGTCCACAAAGTCTGCCAGGGTGATTCTTTTGTTTGTTTTTGGGCCAAACCCTGTGACACTCAGGGGTTACACTTAGAAATGGCTCCTGGCTTAGGGGACCGTATGGGATGCCGGAGATCTAACCCAGGTTTGTCCTGGGCTGCCACGTGCAAGACAAACGCCCTCCTACTGTGCTATCACTTCGACCCCCACAAGTGATTTCTGAGCACAGAGCCAGGAGTAACTCCTGAGTTTCACTACCAGGTGTGGCCAAAAAAAAAAAAAAGTAGATAAAGAGTGTGAACTGCAGGAGGAAGGGAATCAATATCTTGGTTTTTGTTTGTTTGTTTGTTTATTTGGTTTTTGGGTCACACCCGGCAGAACCCAGGAGTTACTCCTGGCTCTACGCTCAGAAATCGCTCCTGGCAGGCTCGGGGGACCATATGGGATGCCGAGATTCCAACCACCGACCTTCTGTATGCGAGGCAAACATCTTTACCTCCATGCTATCTCTCTGGCCCCTCAATATCTTGTAAGATGTGCTGACTGAAAAGAAACACACACACACACACACACACACACACACACACACACACACACACACGAAAACTTGAGGTGAATGACTACTCGATGAGAATTATTGGAACAATTGATCTCCTGCCCATGAGTTGTGTGAGAATGACTGAGGACCAAACCAAGGAGGGGATATGGAAGGTCTGGGAAGGGAGAATCTACAAGTTTGAAAGTTGATTGAAAGAAAATTGTTCCTTGCTCTGCTCTGAATATTATGTTCTAGGTTCTTGTTTCAGCTTTGCCCAAAATTAGTAGTGCAAGCTTGAAAAACCACTTGACTTTCCTGGGTATCAGTTTACTTTCTATAATAAGTGGGAAGTAGTTGGGTTGGCAAGCTATAGAGTCCTTGCTTTGAGTAAGTAGAGACCTGGTATTAGATCCCAGGCCTGGTCAAGAAAAATAAACAGAGAGAAAAAATTGGACTAGATGGTCTTTTTTTGTTTTGGGGCCATACCACACAGTGTTCAAGGCTTGAACTTGGTAGAGTTTGTGGAACCATATGGGGTGCTAGTGCTAGTATCCAAGTTAGTTACATGCAAGAGCATCCTATTCGCTGTACAATTTCTCTGGCTCCTGGACTAGATATCTTAAGGTGCCTTACAGAACTCTACTTTAATGAGCATATTCAACTGATCTCTATGGTAACTCATAGCATTTTGGTAAACAAATATCCCATTACCAGGGGTAGAAATATTTTTTCTTCCAAGAGCCATTTAGATAGAACAGTCCTAAGGCCATACAATACAGGCGGGCAAGCAGTTGATGAGAAGGTCATGTCCCACACTATATGATTTTCCAGGTGCGACCAGGCTTTCCTTTTCCCAGCACTAAACAAAGTTCTAAAAATTCAGGTCTCAAGAGTGTAGGACACTCTCCTGCTCCTAAACTCTCTTAACATGTATTTAAAAGAAGAATTAATTACAGTTTTTGTTTGGGGTCACACGTAGCAGTGCTCCTGGGTTGCTCTTAACTCTGAATTCAGCCATCACTTCTGGCAGTCTTGGGGGACTATATGGGATGTCATGGATTGAACCTGCTGTACTATCTCTCTGGCTCCTAATTGCAATATATATATATGGGGGGTTGGGTCACACCCGGCAGCGCTTAGGGGTTACTCCTGGCTTTATGCTCAGAAATCGCTCCTGGCAGGCTCAGGGGACCATATGGGATGCCAGAAATCAAACCCAGTTTCGTCCTGGGTTGTCAACGTGCAAGGCAAGTGCCCTACTGCTGTGCTTTTTCCAGCCTCTACTAATCTTATTTGAGAGTATTCTTTTTTTTTTTTTTTTTTTTTTTTTAGTTCTCGGGAATATTCTTTTTTCTAACTTTTACCACCCACTTCCCAATGGCCCCTGGTGCAATCTAGACCATTCTTTTTGTGTTCTTTTTTTTTGGGGGGGGGGGGTTTTGGGTTTTTGGGCCACACCCGGTAACGCTCAGGGGTTACTCCTGGCTATGCGCTCAGAAGTTGCTCCTTGGGGCCAGGCGGTGGCGCTGGAGGTAAGGTGCCTGCTTTGCCTGCGCTAGCCTAGGACGGACCGTGGTTCGATCCCCCGGCGTCCCATATGGTCCCCCAAGCCAGGAGCGACTTCTGAGCGCATAGCCAGGAGTAACCCCTGAGCGTCACAGGGTGTGGCCCAAAAACCAAAAAAAAAAAAAAAGAAGTTGCTCCTGGCTTGGGGGACCATATGGGACACCGGGGGATCGAACCGAGGTCCGTCCAAGGCTAGCGCAGGCAAGGCAGGCACCTTACCTTCAGCGCCACCTCCGGGCCCCAAAGATTTTTCTGTTTGTTTTTTTTTTTTTTTTTGTTCTTACAGCAATACATCAGCTCAGGAAACTGTATGACCAAGAGAAGTGGAAGCTTGGGGAGCTTCCAATTATTGCGCAATAAAAGCAGGCAAGGAACAAACTGGCCTTTGATACCACAATCTTTTGGGGAGCAGAACTACACTGGCGTGACTCCTCCTTGAGTCCTTGCACTACCACCCATCCCCCCACTTCCTCATCCCCCAGCAACAGCGCTAGAGGCTCTGTAAAGCTAAGCCACGGTGGCCTCTGATCTGTACATCATAGCCTTTGAGGCTGCTTCTGGATGATTCATCGAGCTAACATTGCAGCAGACACCAGAGTTGTCAAGCCCATAAAATCAAGGGTAGGTGGCAGGGGAGAGAGCTCAAGGAATATAGCACATATCTGAGGCATTGAGTTTGATCTCTGGCAAAACATGGTCTCCTTGAGCACTGCAGGCTATAGTCCTGGTGGCCCTGAGAATTAGTGCTTTAAGGCTGAGCCTCAGGTTTAGTGCCTTAGGGCTGAACATCACTAGTGGTGGCCCTGTCCTCATTCTTTTCCCACCACCACAATTCAGGTGTGACTCCCATTAAAAAAAAAATCACAGAGAAAAATAGTGTTGAGGGGTTGTAGACAAGCACAGGTAACAGCTGTTGTTAGGTCAGGAATAAGGCATTGTCCACAGATAATAGGTGCCAACTCTTTTTTTTTTTTTTTGGTTTTTGAGTAACACCTGACAGTGCTCAGGGGTTACACCTGGCTCTATGCTCAGAAATCACTTCTGAGGGGCCGGGCTGTGGCGCTAGAGGTAAGGTGCCTGCCTTGCCTGCGCTAGCCTTGGACGGACCTCGGTTCGATCCCCCGGTGTCCCATATGGTCCCCCAAGCCAGGAGTGACTTCTGAGCGCATAGCCAGGAGTAACCCCTGAGCATCACCGGGTGTGGCCCAAAAACCAAAAAAAAAAAAAAAAAAAAAGAAAAAAAAAGAAAGAAATCACTTCTGGCAGGCTTAGGGGATCATATGGGATGCTGGGATTCAAACCACTGTCCTTCTTCATGCAAGGCAAATGCCCTACCTCCATGCTATCTCTTTTGCCTCAATTCTTTTTTTTTTTTCTTCGTTGTTATTGTTTGTGTGGGGAGAGAGTGTCATACTCATGGTGCTCAGGGATTACTGACTTTGTGCTAAGGGATCATTCATGGTGGGGCTGTGGAGGATCATATGCAGTGCCAGAATGAAGTCTGTTGTATACAAGGCAAGAGTCTAATCCTATGTACTATCTCTGTGATCCCTAGTGCCAACTCTTGTGTTTCAATCCTTTAGACTGACAGAAATATGCCAGAGTCCAAATCCAGCAAAGTCAAAAAAAATATATGTTTTGTTTGTTTTGGGTTTGGGGTCCACACCAGGTGGTGCTGGGATATGTGTCGGAGGAAACTATTGATGCCAAAGTTGAACCATGAAGAGAAGACAAAGTTGAACCCAGGGTTGAACTTTTTTTTGTTTGTTTTTGGTTTTTGGGCCATCCCGGTAATGCTCAGGGGTTACTCCTGACTTTTGCGCTCAGAAGTCGCTGGCTTGGGGGACCATATGGGACTCTGGGGATCAAACCACAGTCTGTCCTAGGCTAGCACGTTTAAGGCAAATGCACTACCGCCTGCGCTACCGCTTTGTCCCCTAAAGTTGAACTTTTTGAAGATATTTGCCCATCCCTATCTAGGCAGAAATGGAAATAGTTCAGATCTTGAAATGTTTTCCCTTAAAACCTAGTTTGGAAAATACAAACAAACAAACAAAAACCTAGTTTGGAGGCTGGTGTGGTGGTGCTAGAGGTAAGGTGTCTGCCTTGCCAGCGCTAGCCTAGGACGACCGCGGTTCGATCTCCCCGCGTCCCATAATCTCCCCCCCCCCCCCAAGCCAGGAGCGACTTCTGAGCTCAAAAGTCAGGAATAACCCCTGAGCATTACCGGGTATGGCCCAACAACAAAAACAAAACAAAAAAAACGAACAAACAAAAAAACCTAGTTTGAGTGGAGAAATGCTCAATGAACAGAATGTTTGCTTTGCATCCAGAGGAGACTAGTTCCCATTGCTGGCACCATCTGGTCTTCTGACTACCACTGGAGTGACCCCCTAATAATGTCAGGAGAATTTTCTGAGCACCACCACATATGACCCTATAGCAAGAGAAATTGGAAGGCAAATGATAGTGGGGTTAGAGAAACAAGTAGGTAATCCTTTGTTCATAGAATCTCTGGAGCATGCAGTGCTGAGCAACATCAGATAATTTGATAGCTGAAAAGAAAAAAAATTTTTTTTGGCGGGGGGGATTTTGGGTCACAGTCAGCAGTTACTCCTGGCTCTATGCTTAGAATTGTTCCTGGCAGGCTCGGGGGACCTTATGTGATGCCAGGATTCAAACCACCATCCTTCTGCATACAAGGCAAATGCCTTACCTCTATGCCATCTTTCAGGCCCCAGGAAAGAAAAAAATTTTTTTTTTTTTTGGTGTTTGGGTCACACCCAGCAGCGCTCGGGGGTTACTCCTGGCTCTATGCTCAGAAATTGCTCCTGGCAGGCTCAGGAAACTATATGAGATGCCGGGATTTAAACCACCGACCTTCTACATGCAAGGCAAACACCTTTCCTCCATGCTATCTCTCTGAAACCCAAGAAAAATTCTTTATTTTTTTATTTTTTGGTTTTTGGGTCACACCTGGCAGCACTCAGGGGCTACTCCTGGCTTCACACTCAGAAATAGCTCCTGGCAGGCTCGGTGGACCATATGGGATGCCAGGATTCGAACTGATAACCTTCTGCATGAAAGGCAAATGCCTCACCTCCATGCTATCTCTCCGGCCCCAAGAAAAATTCTTAACTCTACATTAAATAAAGAACATTCTGGTAATAGTTTGAGTAATAATTTTATTTTTATTTTTATTTTGTTTTTTGGGTCACACCTGGCAGCGCTCAGGAGTTACTCTTGGCTCTGTGCTCAGAAATCGCTCCTGGCAGGCTCGGGGGACCATATGGGATGCCGGGGTTCGAATCACCGTCCTTCTGCATGCAAGGCAAATGCCCTATCTCCATGCCATCTCATCAGCCCCAGAAAAGAAAACTTTTTAAATCTACATTTAATGGGGGACTGGAGAGATAGCATGGAGGTAAGGCGTTTGCCTTTCATGCAGAAGGTTGGTGGTTTGAATCCCAGCATTCCATATGGTCCCCCGAGCCTGCCAGGAGTAATTTTTGAGCGTGGAGCCAGGAGTAACCCCTGAGCACTGCCGGGCATGATCCAAAAACCAGAAATAAATAAATAAATGAATGAACGAATAAATAAATAAATCTACATTTAATAAAAATTATTCTAGTAATAGTCTGGCTCTGCACTCAGAAATTGCTCCTGGATCAGCTATGTGCAAGGCAATAGCCCTACCGTGTGGTTCTATCTCTCTGGTCCCTTGAGTAATGATTTGAAAAGGGCAATACAAGAGACAGAAATAGGAGGTTAAGATGTTGAAATTGGGGCCCGGAGAGATAGCACAGCGGCGTTTGCCTTGCAAGCAGCCGATCCAGGACCAAAGGTGGTTGGTTCGAATCCCGGTGTCCCAAATGGTCCCCCGTGCCTGCCAGGAGCTATTTCTGAGCAGCCAGCCAGGAGTAACCCCTGAGCAACGCCGGGTGTGGCCCAAAAACCAAAAAAAAAAAAAAAAAAAAAAAAAAAGATGTTGAAATTGATATTAAAATATATGAGTTCATGGGGTCAGCGCGGTGGCGCTAGAGGTAAGGTGCCTGCCTTGCCTGTGCTAGCCTAGGACGGACCGCAGTTCGATTCCCCGGCGTCCCATATGGCTCCCCAAGCCAGGAGCGACTTCTGAGCGCATAGCCAGGAGTAAACCCTGAGTATCACCGGGTGTGGCCAAAACAAACAAACAAATAAACAAATAAATAAATAAATAAATAAATAAATAAATAAATAAATAAATAAATAAGGGGCCGGGCGGTGGCGCTAAAGGTAAGGTGCCTGCCTTGCCTGCGCTAGCCTTGGACGGACCGCGGTTCAATCCCTCGGTGTCCCATATGGTCCCCCAAGCCAGGAGCAACTTCTGAGCACATAGCCAGGAGTAACCCCTGAGCTTTACTGGGGTGTGGCCCAAAAACAAAAACAAAAACAAAAACAAAAATATGAGTTCATTATTAGAAGAGATAAGGGGGTGCTCACTTCAGCAACTCATATATTAAAATTGGAACAATGCAGAGAAGGTTAGCATGGCTCCTGTGCAAGGATGACATGCAGATTTGTGAAGCATTCCATATTTTTAAAACAATGATAATTAGAACTTGATCATACTGGACAAGAATTGGGTGCTGAACGGAGATAAAGTGATAGGCATGTTATCCATTTATAAACAATAGTGCAAACCATAGTGTCTAAAGAGAAAATAAAGGGTTAAGGGGAGAGACAGAGAAAAAGAGAGAGAGAGAGAGAGACAGACAGACAGACAGACTGACTGACTGACTGACGGACAGACAGATGGACAGACAGAGAAAGTAAAATGCCTGCCTAGAGACAGGGGGTGGGAATGGAAACTGGGGACATTGGTGGCAGGAAATGTACACTGGAGAAGGGTAGTGTACATTGTAAGACTGAAACCTAATCATGACCAACTTTGTAACCGTGAGTTTAAATAAAAGAAGAGAAAAAAGAAGAGAAAACAAGAGAAAAGGAAACAAAATTAGAAGAGAAATAAATAGTGTCTTCTGGAATGCCTTATTAGCAAAAATACATTCTTTGTGGGGTTGCTTTTGGATGGGAGAGCATTAATTTTTTTTACGTAATTTAAATATGTATATTTTATTTCACTTTTTTTCCTTCTTCGCCCTTTATTGTTGCACAGATTTTTTTTTTTTTTAGAAAATGTTCATTTTGGGGCTGGAGAGATAGCATGGAGGTAAGGCGTTTGCCTTTCATGCAAGAGGTCATCGGTTCGAATCCCAGCGTCCCATATGGTCCCCCGTGCCTGCCAGGAGCAATTTCTGAGCATGGAGCCAGGAGTAACCCCTGAGCATTGCCGGGTGTGACCCAAAAAACCACAAAAAAAAAAAAAAAAAAAAAAAAAAAAAAGAAAATGTTCATTTTGGGGCCAAAGTGATTGTGCAGCTGATAGAACATTTGCCTTTCACATGGGGATCAGGTGGTATCCCTTCAGGCACTAGGAATAATTCCTGAGTGCAGTCAGGAATAAGCCCTAAACATAGTCAGGTGTGGCCCCAAAACTTTAAAAATAAATATATGGGCCTGGAGAAATAGCACAGCGGCGTTTGCCTTGGAAGCAGCCTATCCAGAACCAAAGGTGGTTGGTTCGAATCCCAGTGTCCCATATGGTCCCCCGTGCCTTCCAGGAGCTATTTCTGAGCAGACAGCCAGGAGTCACCCCTGAGCACCGCTGGGTGTGGCCCAAAAACCAAAAAAAAAAAAAAATATATATATATATATGGACCGGAGAGATGGCATGGAGGTAAGGTGTTTTCCTTGCATGCTGAAGAAGGACGGTGGTTCGAATCCCTAAGCCTCCAGGAGCAATTTCTGAGCGTAGAGCCAGGAATAACCCCTGAGCGCTGCTGGGTATGACCCAAACAAAACAAAAACAAACAAACAAACAAACAAATATATATATAAGTGTTTTCTTTATTTTATTTTACTTGCTTACAAAAGCAATTTATATTCATTATGAAAATATCAAGCTTAGGCAAGAGAGATAGAGGGTTTAAAAAAATACTCTACTCACAGGGGAAATTTATTATTATCCAGAGAAGACTTCAAATGCTTCACAATCAGCTATCAAGCAACAAAGTAGCAGTCGATTCCCTGACTGATGTATAATGAAAGATTTTCAGCAAAAGAAAATGTACCAAAAGTGTGAAGGAGATCGAATACATAAGGAGTTAATGGGTGGTTAGTTTTTGCTTCAGTGAAATGAGTGAACTCCAGAAGATTATCTTCCTTCTTGGTTAACTATTCATATATTACCATTTTTCTTTTGAAAAGGAAAAACCTGGCGGAGATGGCGGCGGGCGCGTCGTGCCGCTGAACGAGCGAGCGGCTCTCGGCCATGCTGGCGGCGCGGGCGGCGCGCGGCCCGTGGGGGTCCCTGCGGCGCGCCGCCTGGGCCTGGGGGGCGCGGCCGCCGCCGTCCCCGCCCGAGCTGAGCTGCCCGGGCTGCGCGTGCGAGCGGCGGCGGGCGGCGCTGGGGCTGCGGCTGCCCTGGCCGGGGCCCCGGGGACACTGCTCGGGGGCCGCGGGCAAGCCGGGCCCGGCCCCCGCCGCCGCCTCCGCCGCCGCCGCCGCCCGGGCCCGCGCCTGGGGCCCGCCCAGCGCCGCCCCGCCGTATGAAAACCCGTGGACAATCCCAAATATGTTGTCAATGACAAGAATTGGCTTGGCCCCGGTTTTGGGCTATTTGATTATTGTGAAGAAGATTTTAATATTGCTCTAGGAGTTTTTGCTTTAGCTGGGCTGACTGATTTGTTGGATGGATTTATTGCTCGAAACTGGGCCAATCAAAAATCAGCTTTGGGAAGTGCTCTTGATCCACTTGCTGATAAAATACTTATCAGTATCTTATATATTAGCTTGACCTATGCAGATCTTATTCCAGTTTCACTTACTTATATGATAATTTCAAAAGATGTACTATTGATTGCTGCTGTTTTTTATGTCAGATACCGAACTCTTCCAACACCGCGAACACTTTTGAAGTATTTCAATCCTTGCTATGCCACTGCTAGATTAAAACCAACTTTCATCAGCAAGGTAAACACAGCAGTGCAGTTAATCTTGGTGGCAGCTTCTTTGGCAGCTCCAGTTTTCAATTATGCTGACAGCATTTATCTTCAGATATTGTGGTGTTTTACAGCTTTTACCACAGCTGCATCTGCTTACAGCTATTATCATTATGGTCGGAAAACAGTTCAGGTAATAAAAGGCTGATGAAAATTAGCCATTGTCATTCACAAGGAAGCAATATTCGTCATCAGCGGCAGGGCCAGTGGAAATCTACAGGAGAGGGGCCGGCAAGGTGGCGCTAGAGGTAAGCCTTGCAAGTGCTAGCCAAGGAAGGACCGCGGTTCGATCCCCCCGGCGTCCCATATGGTCCCCCCAAGCCAGGGGTAATTTCTGAGCGCCTAGCCAGGAGTAACCCCTGAGCATCAAATGGGTGTGGCCTGAAAAACCAAAAATAAATAAATAAATTAAAAAAAAAGGGCCGGGTAGGTGGCGCTGGAGGTAAGGTGTCTGCCTTGCAAGCGCTAGCCAAGGAAGGACCGCGGTTCGATCCCCCGGCGTCCCATATGGTCCCCCCAAGCCAGGGGCGATTTCTGAGCACATAGCCAGGAGTAACCCCTGAGCGTCAAACGGGTGTGGCCCAAAAACCAAAAAAAAAAAAAAAAAAAAAAAAAGGAAATCTACAGGAGATCCCCTTGGTTGGTGGTCAGCTTGAAAAAGGACTTGTCAGAACAAACCATGTCATCCAAATTTAAGTAATGTGCTTTGAAAATCAACTTGATCATGGGCAAATGCAGACTTTGTGATGTATTTTTAAAATACAAATAAAACTATCATTTAGAATTTTTTTAATCTTAGGTTTCTTGATTAATGTGTAAGGTACCAATTATTCTGATTACTACCAGTCTTTTTTTAAGCTTAAAAAAAGGAAACAGCATGGAAATTCAAGAGTTGCCATATATCCTTAAGTAGAATTTAGATGGTTGAAAAAGTATTATGGGATCTCCTGCGCTTAAAGATGCATCCTACAATCTGGCTACCTAGTTTTGTGTTTGGTTTTTAGATCTATGTATGCATTTACAGTTCTTGTAGTTAATATTTGATCGCTTAGGATGATAGCAAGAGTTAGCTTAATTGTGGATGAGGTAAACTTACAGAAATTTAAAATGTACTGTTTTGAAAATGACGAGAGTAGAAGTACTGTTTCCTATTCAACAGTCTTCCGACCTCTCAGGTGCCTAAAGTTTTATGTATCGGTTTGAATAAGATAGACTAGGTACCACCCAAAAGGCAACATGTTAAGTCATCCCTCACACTGTTTTTAACTTAACAATGTTTGTATGATACTGGGACCTGTACTTATGTATGTAAATAATAGAAACTGTATATTTTTCAAAGGTTTTTTAAAATTTGGGGAATCTTTTGTTAAAATGTTTAAACAATAAAAGTTGGGAGGAAAAAAAAAAAAAAAGAAAAGGAAAAACCTTGGTCTAAGGCCAGAAGAATTTTCTATTTCAAGCAGGCCTTTTCATAATGAATAATAACAGAAAAGAATTCATTATTTTTGTACCCTTTTGTATGTATCATCTTGTGATAATAATTTCTCCCATGGAAGGGATGAAGCAATTGAGTGATTTTTTTTCATTATTATTTGCTTGTTTGGAAAAGAAAAAAGACTTAGAGCCTCTTTTTGGGGGGAGGGACTTAGAGCCTCTTAAGGAAACAACTGTTTTCTCTAGATAATTATTGAAAATATATTTTGGGGAAAAAAAGAAAATAGCTTTGGAAATATAGCCTTCTATGGAACCTATTCTGGGGTCTAATAACTTTACTTATCAGAAAATCTGAGATATTTGTATCACCTAAACCAAAAACCCAACTTAAATAACCTTAATTAAAAAGAGAAGTTATTGTTTCACTCTTCTAATGCCTGGTCAGGAGGGTCTGACTTCAAGAATAGGAGCTCCGGGCCCGGAGAGATAGCACATCGGCGTTTGCCTTGCAAGCAGCCGATCCAGGACCAAAGGTGGTTGGTTTGAATCCCGGTGTCCCATATGGTCCCCCGTGCCTGCCAGGAGCTATTTCTGAGCAGACAGCCAGGAGTAACCCCTGAGCAACACTGGGTGTGGCCCAAAAACCAAAAACCAAAAAAAACCCCCCCCCCCAAAAAAAAAAAAACCAAAACAGGAGCTCCAAGGTAGAAGATTGTCACTTCTGTGCCTCTTTCTTTCTTCTTTTGTGTCTTCTATTTACACATTTTCTCTTTCAATACAATGGCATTTTCAGTTTTTCAGTCAAGAGTAATTTAGTAGCTAGGTGGTCTAATATTTGAAATATGAAAATTGGTTTTATTGCATGTACTCTTGTTAGAGAAATCTCTGAGAAGACTCAAAATTATTCAAATTTTAATCCTTTGCCTCTCTTTGTTTTTGTCACAAGGTTAACAATCCTGAGAAAGTATGCTTATCCTGAGACCAGAAGCAAAAGGTGAGCTTAGAAAACGAAGAGATTTCACTTCCTTTGCAGTATGAGGCTCCTGGTTCCTCCTTGGCACTGCAAAACAAACAAAAAATAAATGAGACACTTATTTGATTTTCTTCAGCTCCATCATAAAGCTACTTTATACTGTAATTTAGGGCTGGAGCAGTTTTAGGACATTCAGGTGCTGAATATATAGAGATACAGAGATTATTGGGCCCATTGGTATAGATACAGGTAAAAATCACATAAAAGGGAAAAATGTTATCATATGAGACTAGGAAGTCAATCAGAACAGGGGACTTCAGGAGAACACAGGTTGGGAGGGGTACATGGTCAGAAAATGTTCAGAAACTCTTTTTTTTTTTTTTTTTTTGGGCCACACCCGTTTGACGCTCAGGGGTTACTCCTGGCTAAGCGCTCAGAAATCGCCCCTGGCTTGGGGGGACCATATGGGACGCCAGGGGATCGAACCGCAGTCCTTCCTTGGCTAGCGCTTGCAAGGCAGACACCTTACCTCCAGCGCCACCTACCCGGCCCCATTCTTGAGGCTGGCTGGAGCTTAGTACAGAGGGTGGGTTACTTACCTTGACACAACTGACCCAGGTTTGATCCTTGACATCCCTCCCATATGATTCCCAAACTCTACTAGGATCATTTCCTGAGCAAAGCCAGAAGTAACCTCAGTATTGCTGGGTGTGGCCCTCAAACAAAAACAAAACCATCAAAAACCTAAGTTGAAAAATATTGCTGGGGCCAGAGAGACAGCATGGAGGTAAGGTGTTTGCCTTTCATGCAAAAGGACAGTGGTTCGAATCCCGGCATCCCATATGGTTCCCTGTGCCTGCCAAGGGCCATTTCTGAGCATGGAGCCAGGAGTAACCCCTGAACACTGGTGGGTGTGACCCAAAATAAATAATCAAATAGCTCTTAGAATGACAGCATGGGACAAGGGTTAAGGCACTTGCCAAGCACTTGGCTAACTCTGATTCATCTTGGACTCAATAATTCCTAAGCAAAGAAGCTAGAAGTAGTCTTGGAACTCTGCTGAGTGTGGCTCAAAGCATTTACCTCCCCACCAAAAAGAAAACAAAACAAACAACAGAACCTTAATCTTGGAGCAGAGATATATGAAAGAGTGCTGCCCAGCACCACGACATGGGTATGATCCCTTATAATTGCGGGGCAACACTTTATTTATTTATTTACTTATTTATTTATTGGTTTTTGGGCCACACCCGGTGACGCTCAGGGGTTACTCCTGGCTATGTGCTCAGAAGTCGCTCCTGGCTTGGGGATATGGGACGCATGGGGGATCGAACCTCTGTCTGTCCTAGGTAACACTGGCAAGGCAGACACCTTACCTCTAGCGCCACCACACTGGCCCCAATTTTTTTTTTTTTGATTTTTGGGCCACACCCGGCAATGTTCAGGGGTTACTCCTGGCTGTCTGCTCAGAAATAGCTCCTGGCAGGCACGGGGGACCATATGGGACACTGGGATTCGAACCAACCACCTTTGGTCCTGGATCAGCTGCTTGCAAGGCAAACGCCGCTGTGCTATCTCTCCGGCCCCCCCTATTTTTTTCTTAAGCCAGTCAAATTGAGCAGTGGGGGGGGGGAGATACCAACTTTTGTGATACTAACTTTAATAAGTCTGATAAACCACTGCTATCGAACCAAACGGGACAACACTTTAAGTGGTTTTTTTTTTTTTTTTTTTTTTTTTTGGTTTTTGGGCCACACCTGGCGGTGCTCAGGGGTTACTCCTGGCTGTCTGCTCAGAAATAGCTCCTGGCAGGCACGGGGGACCATATGGGACACCGGGATTCGAACCAACCACCTTTGGTCCTGGATCGGCTGCTTGCCGCTGTGCTATCTCTCCGGGCCCAACACTTTAAGCTTTAAGCCATGCTGAGTCTGAGCACTAAAACTATTGACTCACACCACCTAGTCAAATACTAAGTGTTGCAAGGATGCCTCCAGAGCTCAAAAGCACCCGTGGAGCACTCCCCCTAAAAAAATTAATCTTGATGGCCCAGTTCTTTCAGTAACTATTTTTTTGGGGGGGATCACACCTGGCGGTGCTCAGGGGTTACTCCTGGCTGTCTGCTCAAAAATAGCTCCTGGCAGGCACGGGGGACCATATGGGACACCGGGATTCGAACCAACCATCTTTGGTCCTGGATCGGCTGCTTGCAAGGCAAAGGCCGCTGTGCTATCTCTTCGGGCCCTCTTTCAGGAACTATTAAAGAAAACTAGTAATACATGTTATAATTACTCTAAAAATTTCTAGTCTTTTTGTTTTCTTTTGACTTCGCAATGCTCAGGGTGTCCAGAAGTATTCCCAGTAATACTCAGGTTGCTGGGCCAGACTGTTCAAAGCCAGGTCCAAGGATGTTGCACTGCTTGAGCTCTGATGTGACACAGACTTCCAGACTCCCTGGGTGGTTTTCTGGGGAGTCCTGCACACAGGTAATAGTGGCTAGGACATAACTAAAAGCTGGAAGTGAAGAAATATGCATGATTGCTTCAATTAATTTTATTTTTTGGCAAGATGATAACTTTTTTTTTTCTTTTTTTTTTTTTTGTTTTTTGGGTCACACCCGGTGGTGCTCAGGGGCTACTCCTGGCTGTCTGCTCAGAAATAGCTCCTGGCAGGCACGGGGGACCATATAGGACACTGGGATTCGAACCAACCACCTTTGGTCCTGGATCAGCTGCTTGCAAGGCAAACACCGCTGTGCTATCTCTCCGGCCCCCCCTATTTTTTTCTTAAGCCAGTCAAATTGAGCAGTGTGGGGGGGGGAAGATACCAACTTTTGTGATACTAACTTTAATAAGTCTGATAAACCACTGCTATCGGACCAAACGGGACAACACTTTAAGCAGGATTTTTTTTTTTTTTTGGTTTTTGGGCCACACCTGGCGGTGCTCAGGGGTTACTCCTGGCTGTCTGCTCAGAAATAGCTCCTGGCAGGCACGGGGGACCACATGGGACACCGGGATTCGAACCAGCCACCTTTGGTCCTGGATCAGCTGCTTGCAAGGCAAACACCGCTGTGCTATCTCTCCAGGCCCGCAAGATGATAATTTACCAAACATTTTGAAATTTTAAATCTTTAAACAGTCACTTCTCCAAAGCTCTTCTACTTAATCACTTAGCTGTCACTTGTACCCAATTCAATTATTAAAAATGCCTTCTGGTGCTGGAGAAACAGCAGATAAGGTGCTTACTTTGTATACAGTTGACTCAGATTCAATTCCAAGTACCATATATGGTCCCCCAGCACCACCTGAAGTAAACCCTGAGGACAGCTGGATATGCTCTTTTCACAAAACAAAAGAAACAAACAAACAGGGGCCGGGTGGTGGCGCTGGAGGTAAGGTGCCTGCCTTGCCTGCGCTAGCCTAGGACGGACTGCGGTTCAATCCCCCGGCGTCCCATATGGTCCCCCAAGAAGCCAGGAGCAACTTCTGAGCGCATAGCCAGGAGTAACCCCTGAGTATCACAGGGTGTGGCCCAAAAAAAACAAAAAAAAACAAAAAGAAACAAACAAACAAAAAAAAAAACCCAAACTTGTGGACAGTGTGTAGGGACAGTGTGTGCCTTGGATTTAAAATCTGGTTTCGCGGGGGTGGGGGAAAAAATCTGGCTTTAATTTCTGGCACTCCGTGTGGTACCCCAAGCCCCGCCAGCAGTAATCCCTGAGTGTAGAACCAGAACCAGGAGTAAATCCTGAGCAACACCATTTGTAATTCGAAAACGAGAGAGAAAGAGAAAGACAGAGAGGGACACAGAGAGAGACAGAGACAGAGACACAGAGAGAGAGACAGAGAGAGACAGAGAGACAGAGAGAAATAATGCTTCTGTAGGGCCGGTCCCCAAGCCTGCCAGGAACGATTTCTGAGGGTAGAGCCAGGAGTAACCCCTGAGCGCTGTCAGGTGTGACCCAAAAACGAAATAATAATAATAATAATAATAATAATAATAATAATAATAATAATGCTTGCTGTTTGCCAGTGTTTTTTTGTTTTGGTTTTTGGTTTTTGGGTTTTTTTTTTTGGTTTTTGGGCCACACCCAGCGGTGCTCAGGGGTTACTCCTAGCTGTCTGCTCAGAAATAGCTTCTGGCAGGCACGGAGGGTGGGTGGGGAGGACACCATATGGGACACCGGGATTCGAACAAACCACCTTTGGTCCTGGATCGGCTGCTTGCAAGGCAAATGCTGCTGTGCTATCTCTCCGGGCCCGCTGTTTGCCAGTGTGATTCATACTGGAATACTGTGAAAACCAAAGTAGGCAAGATATTTGCTTATCTGGTGAGTAGGTCTGAGATAAAAGTAGCCAATAAACAGTATAATTTCTAATTATTTGTGAAGAAAATAAGACAAGGTATCATGAAACAGATGCTGGGAGGAGAGAAAGTCAGGAAGGACTGAGATGACTAAAAGCTGAATAATGAAGAGGTAGCCACTCAAATCAAATATATGAAAAAAGAGACTCTCAAACCATGTTATCAGCAGGTACAAAACCCTGAAGAACTACTCAAAAATTTTTCCATGTTTGGGATATTGAGAATGAGGGTATTCTCTTTATTCATTTGATATTTGCTGATGGGAGCCCAGTGGTAGGTATATTGCAAGACTGGAAACTTTGGCTCCACCACTGTGAGGCCAAAGACCTGATATGAAGTGAGAAGTCACGAAAAACAAAATTGAATTGAACCTGAAAGTGTACCATGGGAGCTAGGAAGAGAGTTCAAATGGTAGCACATACCTATCATGTGTGAATCCCTGAGTTTGATCCCCACTCAACTTAATGGTTGAGTCCCTGAACACTGCTTGGTGGTCCCGAGAAATGTCAGAATTCTTATGTTTAGGAAATTGCTTTATAACTATTTCCCAAAGGAAAACAACAATAGTTACCCTACTCTCTGTATTTATTTATTTATTTTTATTTATTTTTTTTTGGTGGTTTTTGGGTCACATCCGGCGGTGCTCAGGGGTTATTCCTGGCTCCAGGCTCAGAAATTGCTCCTGGCAGGCACGGGGGACCATATGGGACGCCGGGATTCGAACCGATGACCTCCTGCATGAAAGGCAAACGCCTTACCTCCATGCTATCTCTCCGGCCCCATACTCTCTGTATTTATGTTTCTCAGGAGATAGTATATTTTTTCACTTTTGTGGTAAACTAATTTTAACCATGAATCAAAGCAATAAAAATAGTTTTCAAGTGATCACGTCTTTGGAGTCTGGCACAGAGTGTGACTTCATTTAGGGCGTGTGATATGACAGCTGTAAATTGTCACATTCCAACTTAATGCTTCAATGTTGTATTTGCAGTGTGACAAAGTGGCTGCTCTGTCTTTGAAAGCCTTTTCCAAAGAAGCTTGCACGTGGAAAATATTCCCTGCGACACCCCCACAAAGATGTGCTGGCAATTCTGTGTCTCTGAGATTCTGACTGGGTAACTTTCCTCCAGACAAACTGGGAGGAAACAGGGGTCTCTATATCTGTGTGCCTGTGGGAAGGTCTATTTTGTGAATTTGTCACCAGTGAATTTTAAGAGTTTTTATCAAGTGATTTCACCAATCCATACATTATGCTCTGCTTAAAATATACAGAAATAACTGATAACTATTTTTGAGAGTAATACTGTATACACAAAAATGTTATAGTGAGAACCATAGAGATGACTCAGAGAGTTAGAACATTTGCTTTGTGTGCAAGAGGTTCAGATTTGATCCTTGTCCCTTGAACTCCAAGCTCCGCTGAGAGAAATATTCTGGGTATAGCGTAGAAGAAGAAGAAGAAGGAGGAGGAGGAGGAGGAGGAGGAGGAGGAGGAAAAGAAAGAAGGAAGAAGAAGAAGAAGAAGAAGAAGAAGAAGAAGAAGAAGAAGAAGAAGAAGAAGAAGAAGAAGAAGAAGAAGAAGAAAACCAAAGAGAGAGAGAGAGAATAAAAGAGGAAAGAAGAGAGAATGAAAGAAAATAGGGTTTTAATGGTTAAAGTAGATGTGGATGGAAATATGGGAGAAAGACTCTTAATTTTAATTCGCCTGTTTTGACTTTTGATTTTGAACTACACCCAGTGGTGCTCAGGGCTTACTCATGGCTCTGTGCTCAGGAATCACTCCTGGTAGTTCTTGGGGGGCAAATGCCCTACCTATTATACTATCACTCTGGACTTCTTGTAAGAAAATTCTTGGCAATACTTTTTTTGGGGGGGAGGGGGTCACACTCGGCAGCAGTCAGGGGTTACTCCTGGCTTTACACTCAGAAATCGCTCCTGGCAGGTGCAGGGGACCATATGGGATGCCGGGATTCGAACCACCGACTTTCTGCTTGAAAGGCAAATGCCTTACCTCCATGCTATCTCTCCGGCCCCGGCAATACTTTTTTTAAAATAGTTCAGCAAAACCTTCTGAGCACTTGTTTATGCCAGACATGAGACAATATAAACAGAAAAGGTTCCCTGTTCTTATGGAGCATTTATTCCAACTGGGAGGTAATAGAAAACAAATAGCATCCCCATAAATGAATCATAGGTTAACATGATAATTGATGATGCCATGAATTTTGTTTTTATTTTTTCTTCTTTTATTTAGGGAACTTAGCAAGTGTTCTATGAAGAGAAAAAGAAAAGGGAGGGGAGAGAGAGGAAGAGAGGGGAGAAAGAGGGAGAGGGTGGGAGGGGGAAAGAGAGCTAGAGGAAGAGAGGAAGGAATGAAGGGAGAGAGGGAAAGAGAAAGAGGGGAAAGAGAACTAGAGAGAAGGAAAGAGGCAGGGAGGGGAGAGAATGGGGGACAGGGAAGAAAGGGAGAGAGAGAGGAAAGCGAAAGAAGGAAGAGAGAAAGACATGGTGAGAGAGGGAGAGAGAAAAGAGAAAGGTAGAGAGAGGATGGTGGAGAGAGGAAGAGGGTGGGAAAGGGAGAGAGAAGGAGAGCAGAGAGAGGAGAGGGACAAAAAGAGGGAGAGAAGAAGAAGGGAGAGAGTAAGAAACAGGAAGAGGGAGAGGAGTGAAGGAGGAGTAGAGAGGAAAAGAAAGGGAGAAACAGGGAGAGCTGCTAGAGAGAGGGAAGATGGATAAGCAGGGAGGAACAGGGCGAGGAAGAGAAACTAGAAAAGGAGATAGGGGAGAGGGGGAGCTAAGAAAGGAGAAAGAGAAAAGAGGGAGGGAGAGAAGGTTGAAAGCTATTTTTATTTTACTTTATTTTATTTTGTTTGTTTTTGGACCATACCCTGCAGAGCTCTGAGATTAGTTATGGCTCTGTGCTCAGGGATCACTCTTGGCAATAATGGAGAGACCATATGGCATGCTAGGGATCAAACCTGCATGAACTGAATGCAAGGCAAGCCAATATATTTCCCACTGAGCTATGTCTCTGGCTGAAAGAGAAAAAATATTTTTAAAAAGTGTGGGAGGGGCCGGGAAGGTGGCGCTAGAGGTAAGGTATCTGCCTTGCAAGCGCTAGCGTAGGACGGACCTCAGTTCGATCCCCCGGTGTCCCATATGGTCCCCCCAAGCCAGAAGCGATTTCTGAGCGCATAGCCAGGAGTAACCCCTGAGTGTCAAACGGGTGTGGCCCAAACCCCCCCCCCAAAAAAAAGTGTGGAATTTTTTTTTTTTTTTTTTTTTGGTTTTTGGGCCACACCCGGTAACGCTCAGGGGTTACTCCTGGCTATGTGCTCAGAAGTTGCTCCTGGCTTGGGGGACCATATGGGACACCGGGGGATCGAACCGCGGTCCGTCCAAGGCCAGCGCAGGTAAGGCAGGCACCTTACCTTTAGCGCCACCGCCCGGCCCCTTTGTTTTTGTTTTTATTTTTGGCCGGAGCGGTGGTGCAAGCAATATTTACCATAGCAAGACTCTGGAAACAACCAAGATGCCCTTCAACAGATGAATGGCTAAAGAAACTGTGGTACATATACACAATGGAATATTATGCAGCTGTCAGGAGAGATGAAGTCATGAAATTTTCCTATACATGGATGTACACGGAATCTATTATGCTGAGTGAAATAAGTCAGAGAGAGAGAGAGAGAAAAACGCAGAATGGTCTCACTCATCTATGGGTTTTAAGAAAAATGAAAGACATTCTTGCAATAATAATTTTCAGACACAAAAGAGAAAAGAGCTGGAAGTTCCAGCTCACCTCAGGAAGCTCACCACAAAGAGTGATGAGTTTAGTTAGAGAAATAACTACATTTTGAACTGTCCTAATAATGAGAATGTATGAGGGAAATGGAGAGCCTGTTTAGAGTACAGGCGGGGGTCGGGTGGGGAGGAGGGAGACTTGGGACATTGGTGATGGGAATGTTGCACTGGTGATGGGTGGTGTTCTTTACATGACTGAAACCCAAACACAATCATGTATGTAATCAAGGTGTTTAAATAAATAAAAAAAAAAGTTAAAAAAAAAGTGTGGGGTTTTTGTTTTTGTTTTTTGGCCGGAGCGGTGGTGCAAGCAATAAGATATCTGCCTTGGGGCCGGAGAAATAGCATGGAGGTAAGGCGTTTGCCTTTCATGCAGGAGGTCATCGTTTCGAATCCCTGCGTCCCATATGGTCCTCCGTGCCTGCTAGGAGCAATTTCTGAGCCTGGAGCCAGGAATAACCCCTGAGCACTGCCGGGTGTGACCCAAAAAACACCAAAAAAAAAAAAAAAAATCTGCCTTGCCTGTGCTAGCCTAGGATGGACCGTGGTATAATTCCCCGGCATCCCATATGGTACCCAAAGCCAGGAGTGATATCTGAGCACATAGCCAGGAGTAACCCCTAAGCGTCACCAGGTGTGGCCCCCCAAAAAAGTTTTTTTTTTTGGACCACACCCGGTGATGCTCAGGGGTTACTCCTGGCTATGCGCTCAGAAGTTGCTCCTGGCTTGGGGGGACCATATGGGACGCCGGGGGATCGAACCGCGGTCAGTCCTAGGCTAGCGCAGGTAAGGCAGGCACCTTACCTTTAGCGCCACCGCCCGGCCCCCCAAAAAAGTTTTTTTTGTGGAAAAATATAAATAAAAAGTGTTCTTTAAGAAAAAAAAAAGTGTTCTTTTCAGGGCTGGAGATATAGCACAGTGGTAGGTCGTTTGCCTTGCATGAGGCCAATCCAGGAGATGGTGGTTCAATTCCAGCATCCCATATGTTCCCCAGAGCTTGCAAGGAGCAAATTTCTTTTCTTTTTTCTTTCTTTTTTTTGGGGGGGGGGTCACACCCGGCATCGCTCAGGGGTTACTCCTGGCTCTATGTTCAGAAATCGCTCCTAGCAGGCTCAGGGGACCATATGGGATGCCGGGATTTGAACCGATGACCTTCTGCATGAAAGGCATGCTATCTCTCTGGCCCCGCAAGGATCAAATTTCTGAGCAGCTCCTGTGTGCCGCCTGGTGTGACCCAAACCTCCTCGCCAAAAGTGTTCTTTTCTAGAGAAGATTTGGGTGCTGAAAGGA
Source organism: Suncus etruscus (assembly GCF_024139225.1). Taxonomy (NCBI): domain Eukaryota; kingdom Metazoa; phylum Chordata; class Mammalia; order Eulipotyphla; family Soricidae; genus Suncus; species Suncus etruscus. The sequence goes on along the minus strand of NC_064856.1, from coordinate 59,067,789 downwards.
GGTAAAATGATTTGTATGATACCCTTTCAATAACAGTATTGCAAACAACAATGCCTAATAGGAAAAAAAGGGGGGAGAGAGAGAGAGAGAGAGAGAGAGAGAGAGAGAGAGAGAGAGAGAGAGAGAGAGAGAGAGAGAGAGAGAGAGAGAGAAGAAAGGGGGCCTGAAGCAACAGCATTATCAGTAGAGCATTTGCCTTGCACACAGCCAACCCCGAATGGACCCAGGTTTGATTCTTGGCATCGCATATGGTCTGCTGAGCTGCCAGGGTCGCAGAGCCAGAAGTAACTTCTGAGCACCGCCAGGTGTTGACCCCAAAAACAAATAAATAAAAAGAAAGAGAGAGAGAAAAATAGAGGCAAGCTGGGGTGGGGGTATGGGTAGGAGGGAAACAGGGAACATTGGTGTCCAGAAGAAAACACTGATGAAGAGATGGATGTTGGAACATTGTATTACTAAAACTCAACCATCAACAATTTTAAAACTGCATATTGCACTGTTATTCAATTTAAAAAATACTAAAACAAAACAATATTCTTTTAGGTATTCTGATTTGTTCAGATAATCTTGTCCCCTTAAAGACTAGAAAGTGGGGCAGGAGTGATAACATGATAGAACAGCGGTAGGGCATTTTTGCCTTGCATGCAGCCATCTCGGGTTCAATCTCCACTATTCTATATGGTCCTCTGAGCCTACCAGGAGCAGTTTCTGAGTGCAGAGTCAAGAATAATCCTTGAGTGCCTCTGGGTGTGGCTTAAAAACAAACAAATTAACAAACAAAAAACAGAAAGCATTACAGACTCAGGTAAATTGTTGTACTGAGACAATAAGGCCAGAGTCAAGTCCCAAAGCCTTAATCCATATACTCAGTCCTCAATCCATGAGGCACAGTCTGAGCCACTGCACTTCACGTGGGTTACAGTTGATGTCAGTGCAGAGTGGCTGAGCTGCTTGTTGTAAACTAGAGCACAGAGTTTTCCCCAAGTTGTCTGGGGGCAGACTCCATTTCTGCCAGAATTTGGAGGTGATCCGGAGTACCCCATGTCTGTGCCTTCTTTCTGATTCTTCTAACTGCTTTCCAGGGAACTAATCCCACAGCCACTCACCTGCCTTGTCTGACAGCTAGTTGCCTGAACATGGAGGCTGGCAATTTAGTTCTGAATATCCGATCCAGACACTATATTTCGAGCTGTTTTTAGCGAAATATCCTCCTTTGGCTCCTTGAGAAACTGCTCTTCTTTTTTCTCTTTCTAAATGCTTTCCGCTCTCAGTCAGGTAGCAGTCTCCTCACCTGGGAATGCATAGTATTGAGGTTCCAGTTTTTGCTTGTCAAGAAAAAATGCTGTTTTCATAAAATCCCTCTATTTAGAAAAGAAGTAAGACTTGAGATGATAGTAAAGATATACACCGCCCCCAAATAAAAGGGGGGCCGGAGAGATAGCATGGAGGTAAGGCATTTGCCTTTCATGCAAATGGTCGTTGGTTCGAATTCTGGCATCCCATATGGTCTCCCGAGCCTGCCAGGAGTGATTTCTGAGCATGGAGCCAGGAGTAACCCAAAAACCAAAAATCAAAAAAAAAAAAAAAGATATACACCAAATTTGGGGCTAGAGGGACTGGAGAGATAGCATGGAGGTAAGGTGTTGGCCTTGCATGCACAAGGATGGTGTTTCGAATCTCGGCATCCCATATGGTTCCAGAGCCTGCCAGGAGCGATTTCTGAGCATAGAGCCAGGAGTAACCCCTGAGCGCTGCCAGGTGTGACCCAAAATAAAACAAACAAACAAACAAAAAAATTGGGGACTAGAGCAATAGTACAAATGGAAGGACTAGATGGATATCGCAGTGGGTAAAGTATTTACCTTGCATGCAACTGACCAAAGACCGACCCAGGTTTGATCCTCTGCATCCCATATGGTCTTCCAGGCCTTCCAGGAGCAATTTCTGAGCATAGAGCCAGAAGTAACCCCTGAATGCTGCCAGGTGTGGTCTAACCCTCCTCCAAATAGTACAAATGAATAGGGCACTTGCCATGCTCTTGGCTGACCCAGGTTTGATTCCCAGCATCCAACATGATCCCCTGAGCACTGCCAGGAGTTATACTCAAGTGCTGAGCCAGGAGTATACTCTGAATATCACCAAATGTGGCCCCCAAAACAAATACACACACACACACACACACTAATTGTTAGGATTGTTAGGAGACACAAAATATTTATGTCTCACATATGCTGAGTCCAGAGTTCTAACCCTAACATGACATGGTCCCATCTATATAGCTCTGCGCTCAGAAATCACTCCTGGTAGGCTCAGGGAGCCATATGGGATACTGGGGATCAAACCTGGGTTGGTTTCCTGCAAGGCAAATGCCCTACCCGCTGTGCTATTGCTCTGGCCCACAAGAACAAATAAAAAAAAAAAAACAACATTTATTTCAGGGGCCGGAGCGGTGGCACAAGCGGTAAAAAGTCTGCCTCGCCCACTCTAGCCTAGGACGGACCACGGTTCAATCCCCGGCATCCCATATGGACCCCCAAGCCAGGAGCGATTTCTGAGCATAGAGCCAGGAGTAAACTCTGAGCGTCACCAGGTGTGGCCCAAAAAAAAAAAAAAAAAAAACAACAAAACAAAACAAAACAAAAACCATTTACTTCATTAAAGAATAATTTTCAGGGACTGGAGAGATAGCACAGCTGTAGGGCATTTGCCTAGCACATGGCCAACCCTGGACAGACTCCAGTTCTATTCTCGGCATCCCATATGGTCCCCCAAGTATGCCAGGAGGGACTTCTGAGCACTGAGCCAGGAGTAACTCCTGAGAGCCGCCGGATGTGAACCCCCCCCAATAAAAAATTGCCTTTAGGATTACTGATATAATTCAATGAAATGAGTATAGGAGGCCCCAGTTCAATTCACACAGTCTCCCCACCACCACAAGCACTACCAGGAGTGGCTCCTGACCAGTGGATGTGGCCAAGAAACAAAACTCAAAATATTCTTCTTTTGTTTTGTTTTGCTTTTGTTTTTGAGTCACACCCGGCGGTGCTCAGGGGTTACTCCTGGCTGTCTGCTCAGAAATAGCTCCTGGGCAGGGCCCAGAGAGATAGCACAGCGGCGTTTGCCTTGCAAGCAGCCGATCCAGGACCAAAGCAGCCGATCCAGGACCAAAGGTGGTTGGTTCGAATCCCGGTGTCCCATATGGTCCCCCGTGCCTGCCAGGAGCTATTTCTGAGCAGACAGCCAGGAGTAACCCTGAGCACCGCTGGGTGTGACCCAAAAACTAAAAAAAGAAGAAAAAAAAAAAAAAGAAATGCAAAGTCAGCTTTGAAAAGTCGGCTTTATTAAAAAAAAAAAAAAAAAAGAAAAGTCAGCTTTATTTAAACCTTTGTTTGAAATGTGCTTTCCCTCCAGACTTCTTTGATTGTTGCAAAGATTAAATAAAATTATATCAGGGGCTGGAGAGATAGCACAGCGTTAGGGCATTTGCCTTGCAAGAGGCTGACACAGGACTGAAGTTGGTTTCAATCCCGGCATCCCATATGGTCCCCCGTGCCTGCCAGGAGCAATTTCTGAGCACAGAGCTAGGAGTAACTCCTGAGCGCAGCTGGGTATGGCCCAAAAACCAAAAGAAAAAACAAAACAATGTATTGGTCAGATAGCAACAGCAAATAAGTAATACATAAATGGCAAATAAAATTATAAAAAAAAATTGTGTCAGAATCATTATGTTTTGCCTTAGTGTCATTTTTCTTTTCTTTTCTTTCCTTTCTTCTTTCTTTCTTTCTTTCTTTCTTTCTTTCTTTCTTTCTTTCTTTCTTTCTTTCTTTCTTTCTTTCTTTCTTTCTTTCTTTCTTTCTTTCTTTCTTTCTTTCTTTCTTTCTTTCTTTTCTCCCTCCTTCCTTCCTTCCTTCCTTCCTTCCTTCCTTCCTTCCTTCCTTCCTTCCTTCCTTCCTTCCTTCCTTCCTTCCTTCCTTTCTTTCTTTCCTTCGTTCCTTTATTTTTGGTTTGGTTTTGTATCACACTCAGTGATATTCAGGGATTTCTTTTGGCTCTGCACTCAGGAATCACTATTGGTGATATTAGCTTGGAGAACTATATGGGATGCCAACGTTCTAATTCAGGTTGGCCTTGTGCAAAGCAAATGCTCTACCTGCTATTCTATTTCTCTGGCCCCTTCATTTAAACTTTAATGTTTTCCACTAACCATAATCTCTGTCATCTCCATTTAGTTCACAGCTTTCTAGCACTTGCTATTTCTAGGACATTAGAATTTTGGTCCACATCAATGTAGTCTTGTCCTGTTTTGAGATGATTTTCAATCTCTGATCAGAGAAGACTTCTCTGCAGCTATCTAGAGCTTCTTCTTTGTTCTTTGTTGTTCTATTCTACAAATTCCAACCATACTGTGAAACTTGAACTCCAATTCTTTTCTCTTTGACTCAGTAACACCATGTTGTCACTTTCATTTCTTATAGTTTGATCCCCCAAATAGCTTTGGTACATAGTCACAATATTTATAAAACTAATTAGGGCTGGAGTGATAGCACAGTGGGTAGGCCTTGCACACAGCCAACTCAGGTGTGATTGCTGGCATCCCATATGGACTCCTGAGCATGCCAGGAGTGATTTCTGAGTACAGGAGTAACCCCTGAGTGCCGCTAGGTATGGTCCAGAACCCTCCAAAAAGCATAAAGCTTATCTATTTGTCATTCTCTCGTGGATCTTGACTGACAATTATTGATCAAAATCTAAATAGTTGCTTTAAATTTTTCATGTAGTTTTTCAATATTTTTGCAGAAGGAAGTTATTTCATTCTCTTGACTAAGCACCAACATATTCCAATGGTTTTTTGTTTCAGATGGGGAGGTTTTGACCCATATCCAGCAATGGTCCAGAGCTCAGGGCTTCTAGGTCCGTATTTGTGCCAGACATCAAACTAGGGTCAGACACATTCAAGGCAAGAGCCTTAACACTTTACTCTCTCTCCTGCCCTCCAGTGGTTTCTCTTGGAAATAATGAAAAGTGATAGAGGGAAGTATGAAATCTGAGTACTGATAATGTCTTATTTTATTTATTTATTTATTTTTTTGGCTCTTGAGCCACACTGGTGGCTCTCAGCCAGGCTCTCCTGGCTCTGCACTCAGAAATCACTCCTCTCAGGCTCAGGGGACCATATGGAAATCGAACCCCGGTTCGTCCTGGGTCCGTCCCTTATCCATTCTGGGTTGGCTGTGTGAAAGGCAAACACCCTACAGTTGTGCTATCACTCCAGCCCCAATGTTTTATTTTTTGATTTGGGGACTCTATATTTTCAGCAAGCTGTAAATTTAAATCATGTTCATTTTTATTGTAATATACTTATAAAGATATTTCCTATTTCAGTATTAAGTAAGTCCTATTCCAGTATTAAGTTTAGATTCTCAAAAATAATTTTTTTCTCCAGGGTCTGTGAATCAAGATAAAAATATGAGGACTGTGTTTGCCCTAGATATAGAAGGGAGGAGAGAGAAGGAGGAGCTGACTAGTAAGTAAAAAGAGAGGGATTCTAAAATTACTTATTAGTTGCTTCTCTGTCTCTTTTCAAACAATTCAGTAAATAATATTCACTATTGTTTCTGTAGATTCAATTTTCTTTTGAGTGTGTGATAAATTCTGTTTTTATTTTATTTTATTTCTTATTCTTGATAAATTCTGTTTTTAAGTTTGTATAAGGGTAAAGCTTCTGAAGAGGTTATAAGTGGCTTTTTTATTTATTATTATTATTATTATTATTATTATTATTATTATTATTATTATTAGTTTTTGGGCCACACCCGGCGGTGCTCAGGGGTTACTCCCGGCTGTCTGCTCAGAAATAGCTCCTGGCAGGCACGGGGGACCATATGGGACACTGGGATTCGAACCAACCACCTTAGGTCGTGGATCAGCTGCTTGCAAGGCAAACACCGCTGTGCTATCTCTCCGGGCCGGGCTTTATTTATTAACTCAAAAAAAAAAAAAAGTGAGTCCATGGGGGTGGAGAGATAGCATGGAGGCAAGGCATTTGCCTTGCATGCAGAAGGACGGTGGTTCAAATCCCGGCATCCCATGTGGTCCCCGGATCCTGCCAGGAGCGACTTCTGAGCACAGAGCCAGGAGTAACCTGAGTGGTGCTGAGTGTGACCCAAAAACCAAAAACCAAAAAAAAAAAAAAAAAAAATGTGTGTCCATATAGTATAGTAGATAAGGTTCTTGCCTTGCACACAGTCACCAAGATTCAATCCCTGACACCACATATTGTCCTTGAATTAGGAGGGCGTGATCCCTAAGAACAGAGCCAGGAGAAACTCCTGAGCACTGCCAGATGTGGGCCCAAAACAAGTTTGTTTACCTTTTTACAAACTTGATGTACCGTATTTGCCGGCGTATAAGACGACTGGGCGCATAAGACGACCCCCTAATTTTGCAGTTAAAACATAGGTTTAGGCCTATATTCGCTGTATCAGACAGAACGTTCCTGTGCTGCATGTGCTGTATGTGTTGCATGTGTTCCTGTGCTCATGTACCACAGTGAGCCAATCACAACAAGCATAGGTTCAAAGCATAGGTTCCTCTCTGACTCTGGCCAATCTGAGCAGGCTTTTTATAGTGTAGATTTGGGTGCAGAACATTGTCTAATTTGCATGCATAAAAAGCCTGCTTGGATTGGCTGAGTTAGAAAGGCAGTCCCAGCGGCCTTGCAGTGATTGGTCCCTTATCATAGGCACCTTTTCTGGCAATTCCCTGGTGGCTTCAGTTAATCTCCCCCACTACCTGAACCAAACAACACCCCATCCTCGGACCCTAGCACTAACCACCAACAGGGTTAGCTGGGTTTTGCCAGAAGTGGCCCCCAGATCTCCTGAGTACTGTTTAGGAGCCCCAAGAAAGAGATTTGGAAACTCTGTGGCCTGATTTTTGTTTGTTTGTTTGTTTCGTTTAGCGGCATATTGGAACTTTTTTCAGGATATACTTGGCGTATAAGACGACCCCCGATTTTCGGTTGACTTTTTTTTTTTTTTTTTCAAAAGTCGTCTTATATGCCGGAAAATACGGTAATACAATAAGCCAAATGTGGGGATGGAGAGATAGCACAGCGGTAGGGAGTTTGCCTTGTATGCAGACGATTCAGGGCCAATGGTGGTTCGAATCCTGGCATCCCATATGATCCCTTGAAGCTACCAGGAGCGATTCCTGAGCATAGAGCCAGGAGTAACCCCTGAGCACTGCCAGATGTGACCCAAAAACCAACCAACCAACCAAACAAACAAAATAAGCCAAATGTTAAAAAAAAAAAGACACATTAAAAAAAATAAAAATAAAAATAAAATAAAATAAAATAAAAAGACATAGAATTTGGGAGCGGGGACAGAGTATAACAGGTAAGGCACTTGCCTTGTACAAAGTCTTAGAAGGTTTGATTCTGGCATCCCATATTGCAATTTGAACTAGCTAGTAATAATTCCTGATAGCAGAGCCAGGAGAAAGCCCTGAGTAATGGTAGGCATGGCCCTAAAACCCAAAAAATAAAACAAAGCAAAAACAATGCAATACCTCCATGCTATCTCTCTGGTCCCCGCTGCTCAAGATTTTTAAAGATAATGTCATTAGAACTATGCATTTAGAACATTTTATTTGCATTTAGAACATTTTTTTGTTTATTTTTGGGGGGAGGCCACACCTGTTTGACATTCAGGGGTTACTCCTGGCTATGTGCTCAGAAATCGCCCCTGGTTTGGGGGGACCATATGGGACGAGATTGAACCATGGTCCGCAGACACTTTACCTCTAGCACCACCTTCCCAGCCCCGCATTTAGAACATTTTATAGGTATGCATTTAGAATATTTTTATAACTGTGGGGAGGTCTCAGCTTCAGTTTTGCAAAAGAAACCAGATGGATAGCTGACCCAGATGGACCACAGTTCGATACCCCGGCATCCCATATGGTCCCCCATGGCAGGAGCGATTTGTGACACATAGCCAGGAGTAACCCCTGAGCATCACTGGGTGTGCCTCCCCCCAAAAAAGGGAAACTACAGGGAGTCACAGGAGAAAATGCATTTTAGCCAGGGGGGTTGATCTTACTGACCCAGCTAAGCTTCTTCTTTCTGCTGCTT